>NW_012026821.1:982211-999920 GCF_000956235.1 Wasmannia auropunctata | reverse complement strand
GTAAAATCAAATGAATATTTCTTGATTCAACTATACTTGGCGGTCACGGGCTGTCAAACAAATATTTGTTAATTCAACTTGTTACCTACTTGTTAATTCATAAAAATATCATGTTAATGTTATTGATGTATGTTTAATTCAAAAACATATATAATTGAATCAAAGAAAAACTGTCAATAAAACGGATTTAATTGTTTCAACTTTTTTTCAGTATATATTCATAGTATTTGTAAAATTTTGTATAATTCCCACGGTCCAATCTTTTTATCCTGACTACGCCACTGAACAGGATGCGCGTTTAAGGCAACACGTACTATACTGTGATTTGATACACCACGAATCTCTCGTTCGTTTTATTTGGAAAATTTGCAAAATGAACGCAATCCACAGGCGAGATGTTACACGGTCTTTCAACTCGCCGTACTTACCGGATTTACCGGACTTACCGGACTCTTCGTGATTTGTTTCCAAATAAGATCGCGAATATCTACACGTGCACCAAGATGATGTGTTTTGAAATGATGTTTTTGTAGAAGGTGAGGTGCAAGTTTTTCCAATGCTTATAATTTCAGTCAAATATCCTTTAAAACTCTCTTCTTTTTAAAGAATTTTCAAACATTTTAATATCCATAGAGAGAAATTATGTATTTAAAAATAAAGAAAAATGCAAGTATCGACACGTCAAATTAAAGATATTAATTTAAGACATTTTTTTGTTAATAATAATTACATTTGACTTAATCCCTTCAAAATTGCTACAGACGATAGATTCATATCGCCTGTCGATTGGATATGCGCTCGAATTAATCGGCATCACTCGCCAGCCGACCGTTCGACAAGATTTCGAGTTAGGTGCAAAGCTACTAAAGTATAATACGATCTGTATGTCTCACATCTTGTCGCGCGTGAGCCGATTGGCCGTTGCACAGCACGTGTAATTCGACATCAGCTAATCTTAATTCAGCATGCGCGATGTCACCAAATGAGATTCCGTCGGCAAAACCGCGCGGACATTCACAAAAGTGGGAGTCAAGTGTACCGCTGAAATCCTGGGAATTCTGGGATTTCTGCTTTTAATTCCGCGACGAAGAGGACTGGCTTTGTACACGAGATATGAATTCATTATTCGATGAACAATTTTAAGAAATAATTCATAGAATTCAGTGGAAAAAGCACTTTGTTCGTCATAAGAATATAACAGTGAAATAATTAGGAATTAGAATTATTTAAATATCATTTAAGCCATCTAATTCTCGCAATTATTTTTTTATTTGCAGCCAAAAATAATGCTGTAATGATTTTAGATTAATTGCAATAAATAAAAGCATTTCGTATGCGGCTTAATCTGTATCTTTTACGAGCTCTATGTAATACGTATCTGATATGCGTTGCGAATTTTAAAGCAAATTCAGAATAATTGATTCAACGGTACTAGACGCACCTGTTTTCTGTTTCCGTCTGCAAAAAACCCCTTACTCGCAAATCGGTTTCAGATGTACCGCACGGTCACTGAACTCGTCCTGCATTGTCTCTAAACCAACCGCGTGTGTAATTTTAAACCGAACTATCAATTATTTATAGTACATTTTAACTTAAAAAGAAAAAAGAAAAGAGACATTTCTTTTATTTACCCTTAATTTCCTTGAAGCACAATTTTTTTTGCACGTGGAAAAATCTTTGCGCTATACATATAATTTATTTACTTACTGTTAATTCAATGGTTAGCTATTATGACGAAAATATCAATTTGTTAAAAATTTATTGGCAAGAATCACGAATAAACTTTCATGTAGTATAACGATCTGTCAAGTTTATAAGTGACGGCTCAGTTGGCGTGTCGAAAGTTGAAGGATTCTAATGGAATCGTGGAAGAAATCCTCAAAGGATTAGAATAATATTTATCGTCGCATCCGACGTTAAGCGGCTTATCGATTATCACGCTTGTATTCCGGTATTGCCGTGAGATACATTATACACGTATCGTGCGGATCCGTGTTGTTTCATGAATCAACCTCGAATCGCACCGCTTTCCAAGTCACGCATATCGTATTTCCGAGCGTGACCAGACGGATCAAAAAGTAGTTTGTGTCTGACAGAAGGTAGGCGTATCGCGGTTGGTATCGTAAAATTCGTACATCATTCCCTCCGGAATATTTTTATGCACCGCGGCCTCTTCTTTCTCCGAGAGCATCAAAATCAATCTCCGCAGCACATTCGTGACGCGCTATTCTCTGGACTCGTATACCTAGATTACGAAACGTTGCGAGCTCTGGAATCGCAATCATCGAATTAATTCGCGAATGCAAATATGAAGGCTTTACAAGCAATTCTTTAATTCATGATAGTTACTGAATCACACATGTTATTCGATAATTTTTATTTCATATAGACGCAATAAATAAATGTATACGGAAAGAATGATTTTGTTGAAAGGTCTAAAAATTTTGCTAAAAACAGATTTGAAAATGATTTTTTATTGAATCATCAAAATAATTTGTTGGAATGTTAAAACTGATAAGTATTGCTATAAAACGTTTTGATATTCTAGCAATTATTTTGACTTTCACACAAAATTATTTTGATCATTGAACAAAAATTATTTTCAGATCTGGATTCAGCAAAATTGTTCTTTCCGTGTATGATTTTAATTTATTACTATTCAACAAAAATAACTTTTTCGAACACAGAGACGAAGGTAATAATTGTTTACTGTAGTTTTTTACATGCTGAATTTCCGTTTACTAAATTGCTTTTTCACAACCACAATTTGGTAAGTGGAATTCAATGTTCAAAAATTTACGGAAAATAATTATCCTTTGGTCTTGTATATTTTTTAAAAATAGTGTTATTAATATAATGGAAGGGTTATAAAGTTTTATCGATATAATGAAAGGCAAAAATTAGGTTCTAATTAATACCTAAAGATGTTCGATAATTGCATATTATAAAAGTTTCTATTGTAAAATATCAGATCTTATCTATTCTTGGAACAGCTGAGCAAACGGTTTTCGATTTATGCAAAGGTGCCGGATCCATCCACGAATAATGACGCGAGTTTGACGTAACTCCCTACACGACCGCGCGTGTGACTTCTTAATATTAATATTATGTCAGTCATACCCGTCCGAGCGGGTACGGCTGGTCACAGGTGACGATAACTCTTCGGGGATGATCAAGGAGTCCGTAAGAGTCCAATGGTGGTGGCCGTCGCCGTCATGTCTGGAATAGTAAAACACGCTCATAGTCGGATTTGTCTTGATACGTCAGTCTCCCTTCAACTACGCTCCGTCATCTTCAGCTGCACAAGCAGACGCGGTATTATCCGATCCCTACACAGACGACATGATCACATTGCGTGCCCCAGCCGCTATTCACATTTTATGTTTGTGACGAATGCTACGGCGCATCCCTCAGTCATAACTTCCCGAAGTACCAACCCGGCTTCCTCGAATTTTTCGTATGCAAACGTTTCTGCCGACGCGATCGTTATTTTGGGTTGAACTTGAATTTCGCCATAATCCTACATTTTATGTTGCTGGCAATTTTTTAACTTTTACTGATTGTAATTCTTGTAACCATATTTATCAAGCTTTTAATTTTATCGCTAGTCTGAAAACTTTCCGAGAAGGGATATTATCTTAGAGGAAAATGGCAAGCAAACAAATCCTTCGATTCTCAGATCGCGTATATTTTTAGACCGATTGAAAATGCATGAAGCTACCCGCGAGTCTGTTTGTCTGGCACGCTAGATTCCTCTATCACGTCTTGATCGGGGTGACTCAGTAATTCACGTAGCGAAAGAGGGAAAGTAAGGGGCCATCGGCCCTCCGCGACGTTCGTCAACCATCACCCATTCACATTCCCGCCGTTTCCCAAGCGAATTCATTATAGACACTTTGTTTCAATCATGAGCCAACCCGATTCTTTCTGATTCGAGATTTATAAAGCGCTCAATGTCCTCGCCATTGATTGACCACGGTCATTCAAAAAAGACAGGATGAATGAATTAAATAGAGCGGCTTGATAAGAAGAAATTGGTAACTGATGAACTCTACAAATAAATCAGTGTGAAGCTAAATTTAACTTCGCAATTCTTTTCCCTCTAATTTAGGAAGTCTTAAATTGTTATAAACATTAATGAATTTGTCAAGATAAACATTTCATATACAATCAGATATGATATTATATTTTCTCTTTTTGGATTTAACGGTTATCCAGAATTTTTTTTTTTTTTTTTTAAGATACGTATGCGTATCCACCGATAATTCCATGTCATTTACATGCGCAGTACAGCTTGATCGACAGATCATCGCGACGGTTCTCCATATCGATCCGATCCCGCGAAACCAGATTGTCATCGGCGCGGATCACAATTAATTCACGTGCCACATCGGTCATGACGATCACGTAGCGCTCGACGGTGCGTGCGTTTGCTTTACCGTGATCCTAACCGTATAAGCGACCACTTGACGAAGACTGGTGGGGCATCCGTATCCCCTGTGTACCCACCAATGGATCCGACCCATTCCATACCCCCATATCAAGGTACCTACCCATCCCATCTTCCTACGTATCCGTGTGCTTCGTGGTATAAAAGGCGACGGTAAGGACTACCAGCATCATGCAAAAAGTTGGTGCATCAAATAGATCGACAAGATCGGTGGAAGTGAACCGCTTAATTATCTGGATTTTCCATCGAAAATCACTTAATCGCGAATAGCCGATATTTCCTGGAAGATTTCTAAAAAGATACAAAAGTGATCAAATAAAGAAAGAATTGTCACAAAAAAAATCCGAAGAAGAATTAAGATCAAGATGCTCAGTTGCATTAGTTTTGTTCTAATTGCCATCGCGTCGGTGGCGGCGATGGCGGAGTCGAAGGTGATTCCGGCCGAGCCTAGTAAGTGTTGAAAATTAATACATTTCTAACTTGGAGCAATTACGTTTGAAGATTTTTAAAACCACATTATTTTGTATCTTATAGAAATTATCTTATAAATGTCAACTCTCTTTAAGTAAAAGAAATTAAATAATGTATTATATTTTTTGTAATCATCATCTTAAATTAAAAATTTGCATCATTTACAGTTTCCGTTACGCTCGATGCTTACGGCAAGCCTGTAATGTTCCTGAGGGAGAAAAGAACGGTCGTTCGCCCTTTTCCGCACAGAACGATGATGTTCACCGGTTACTACAGACCGATACGTCGCACGAGTAACGGCGGCCAGGCAACCGGTGTCTTCGCGCAAGGAAACGCCGTGAGCGGCGGAGCTTTCTTCGGCGGTGTGCACTCGCCGCATCTTAAAGGCGGCCCGGAACCAATCGAGGAACCGGAAGTGTCCAGCGCCGAGGCACAAGCGGCACCGGCGCCCGAAGAAGAGCAGGAACGCGAATATCATCATCATCGAAATGAGGTGCATCATCATGAGGAGGATCAGCATCACGAGCATCACCACCACGATGAGGAAGACCAGCTTCATTCCGACGAGCCGCATTATCATTACCATCATCAAGATTCTTTGACTCCTCAGGTTCAATAATTTCAAGAGATTTATAAAAATTATTTTTAAATAACGCACGACAGAATTCTAAAATAAAAATAATAATAGGCTTAGAGGGAATTAAATACAGTAAGTAGTAGTGTCATAATTTGCAGCGAGATCAATTTTAGATGTCTTACGCTTAAACTTATGAGATTAATTTACGCTCGTATCTTTTATACATTCACAAAATAGAATGTTATAAATATCGATTTGTAAATGCTCCTATAAAATACGACATTTATATTACTCCTACAGGATCATCACGAATTGGAGCAGAATCCGTTAACCACAGAGATTGCGCAACCGACGGAAAAGCCGTTCACTGAGGCGCCCATAACCCGACCGAAGATACATCATACTAAGAAAACGCATAAGACGCCCGTGACTGTCAACGCCGACGATGATGACGACGACGAAGACGAGGTGGATGAGGAAGACGACGAACCGGTTGTGCCATTCGTACCTTTTAAGGGCAACAGACGCCGTCAGAAATATCCCCATCTGAACAACTTCTTCCCTATGGTCTTCAGCTTCCCGAGACTAGCCACGCGCGCTGGATCCTCCGGGTCTCTTCCTGGTGCCATCACTGCTATTGCGAATAGTTACTCCACATCAAAAGGCGGAATCGCCAGCTCAGTAGCCACTGCCTACGGCGGATCTCCAACCGGGTAAATTATATTTTTCTTTCGATTTTCTTTTGATTCTCTTCATAAAGAAACATTACGCTGGAAAACGAATTATTGGTTAATTAATTAAGCAAAAGACTTTTAAATAATAAGAATTTTAAATAATTTACTTTAGATGTGTTGGATTAATTCAAACTTTACAGGGAGAAACTGTCTTCATTTAAATGCAAATCGCTATAAGAAATGAGAACAAATATGTATAAAATAATTAATGCATATAAACTAATGCATTTTTCATACATTTTTCATACATTTGCATACATAATGCATTATACAAATTAATGTATTTTATGTTATTTATGTATTTTTGTTAGAAAGAAACGACGCCCGCAACCGTATAAGGAATAATTCTTAAAGCAATCGATATTGGCGAGTTGGAAAACTGAATACACCTGGAAGATTTTAGGCTGAAGCTACAATTTTGTGGATATCTCGTACGTTATCTTTGTAATTACCCAGTTTTATATATCTTGTTAAATACTTCTCAAATCTCAGATATTTAAAGAAAAATAATCAAGTCACATACAGAAGAGTTTTCGACGAAAACGCGAAACTATAGTTTAAGAACAATATTAAATTTATTTTCGAGATTGTGCAATTTATTATGTAAGATATTTTGTTAAGTAGACTAACACAAATTTACAGTGTTTTAATATTTAGACAGAACTTTAAATTATTGCTATATGCTACTTTATAGTAAACTTCCAGACAGAATTGTAATTATTTGGTAAAGCGAGTTAAACAATTTTCCAATAAAAATAAATATTCTTTTGCATTCAACAGTCTACGTCTCTTTTGTGTAAATGTTAATTTTAATACAATAAAATGATATTATCCTTCCTATCCTTGCTATCCTTCCTATCTAAAAAAGACATGTTAAGTCGAACTCGAAATGTATCGTTGTTCTCGAAGTAATTGTTGACTCTTTTCCGCGACGCTGATTAGTTCTCTCGCTGCACTAACTTCGTTTGCGGCTGTCATAGCATTGACTTTTAACCGTTGTATGTATTGAGTTGAATAATTTTAGTCAATTATAGTAAAAAGTAAATGTGCAGTTAAATATAGCGCGCGCAGAGCGCGCGTCTGTAGTGCTAGTAAATTAAAAACTTTGTACTTTCTGAATTTCTAAATATATTATATCCTATTGTGTAATATACGCATTTTATTTATGTAAAACTCAATACAATAGAAAACACGAATCATGCGGATGTATGATATAACGCCAAACATTAATACAAAACATATAATCCGAAGTTGAGACACATTGATAATTGACGTGCATTCTAAAAATCATTTGCGATTAATCATGCGCTATTTTTAATTTTATTCAAAAAACAGAGTGCATTATTAAGCATCTGTAATAAATTAATAACAAAAAACGCTAGTTACCATACATATATAACGGATGATTGCGGACGTGATGGCAAAGTATATGTAGTCAAACTACATACTTTGACATTTTCATCTAAAAGCCGCAAATTTATGTGTATAGCGGATTTAAAAATTGATATAGAGCTCTTTAATTTTAAAATTTCAGCGATTATAAAATAACATTCTCTTTTGTGATATTTATTATGTAGTAAAATAAATGATTCAAGTAAGAAATTTTAGTAACAAAGACCGAGATGATATCGATTTTATTTAAAAACGTTTTAAGTGCGACGATGAAACTATTGCATAATTTTCACGAAAATGAAAAATTAAATTTATTAATTTGCTGAATGCTTTAATAATAATATAAGTAAAAAAAGTTGCATCTCTGTTTTTGCAGAAAAATACTACTGGCAAACAACTGTTTGCACCTATCAAAAATATTACGTTTTGAAAAAATTAAGACAAAAGACTGTAAAATTATAGAGTCACCTTCTCGCATTTCTCGTATGAGATTGCAATCTCATCTTCAGAAGGAATAATAATAGACAAAAATAATATACGTTGCACATATATCACCTAATTCCACCGTCGAAAGTCCCAAATTTAAGCGTGATGTAACTTTGAAAACGATTATGTCTGAATATAAAAACGTGCGAATTTATTGTTCAAGTATGCTTCATCTTTCCAGTCTAAATAAATCGTTCGGATCAAAATTCTTCTGCGCAGTGATTCCTGTGCAATATAAATATGCAATATGTATAATATGAACGAGAAGTTTGTATTAATTATGAGGAATATCATGCTAATAATTTCGTTCTACATACAGAATGGAATAGTAATGAGGATTCCCCGTTCTCGTAAATAAGTTTTCAAAGAGTTTGCTAATTGGAAAATTGTTTGAAGTGATTTTGTATACAATTTATGTATCATCGGAATATTTTCTAATTTTATCTATACAGTAATATTTCATGGTATGCCTCTGACTTTACTCATGTTCAATACCTTCAAGGCTTCAGTTTAATACATATTAAAAATTCTGAGTAGAAGTCTCTTAAAAGTCTTTCGTAATCCACTGAAAACGAACATCTGTACTACTTCCAAGTTTATTCTAACTTTGTAAGAAGTGAAAGTTGAAGTAAATATTGTGTGTAGCATATAATTTGAATCATTTTCAATTAATTTAATTAACAAGGTCTTATCTTAAAACCAATTTTTGATTTAATTATAATACAAATATTCGAGGATTAAAATTGCATAGTTCAATAGATTTTCAATCGTAAAATAGCGTTATGCGTAAATAATAGAGAGTTAACAGAATACTTAGACGGGAATCCCGAAGTGTATTCGTTCATCGACCTAAGACTGAAGCCGCAAGAAAAATCAAGGCCACTAATTGACCGTTAATGTATATCTTAGGCAAGCAAGATTCACGGTTCTTTAAGCTAGCCGGCTATTCCGGTATCCGAGTAATTAATGTTGGACAATGAATGCCATGTAAAGGCGATTATATGCGTACGACGACAGTTTGAGAAATGGTGTTTTGAATACCTAGTTATGCAACGGTGGAATGTAAGAAGCTTAAAGGTGGAAAGGGTTAATAATTGAAAACGTGTTTTCACGTGTTTCACCTTCATATCCGGGATACTGAATTTTGTAATAGCAATTTCTCTTGTATTAATGTCATTCTTAAGAATTCATGTTATACATTTCATAAAGGTTTCGACAGTATTTTAATGTATTCTGTCAAGGACAAAATGTTTAACGATAACGCGAACAGCGTGTTGAACGTTAATTACGTACGCAAATTTGGCACTTATGTCTTCCTTCGTGGAAACCTTCGTCATTTCAATCGTTGAATTCTCTTCAATTGTATCCACAATTTCTCATTTGCTGTTCGTTTCCTTCACTTGACCCTGACGCAATTGATCGTTTTTTTAGGGCTCTGCTATTAAAAAACAATTCGCATGATTATCTTGATCAGCGGTTCCCAAATTTTTCAGCTTTATTTGATTTTAAAGATATTATTAAATATGTATTATTTAATAATATACTCCTATGAGCGATGCTAAATTATTAATTAGTTAAAAGTATTATTTTAGAAACTTTAATTACTTTGAATTTAATTACTTTTGAATAATTAATTGACAATTAGCTGAAGTTTAGAAAAATTTAGTTTTCTCAATGATGTAGTGATGTCAATAATTACTGTAAGCTTAATAATCTTAATTAATTAATATTGATTAATTAACTACTGCTGTAAAAAATCTTATTAGCGATCTACTTGCATTCTCTCAGGCTCCCCCCAAAATTTCACAGTTTGGGCACCAATGATGAAAACGATTTACCAAACGATACAGAGGATTGCTGGATCATCCGTTTGGACTTGTCACGAAATGACGTTCCACTGAGTGAGCAGGAAGTTATTCCAGGGACACAGCGCCAGCGGCCCCACAACGACAAAGAAGAGGCTCGTTCTGTTCGTGCTAATGATATGCGGCCGATTCTACACGACCGAAACTGCCCGTTTCGTAGCTGCGTAAACGCGCGTCGTTGGGATATCCCGAACATCATCGGGTTTCCTGTATATAAAGACTGCCTGACCGATTTTCTCATCATCATTCGGCACTGAATACCCTTAGCAACACGACTAGTATCGGTAGAATGTCAAGGAGCCTCCTATTCGTTGCGCTGCTCATTGCAGTTGCAGTTGCATTACCGGCGACTGCCCCGCAATTTCAAGGTAAAAACGAAAATGATATTTATGAAAGTGTTGTAAGAAATCAAATTTTAACTTATTATTTAGGAGATAAACAGAGATTTATTTTCAAAATGTAATATTGCATTTTAGATTAATTTTTTATGTCTCCTTATTTTTGATAGAGTGTCTAAGCTTCTAATTTGAGACAATTTTAATAAATAACAATTATGTTAATGCTGCATTAATTAAACAAAATAACCAGTTTATTAATTTTTTATGCGTTGATACTGTGACATTTCAAATGCCTCACAATTCGGATTATGCAAACACACTGTTCGTTGACAAAAATATATAGTGTTAAGAATTATATAAAATCTTTGTGATTGAAATTTCTGATATGTAATCTCTGAAATCTAATATATTAAATCGATAAACAAATTGCCATTAATAACTGTCTCCCTAGAATTTGACAGCGTAATTATTTTTAATGTCTGAATTAATTGAGCCAAAATCCAAATTCAAAATCTCTTATTCAGATCTTCAAAGGATAGTAAAATCAGCCGAGCCGGAACCTATTCGTCTTAAACGTAGTTATGGTGGATATGGCGGTGGTTTCGGCGGCGGATACGGTGGTGGTTTTCACGGTCATCACGGTTTTGGAGGCCACCGAGGATTCGGAGGATCACACTATCCCGGAGGATCACACTATCCTGGAGGTTCAATCTATCCCGGAGGATCGCATTATCCCGGAGGATTGCATTATCCCGGAGGATCGCACTATCCTGGAGGTTTTGGAGGAGGATGCAGAGGAGGATGTGGAGGAGGATCACACTTTCCTGGTTCCTTTGCCAACAGCGGAGCTAATGCCGGCTCAATAAGCACGCCATTCGGCAGCGGTTCCTTCGCGAGCTCGTATGCGAATTCTGAGTAAATATCACAAAACAGTTATCTTTAATAAATCAAGCTTGTCTTGAAAGATCTTAAAACATAAGAAAAATCTTGGATATAATCTTAATTATTAATTATAATTTTATATAATATTAACTGTGATATTGTGTGATAAAATATATAGTGTTATATATAAAATATATGATAACATAGCCATTATATGGTAAAGTAACTATTTATTATGATAAAATTGTTAGCACACAACTTACGATAATGTGTTTCGATTGCAGTAGTAAATACGGACGATGAAAGAAGCGACGACCACTATCATTGAAAATGGACTACGTAACTACGTAACATTAACTTAATTGTACTTGTGCACTTATTGTATGTACAAATACTCATATTTTCACGCAAAATAAATTTATTTACATGAAATATGAAAACTTGTTTATCTAATTTATCCCAAGATCTTTTAACACGTTGTTCTTTAATATATTATTATTTATCGATTTCGTAAACTGTAGTTAATGTGGTAAATTAATGTGTCATTACGTCTTGCAAATTTTAAATCTATATCATTAGACACCAATATTTTTCTGCGTTTACTTTGTCTTTGATTGAAGAATAATTTGATTTATTAATTAATTCAATCGGTCCAATATTCTTGATCGCAAATCATGTTTAATATTAAGAGCAGAAACGTGACAGCCATGGAAAATGATTGTCATTCTGTGCAAATTCGAGAACACCGCGTCAGACGTCATTGGCAATTCCCCTATTTATTCCTCTATTCATAATCCATTATATTCCGTTTGGGAAGTATTAATTTTCTATAATCGATTTTTAAACGACAATAAAGATACTGTTACTCCCATGCAGTAATATAAAATGAAATTATGTCTAATTGTGCAGAATAATCGCGTGAATCTGTGCACCCGCGTGACTTCATGCGCTTTCAATGTACAGAGATATGTTCGTTTATTCCTCACCGGATGTTTCCATCAAATGTTTTAGAAAACGTTGCACACGCAAGTGCCTTTGTTCGCACACGTTGCCTATAAAACGGCCTCGTCTATTAGATGATCTCATTAGAGTTTTACTTAGCTAAGCGAGAAAGTTCCACGAGCAATCACGAACACGAAAAATCAAAATGAAAGTCTTCGTAATTATATTTGCTGCCTTCGCGATTGGAGTAAGTTGCTAAAATTAAAATTCCCAAAAGTATATTTTTGACGTTATTTACGTCTTTGATTTGTCAATATCTGAAAATTAAATTGCATTACGCACTTGAACATTTTGTAATTTTGTTATAATGTATCGTAATTTTTTTTATAAATTTCACTTTCAGGCGCAATGTCGTTCGCTTTCGAACACGAAAGACATAGGTAGGATTTGCATGTTTCATGTTCACGTCATATTAAAGATTAAATATTTATATGTGCAACGATGATACGCGATATAATTATTATGCGAGCGATTTCTGTCTGTTGTAATTTATTTATTGATTAGAAAAAGAAAGCGCAGCTTACGTAGAAGCGCATCGAAGTGCGCGCGTACATCGGGATACGTCAAAGCAAGATGCACCGAATTGGATAGAGAGTATTGTATCGCGTAACTCTTTGAATTCAACAGGCGAGAGAATTCCCGTAAACACGCTGGAACAATTGAAAGAGCTAATTGCATCGTACGAAGACAATTTTGGAAAGCTCGTAAACTTTGCCATAAAAATGAGCAAAAACAAGGATAACAATGAACGAGAGGTCCGATAATACGTATACCATAGCGTAATTTAAACGATACGAATTAATTATGTTGCCAATTAATGCGCAATCTTGTTAGTTTAGCTGTTACGAGGACTGAATATAGACGTTGCATTTTAGATACAATTTCTAAAACAGCTAAGCTCGCTAGTCGAACAACTTGTCCAAGAGCAATCGAAGGTGAGAGATATGCACGCCGAACTTGACAACGATACAGACTCTACTTTGCAGGCATTAAGTAACAATCCGATGGTGAACGTTAATAATGTAAAAGATTTAATCGACACTATGAAGGAGATTGATATTGTCTATCAGGATGGGGAGATTACTGATGAGCACATTCGAATCAGTAAGTAACCGAGAATTTTGGTCAAAATACGTCAAGACACGTCAAACAATATTATTAGCATTAATGAAACTAAATATTTAAATAAAATAAAAGTTATGCAGAAATTAATACACTATAAATATGGAAAATTAAAAAAGTAGTTTAAATTAGCGTAAAATTAATTTCAGAACGAGCCGTTGACGGATACAAAAGAGCCGCAAGTTTAGAGGAACGGATGACTAATATGCTAATTGATATTCAACGTCAAGTGGTGCAAATTCGAAAATATTTAGACAAGTTATGCAAGTGAGAGAGTCGCAAAAACAATTATAAGAAATACAGACTGCGTCATTATCGTTGGCTAATTAATGATTAATTTCAACATTTCAGAAAACATCCAACGTCGATGTCCATTTTAGAAGTTAATCCCGATGATGACATTTTCCCCGTTGGTCAGACAAATAAAGTAGAGATTATGTAAAACAAACGCGCTAAAAAAATCAATATCATTATATATATCATTATATAAAATTCTGATATAATGTATAAATACCAACAATTAAATTTTAATATATTTTCTTTCTGTGCTTGAATATTATGAATAATCTAATTAATAACAGTATCTTAATAAATGCACTTTGTATTGCATTATATTGACTGTAGATAATTAATAAGCTAATAAAAGATATGAACAAAATGAATAAACATTTATAATAAAGTGCCTAAATAAAATATACATTGTCAATTTTGTTTAGTATCTAATTTTATTGTGACATTTCATTTTATTGATTTGTCTTGTTACTACGCGCAAAATGTTTACCTGTGAATATGTCACCTGTGATATATTCATTCGATCTGTTGCTAGATATCGTGTTAAAATGTTTTTCAGCTTTACCATTTGATACGTTTGGTCGATAAAGCGTAGTCGCCGCTGACGACGAAACCTTTGTCGCGACGAAGCCAGTTCTTTGTCATTAATTGGTAAGTTTTTTCCCGATTTAATCGAACCTGCCGGTCGTATTAAACGCATACGAAACGAACAAAAAGCAATGAATTTCAGTTAAATAGTATTCCATTATGTTTAAATATTCCAAACTTTCGCATGATGAAGAAAACAATGAAACAAGACTCACAAGACTTCCGTGCCTTCAATTGCACAGTGCACTTCGTTGACATAATTTTTTAATGATTGTATCTTTTTCGAATAATCAAAAGTGCAATGACAATTGATATTATCATTTATTTATCGCTACTGTACTTCTACACGGGAATCACATTTTTTATAATTTTATTAGTTAGCTTAATACAGTCAGTTAGTTTAATTAATGTTTAATTAATGTTCATTAATATTTTATTTGCAATTAATAATCTATAATATAATCAAAGATCGAAAAAATGTCTGAATAACGTAATATTATCTTAAATATAAATTGAATTATTACAATTTTATAAAATTTGAAAAATCAGTTATGTCGATAATTATCAGGATGGATTGCTTTGATCAATGTAAATTGAGGCTAAACTCATGTGCATGCTACGTCAATCGCAAGTTAGAAATTAGAGAAGTTAAATTGAGAATCCGTAGGCACGGGAACACACGTGTCGATCATTACTGCAGCGCGATCAAACTTGGATTACTATAGTTCTCGTTCTATATATCAGTTCGAATGTTTGTGAAAGTGCATTCATTGACAAATTATTCTATCAAATTTAGACATAATTAAACTATTACATTTATACAAAACAAAAATAGACAAAATAGGCAAGAATTAGATATAGAATATTTTATTATAACTGCTTTCAGCGAAATATTTTTATAAAAAACAGAAGATATATAAAATGATAAAAGAAAGAAATTCATATAATGAAGGTACTTTATTTAAGATTAATATCATGATTTCTCAAAATTGCAATTTCGTATGCTACAAATTGTCGTCTTGCGTTTGCGGGAGCGATTCGAGGCACGTCGTTAAGAATGATTACTCGAAGATAAGACATGCATTGTTCGAAATAATAATTCTGTTGAAGAACTTTATCTCTTATATTTCAAACGCTTTATTACTATTTGCATAAATAGATCTTACGTTTAAAAGTGATTATTTAGATAGAAGTTGGTTAAAAATGTATTGTTAAATTGTATTAAAGATTATTTTATTTTCATTTCTGGTCAAAATAATTGTGTGTATAAATAATATATATAATATATATATATATATATATATATATATATAATTTTATGTTTAATGACATACAAATCCTCAAAGTTATATTGCTTCTTTAACAGAAATACAAAGTTACGAGTTTCAGTAAAATTGTCCAAATAGATATGCACGAATAAAAGTTTGCTTCAAAGTTTTTTTTTATTTTTCGCTTAGTACTGCATGCGTTCAGATCATACAAATTGTAAATAACGTAAGAGTTGATTTGTTTCAGACACAAATTATAATGAGAGTTATATTCATTGCCTAATGGGAAAAGTTTTTACATTTCATCTCGCAAAACGATTGTGAGACATGAATTTTTGAAACATGTCTCAATGTAACAATAAATATTATTTAAATGTACAGAGTAATAAATAATATAATATTAAATATAATAACTTTTTTATTTAAGTTTTGCACTGTTTATGATGTGAAATGTAAGCAATCATTGTAAGCGCGTCATTGCGGCTTTCTATCATAAATCTCAGTTATTTTTCTTTCTATGCAAATTACACTCTCTTTCTCCGTGCACGCAGCTCAAGTTACGCGCGCATAAATGTACGATTTAAATTCATTGGAATATTACTTGTGCCACGAAAATGTTGATGAAGACGATAAGCCAACTAACGTTATAAGAAAATTACGCCAATGTGATCGTAAATAATAATAACTCAGTTGCACGAGAGAAGCAATCTTTTGACGAACTACGATTGGTTGTTTGCAATTTGCGGCTGTAAAAACAGTCACCGCACCCCCGCCCCGTGAATTATTTCTTATCGATTAATCGACTCGAATACCTATATCGGTCCGTGGTAACAGTTTCTATTTTCATACGTTTTTTCCTTGTTTCCATTAAGCAGATTTGCATTTTTATTGCAATCATAATTGCTCAATTTAAACATATACGTTCTTCTTCATAGGCTTTTATTTTCAAATCAGCTGTTTCTCTCACTACATTGTTTTCCATTTTTAACTCAATACATTATGTCTATGTTGCTTTTTTTTCTTTTTTTACAATCTCAAACATTGTGTCTCTTGCAATTTAATAAAATTATTATTATTTATATTATATATGCAACATTTAAACAGCAAAAATATTAATTATTATAAAGAATAGCCATTATTAAAAATGTTCTTAATTCTGCTGTAGAAACAGAGAGCTGAAATTGCCGAAATAATTTAAAATTGTCTTTAATAATGTGAACGACTTAAATTAAAATTTCAATGAATTCAGAAACTTTCAGTCAACAGAGATGTCTGAACAAAACGTCACGCCAACTGGAGGGGCAAAGCCGGGCGTCGGCGTCGGCGCCGACGCCGGGCGTCGGACAGGCATAAGCGTCCGTGCCGGCGCGACGCTCATGAAGAGCGTTTCCATATTCCTGACGAGCGGTCGCAAGGCGTCGGCGAACTCAAAACAGCAGATCTCCGCCGCTTCCGGCAAGAACGAATCGTCAAGAAGGAGACGTCGCAGAAAGATGCCGGAGGGTGCAAGGAACTCCGCGTACATCATCAAAGTGATCGAGTCTCTTAAAAAAAAGACGAGATTCTCCAGGCGAGTTCGCAACGACTCTCGAAATTAATTTGCAAATTAACTTCAGTACTTTAACATTCTTCTCAACAAGAAAAAACAAATGGAATTAAATATATATTTCACAAACAAAAGATTAAAAAATTTTAAAATAAAATTCTCCAATAAGAATTAAGAATTATTTTGTATAAATTATATTATTGTAAAATAATAATCCTATCATAAAATTGCCGTGTTACCTGCGTTGAAGCCTCTTTTCCCCAATGTTTAAAAATTCATATCTTCCAAAAAAATAAAGATATAGACTTCTTTCTGGGCTCATCTTAAAGATGAATTTTGTGACTATTTTTTAAGAAATCGTGATTTTATTTAAAAATGGCCGATTCAAAATGGCCGATTAAAATGTAATTTTTTGAAAATTTATTTTTTTTCAAAAATTGTTAAAATTCGTTTAATTAAAATGGGTGGTGGTGGTGGTTAATGGTGGGTGATGGTAATAGGTGGTGGTTGGTGGTTGCGGTGGGTGATGATGGGTGATGAGGTAAAAAAAATTTTTTATTTAAAAATCACATGATATAAAAAAATTAAAAAAAATTTTTCTTTTAAAAATCAAATGCTATAAAAAATTTTCAGAAAAAAATTTTTACAAATATTTACAAATAACAAGAAAAAAAAATGGTCGTGAAAAATAGGTGTC
>NW_012026821.1:978219-981024 GCF_000956235.1 Wasmannia auropunctata | reverse complement strand
AGTTAAAACGTTATTTTATTGAAAATTGTTAAAAATTTGTTTAATTAAAATATAGTTTGGTATAAATGTTATTGGACGATGTATGGAGTTTAATACGCACCGCGCGAAAAGCATCATTTTTTTGAAAATTTATTTTATATCAAAAATTAACATTTGTTTAATTAAAATGTAAATTGGTATAAATGTAATTGGGAGACGTATGGGATTTAATACGCAGCGCGCGCGAAGCGCGCGCCTGTTATGTATGCACTAGTAAATATATAAAATAAATGTTATCACGCGTATAACAATGTATTTCGATTAGCGTTTAATTTGATTATTTGCTTTTATCAGGGTGGAACTGGATAGTCTCTGCAAACTTTACAAAAAGTTAACTACCAATTCGAGCCAACAACAAGTTGGACGATCGATGTCTATCGGTAGAAGACCACAATCGAGGCCGACTGTCGAGGTAATTATGTCATACGCAATCGAAAGTTGACTATCTTTGTATTGTCAATACAAAGAAGACAATATAAAGAAGTTGACTTATTAATTAATTGATTACTTATTAAAAATTCATTACTAATTACATGTTAAAATTGTTTTAAATTCACATTGCTAAGAAAATCGATAGGACTATTTTTCGAGAACTCCTCCACAACACATTTCACGTCATCACCGAGGACATCCTGGTAGAGCGCTTGTTCTGCTGTTGGGATCGAGAAATCGAGGGTGCTATCAGACTCGAGCCATGGATCATGGGATTAGATGTATTCTTGCGGGGTAGTTTGCGTGACAAGATTGTGTTCTGTTTTCACGTGTACGATCTAAACAACGATGGATACATCACAAAGGACGAAATCTTTCAGTTGCTCAAGTAATAACTAAAGTTATTAAAATTTAAACGCAGACGTATCTATTTTATTTGTAGTCGTCAAATATTTTTGCAACTTCGTAGAAATTGCCTAATAAAGCAGCCCGGTGAAGAAGATCCGGACGAAGGAGTGAAAGATTTGTCGGAGTTGGCCCTGAAGAAGCTTGATGTTGATCACGATGGAAAAATATCGTTTCGAGATTATGAGATGGCGGTCAAAGAAGAACCTTTATTATTGGAAGCATTCGGACAGTGTTTGCCTACTGAAAAAAGCTGCACAAGCTTCTTGGCGACTCTTTAACCCGAAAATACTCACAAAATTAGCTAGATTAGTAGAAGTTTTGCATAGCGAACGTTCTTTCAATAAGAGACATTTTTAACAATCAATATCAGTCACTCACAAGATTATATCCATATAATTTCTTTCTCCAAAACTTTTTAATATTACCAGAGAAAAACCTGAGAGAGGACATAACTGCCTTTTGAATGTTACCTCAAAATGTTCTCGTGCGCTACCCTGAAGAAGTGGATGTAAACTACATAGCAACATTCACTTTTCTGCACCGCGGGTATACAATTTGTGGTGCGCGTCCGTGCTACATCCACTTTTCGAGACAGCTGGAGCTCTATTTTCAAAAAATTGCGCATTCGAAAATCATGACTTCTCTCAGATTACGGCTATTTCCGGCGAGTAATATAGTCTTCGATATTGTTCCGTGTCATGAATATATTGTTTGGTTCAATTCCGTGCTACGTGTGCAAAATATAATGATAAATTTAAGTTATCTTGGATATTTCTTGATGGAAGCCTAAAAGTAAAAATCTTTTAAAATACAATTTTATACTGGCAGTTCTTTTTAAGTTATTATATTATATTATATTATATTATTCTATATTATATTACATATTACCTAAATTTAGTATTTTTTTACGAATAATATATTTTCAAATTAAAAATTCAAAATTTAATAAAAACGCCAGCTCGAATTAGTGATACACGAAAAACGTACGTGTTTATATGTACAATAAGAAATGCAAGAATATTTTGCATGATTGCATATGTATGAAAGAGACGTGTATTTTCATAAAACGAAAATTAAATCTTATTAACTATATTAAAGAATATTTTTAATTACCTACCTACCTTATCCTAATCTTCAGTCAATCACAGCGGCTTTTTGAAATATCGAATTTTAGGCATTTTAAATTACTTAACATTATTTCTGCTTTTTGCAACAAGAAATGGTCAGATAGAAAGTTAAGATACAGGTCAAATGAGCTGGTCATTACATTTTTAGTCATTCAACGATATTATCCGATACAATATATTTCATAAGTAAAATTCAAACTCTACTTTGATTAACTGCATCTTTTCTTACTAATTCCTACTAAATTTCTTGTCGCTCCACCTTTATCGAATATTTATTCGATAAAAGCAAATCAATCTGTAGAGACTCTCCTTCTGCACCGACTTTAATCGACGGTTTTATTTTAATAAGATTGCTCCACTTTTACCGAATATCATTTTTAATTAAATACATTTTGGAATAATTTGACTTTGCATTTTTTTATAATTAAAATATTTAATTATATATTTTTAACTATCTAAAATCTCTAAAACTAAAATTTTATTCAGTAAAAATGGATCAATCTGTAGAGGCCCTCCACCACCCCCGCCAACCTTAGGGTTTAATCGGCGGTCCTCTTTTTATTTAAATGTGTTCTTTTTTAATATTTTTTATTTTATCTCATCTCTTCACAAAATTTACAAATAAAAATGTATAGCATTACTACTATATAACATTACAATTTAATTACTACAGTTCATAATGTACAATATTTTATTAAAAAATAGAGGGTATATATATTATCTACAAAAAAATTTGTGAGATAAATAAGCACTATCTTATCATTCTATAAGGTTGTTTTGCTTTTACCGAATATCGTTA
>NW_012026821.1:972354-972967 GCF_000956235.1 Wasmannia auropunctata | reverse complement strand
CAATCCCTTACATTAAAAATGTTCTAATTATATTGCTTTCTTGAGCCGATTTATACAATATTTAATCTTGGCTAAATATGAAGGAAAAGAATGAATGGGTAAATAAAAAACATCCTAGCTCATAATTTTTCGCTATCTACAGACAATTCTCTTTTTTTATTACCTACCTAACACATTTTTCTTGTTTCTACGCTTTTTGTTAAATATTTATTAAAATATTATTTTAAACAATCACGAAGAAGTCACGAAGCGGCGCGACTTTTAACGCGACTCGAGTTAAAAGTTAGGAAGTGCGAAAAAGAGAGTAATTATGACTTTCACAAGACTCTCCCAACTGCAGCATCTTCGCAAACACGACTGCCCAGACGCCCTCGAGCACCTATACAACGCAACCGCCAAGGACGGCCGCTAGGAGTTATGGCTCCAAACAACATTGACCAGCTCGGCGCACTGGACTTCGTAAAGCCAGGACACCTGATCCACCTTCATTGCAAGGGCTTGTATCCCTCAGACAGCAAGATTCGAATATACATGCCTACTCTCAGACTCGCCGTCTTCGGGGCAACTTGCAGTATAGACGCAATTGAGGCACTACCGGTGGCGTGTGATAAAC
>NW_012026821.1:971185-972304 GCF_000956235.1 Wasmannia auropunctata | reverse complement strand
ATGGGGGATATACTGTAACAAACAAACATAAAATTCAACAATTGAGACAACCTTAAGACATCTCATTCGATGGACTAAGAGTCCATCGAATGAGAGTCACTGCGCGGCGCGACTTTTAACGCGACCCGTCACCCGAGTTAAATGTTAGGATGCGCGAAAAAGAGAGTAACTACGAGAGTCATAGTTACACCTTTATTCGTGAAAAATTTACGAGTCGCGCGACTCTTTGTATGGATTTTCCGACGCAACGAACGTTTATACAATCGGCAACGAGACCCGCCCAGGACGCGAGATGCCGTCAGAGGCTAGAGTTCTATCCTTAAAGTGGAGATCTACCGGTAACCGGAGAGAAGTTCGACCCTGACCCCGGGCCCAAAGAAACCCCGAGAGGGAATCAAGGACACCAAGAGAGTCGAAACATCCGCACCCAACTTATGACCTTCCAGCACCTTCACAAACGCCACTGCCTAGACGTCCTCAAGCCGTGGAAGACGAGCTCAGAATTCGGCATTGGCTTACACCGCCTCATTCTTGCCCGGCCAACCGTACTCGATTAGTCTAAATGTCGCGAGTGATCGGATGACCGGAAGAGAGCCCGACCCTGACCCCGGGCTCAAAGAAACCCAGCGAAAGAATCAAGGACACTAACAGAATCGGAACATTCGCACCCAACCTATAACCTTCCAGCATCTTCACAAACGCCACTGCCTAGACATCCTCAAGCCGTGGAAGACGAGCTCAGAATTCGGCATTGGCTTACACCGCCTCATTCTTGCCCGGCCAACCGTACTCGATTAGTCTAAATGTCGCGAGTGATCGGATGACCGGAGGAGAGCCCGTCCCTGACCCCGGACCCAAAGAAACCCCGCGAATCAGGGACACCAAGAGATTCGGAATATTCGCACCCAACCTATGACCTTCCAGCATCTTCACAAACGCCACTGCCTAGACGTCCTCAAGCCGTGGAAGACGAGCTCAGAATTCGGCATTGGCTTACACCGCCTCATTCTTGCCCGACCAACCGTACTCGATTAGTCTAAATGTAGCGAGTGATCGGATGACCGGAGGAGAGCCCGACTCTTAAGGCGTAACGAAACTCATAAGAGTTTTGGAATCCCG
>NW_012026821.1:969031-969535 GCF_000956235.1 Wasmannia auropunctata | reverse complement strand
AAAATGACCTTCAATTCGCCAGCTGTATCGAATTGGCAATCATTTCTCACTGGGTGCAATGGGTACTCGGTTCGCTTCCCCGTCTTTAGACTTATAATTAATTAATTAACTAGTATAATATAATTAATTTTTAAGTCCTCGGGGTACTGAGCCCTTCCACCACGACAAGGTCGAGTACCCTACACGGAGAGAATTTTTTTTTAAATTAATCTAAATACTATATTATCTCACAATTAACATGATTTTCAGGGTAAATTTTAAAAGGAAATTCTCTCCGTGTTGGAAGGGACGATATCTAAAGATATCCAAAAACTTAACAATTATAGTTCACATGTTCTGATAATTTATTCATTGCATTTTGGATATTCTTTAACGAGTGAATTGTTACCGTGAATTGTAATCCAGTATCTTTACGAATAGAGTACGCAAATTTTAAAAGAAAGCTTTGTAGATTAATAAATCTTACGATAATGCAATGATGATTATATTTAAAAAATTACATAA
>NW_012026821.1:966509-968480 GCF_000956235.1 Wasmannia auropunctata | reverse complement strand
CGTTCAATAGCTGAATCAAACTTATAGCTATAAGAATTATCACCTTAGTGTCATTGCTAAGTTCTGGCTATTATACAGATAAAAAACATTCACTGTAACAAAAAAATTTATTAACTGAAATTAAAAGCTGCATATATATTAGTACAGGCAGCTAAAAAGATGGCATACGTACCTAAATGTCTTATCATGCACACATTTAGCGCACAGAGTTAAGTTTATAGCTACGCGCAAAAATTTGATTTATAATTGTTTTTGCAATGTGGCACTGCCATATGCACATCTATACAGCGCATTTAGCATTTATATTTTGCAGTATGTATAAGTTGTATACTGCAAATGTTATCTGTTGTGAAGATAAAATAGCATAATAGATTCGGCTAAATATGATTTGATTTTAGTAGCAAATATTTTTTGCTGTAGCATCTACATTTTAATAACTAATAAATTGAACTTCGGCAGCAACGACATTAGCTGTCCCTATTTCATCGACACATCTTAACTGCCTTAGCTATATTTTAGCTTCAATCTTCATTGGCTAATCGTTTTTCTGCGTGTATATCATATAATGTTTTCTTATCGAAATCGTGTTTGTATGTGGTTTCGAGAAAACGCGCTGTACGACGGGTGGCACGCTGTACGACGCTGTATGTACATACAGGCGCTCGCCGTACTAATGGCGCGTGCACTTGTGCGGCGCCCGCCGTACTAATGGCGCGTGCACTTGTGCGGCGCCCGCCGTACTAATGGCGCGTGCACTTGTGCGGCGCCCGCCGTACTAATGGAATGTGCACTTGTGCGGCGTGGCAGCGTCACTACAATTAGCATTAATTATATTTTGCATAGGAAGCCGCAGTGATTGACTGAAGATTAGCAAGGTAGAATAGGTAAAAATTTTAAGTATTGTTTGATATATAATTAAAATAATAAATAAGATTTAATTTCAATTTTACACTGTTAAATCTATACACCAAAAGAAAAAGATAGTTGGAATAACCATAATTTAACTATAATTTATAGTGAATTTCGGGAACAACTATATAAAATTATAATCAATTTATGCAAATTAGAGCTGCTTTAACAATCCATTATGGTTATACATTGTGATTGATGTTATTATTTTCTCACTTACTTATTTTTTAGTTATTACAATATAAATAGTAAACATATGTTAAAAAAGTAGTTATACTTATTATAATTGCAGGTGCATTTACTTACTATATCAAAATATTTATTTCATTTGTTACATATATCTTTTGATATTTTACTATATTAATATTTTAAACTATTACAATTTATAGTAAAATTTTTTCATATTTGATAGAATCAGACATATAAGGTTATTATTACTAACATTACAGTAATAATAACTACAAAAATAGTGCTCTTTGCCATATTTTTAATTTAATAATTTTTTTACCATGCAATTATAGTCATAAATACAAAATATTTTTCTCTTAGTATAATGTCAAATTGAACCTTAATTAAGTTGTCATTGCTCTTACTTAACAATAAATGGTTTTTTTTTACTAACACAATAAAGTTAAATAATTTAAAACAGTTTAAATTTATCAAATTTGAGTTCAATTCCATTGTTTAAAAATAACTGTATTGTTTTAAATAGATCAATCTAAAGAGGCTTTACACTGCCCCCGTCGACATTAATAGACGGTCCTATGGATATGTGATTTTATTATTATTCATTATTATTTATCGTTATATTATACACACATTTAACATTTATAATAGTGTACATTACATTATAACATTAAAATTTGTTTACATTAAATTGTTTTACATTGAAAAATAGAATAAATACATATAGAAATATAAAATACAACACAAAAATTGAATAAGTACATATAGAAATATAAAATACAATACAAAAATAGAATAGGTACATATATAGAAATATAAATACAATAGAATAAGTACATATAGAAATAGAAATATAAAATACAATATAATACAAAT
>NW_012026821.1:966088-966489 GCF_000956235.1 Wasmannia auropunctata | reverse complement strand
AATAAAAAATTAAATTACAATTTTATCCGCAATAACCGCGTTATTTCAACTGCATTACATGCTAATAATAAAAAAAACGAAGTAATTACGATTGCGCGTGTGGATTACAAAGTCCTTTTTCCTTAATAAAAATAGTCTTAATTTGCGATTTTCTCTTAATCCTACACTTTCTTAATACAGCATTGCCACGAATCGCAATCCGCAATTACTTCGTTTTTTGTTACTGTTATTAGCGTAACGCGGTTGAAATAATGCAGTTATCGCGGATAAAATCATAATTTAATTTTTTACTACACAATTAAATTAAAAATATGGGTACCAGTTAGCTTCCCCTTTAGATTTTAAAATCCTCCGGGTACTGAGCCACCCCACCACGTCAAGGTCGTACCCATGGGGGGGGG
>NW_012026821.1:964458-966038 GCF_000956235.1 Wasmannia auropunctata | reverse complement strand
GGGGGGAGAAAGTTATCGCCGGTGATCAACTGCGCGACAGCAGTTACACCAAAAATGAGCACAGAGAGTTCCGTATGTCAGTACGAAATATTTAACGTCATATAAAAACGTAATCAAGCCTTTAAACAGACGAATAAAAGTCTCATGCATGATAAATTTTGTGCGACAAGTATATCAACTCTACGCGGATAAGCGAAACTCTCAACATCGATCAGAATATATAATTATCACTGATGAAAATTATATCTCGTCAAAACGTACTCTATTCGAAAAGGTTTAAGAAAAAATTGCAAAATGTAGCTGCAAATTAAAAGTGATTCACAAAAGAGGAATTGCGAATATGGTGTGAAACTGAAAGCTTTTTGATTAATATATCTCTACTAATTTTATATGAGTAAAAAATATTATTTACCCCAAAATTGCTTCGACAATGCTCGATGCCTCTCCAAGACCTCTTCCACCATCTCTTAAAATTGGGTTGTCAGACATCCTTTTCCTCTCACACAGGACACTCATGGAAAACAATTTTACAGACTTATATTTAATTAACAAAGACGATCGCGAGCTCCAAAACGCGATCGTTTAAATAGGCGCGAGATATTTCTCAATTTTATGATTAATTAATTACAACGTTCACGATATCCGGCATTTGGTCGTTTAAATGGGTGCGAGAAATTCAACAGTCTTATTTATAATTAACAAAGATGATCGCGAGCCCCGAAACGCGATTGTTTAAATAGGCGCAAGATATTTATCAATTTTATGATTAATTAATTACAAAATTGACGATATCGGGAATTTGATCGTTTAAATGGCGCGAGAAATTCAACAGTCTCATTTATAATTAACAAAGATGATCGCGTGCCCCGAAACGCGATCGTTTAAATATTCGCGAGATATTTCTCAATTTTATGATTAATTAATTAGAACGTTGGCGATACTCGAAAAATGTTTGTTTAGATGGGCGCGAGAAATTCAACAGTCTTACGTATAATTAACAAAGATGATCGCGAGCCCCGAAACGCGATCGTTTAAATAGGTGCGAGATATTTATCAATTTTATTATTACTTAATTAGAACGTAGGCGGTACCCGAGAAGTGCTTGTTTATATGGGCGCGGAAATATTACAGTCTTATATTTAATTAACAAAGTCGATCGCAATCTCCGAAACGTGATCGTTTAAATAGGCGCGAGATATGTAACAATTTTATTATTAATTAATTAGAACGTCGGCGATACCCGGAAAGTGTTCGGTTATATGGGCGCGAAAATTTTACAGTCTTATATTTAATTAACAATGACAATTGCGAGCTCCAAAACATGATCGTTTAAATAGGCACGAGATATGTAACAATTTTATTATTAATTAATTAGAACGTTGGCGATACCCAGAAAGTGATAGTTTAAATGAGCGCGAGATATTTAACAATTTTATTATTAATTAATTAGAACGTTGGCGATACCCAAAAAGTGTTCGGTTATATGGGCGCGGAAATTTTACAGTCTTATATTTAATTAACAATGACGATCGCGAGCCCCGAAACGTGATCGTTTAAATAGGTGCGAGATATTTATCAAT
>NW_012026821.1:955245-963864 GCF_000956235.1 Wasmannia auropunctata | reverse complement strand
CAATTTTATTATTAATTAATTACAACGTTCGTGATACCTGGAAAGTGGTCGTTTAAATGAGCGCGAGAAATTTAACATTCTTATTATTAATTATCAAAGATTGCGAGCTTCTTAACGTGATCTTTTAATTAAGGGCTAGATATTTAATAATTGTATATTTAATTATCAAAAATATTCGCAAGACTCGTCACGTAGTCGATCAAACAGGCGCGAAAAGTTTAGCAATCTTATTTTTATTTATCCACAACTCTTGCGAGTCCCGGCACGTGGTTGTTTAAATATCGCAAAACATTTTACCATTTTATTAATTAATAAAGATAGGACTCAATTCCCGACGCGGTTTAAATAAGCAGAACGCGAAGAAAATTTATCGATCAATGAAGGGTCTCAATTACCAACGCGGTTTAATTCGCGCTTTTACAAGAAATCTCATTGTATTTGTTTAAATATCTTATTGTTATACCATTGGTCTGTTTAGTTTTGTTATTTTATTATTGTAGATTTTCCTATAATATCTTATATTAATTAACAAAAACTTTCAATATAAAAGATCTTAAAATATCATGTAATATAAAAATTCTTGAGTCTCTAGAAATTTTCTATCCAAGCCAGTAAATTCTATAATTATCAATATATTTGAAAAATTCTATGATAGACGTATGACATTGCTGTAACAATAACCGGTCACGAATAATAGATGCGCGCAGCGACAAAATCAAATGGCCAACACGATTTCCCGTCGATAGAAATAAATAGATTATATATAATATTTATCTCAGAACGCGAAATCTATTCTTATGATAAGTATATTATTAATTGGTACTTACCTATCGTACGTTGTACTCAGCTCACGATCGTCCTTCCTCGGATCTCGCTTGTCCTTCGACGTACCACAATCAATCTCCATCGTCTCTGTCTCGATGACCTCGAACTTTGTGCTCTGACTGACGGATGTAGGCTCGATAAAAATTCGATGCGTCTCGATTGGGCTTTGGCCGAACGCGCGCACTCACTATACGCGTGCCATGCTGTCGAACGCGCACTAATTATTAATTAAACTATGCGTAATATTATTGCTAAACGCGCACTCGCTGCATATTTGTACTGCCGAATGTACGTGCTGCCGAACGCGCACTTAATATGTGTACTCTCCAAATGCTTGATTGATAGAGTTCGATAATTTGTAATTAAAGTTCGCGGCGCCGGGAGCGCGCCACGCAGTACCATCCACACGCTGCGCCAATTCCCTACTGCTGAGCGCCCCGCGCCACGTCAGCGCGCCGCGGCCGTCGAGCCGCCGAGCCCGGCCTCCCCACGCGCATGCGCGCGCTGCGCGCCTCGCCGCTCGCCACGCCGCTCGCCGCGATGTTAATTCAATTGTATGGAATTTTGCAGGAATAATTACACCGATATTAAGCATATCGTATATTGTTCTGCGTGCTCTCCGGAAATAAAGAGTGACGACAATACCGTAGAAACAGAGACTCACACTTGACTTATTATACATATAATTTAATTTTGAACGACAGAGAAATCGATGGGTTCCTCTTTTTCTCCGTTGGCTAGGATAAAAAATCGTAATTGCTTGCTGTTAATTATTACAAACTTCTGATACACTTTACGGTAATCTAATAATAAGATAATTTAATACGCGAAACGGGCAAAACAATTCCGTAATTAACTGAACTGTAAAATAATTTACAGGTCGCTTAAATTACCGTTATAGCCGATTTCTCTTGTTCGGTGTGCTAATCTAAATAGATAAGAGGGATCTAGGAATCGGGAAATAACTGACACAACTTATTTAAAATAACAAATATAAAATAAATTTCAAAATCTTATTTAAAATAAAATATTGCAGGGGCCAGTAAAAAATTTATACAACTTATTTAAAATGAGAAATATAAAATATATTTTCCAAAAACGTATTTAAAATATAAATAAGAAATAGATTAGAAGAAGCTATTTAGAATAATAAATACTAAATAATTCTTTTACTTTTTTTATTTAAAATACATATTTTAAATAATAATATTATAAATACGACCAACCCAAAAAAATACATCTCTCTCATATATACCTAGCAGACAAAAATTAATTCAAATAAATTGAAATTTTAATTCAACGTAAATTGAAGTAATTATTATATCCTCATCGCTCATCTCGAAAGCTTGTTCATGCAGTTAATGATGAAGAACAAATGGCCGATTGATCGATCACAATACGTCATAAAAAATATTGAGATGTTAACTTCTTAATTAAAATTGATAACAATAATTTGTTTTTCCCATTCTTCCCGTCCTTTTGCATAAAGTTTGCAATAAACACGGTAAATATTCTCTCTAATACGTTTCTAATTTAACAATATAGATTTTAT
The DNA here is from genome assembly GCF_000956235.1 of Wasmannia auropunctata. Classification (NCBI taxonomy): domain Eukaryota; kingdom Metazoa; phylum Arthropoda; class Insecta; order Hymenoptera; family Formicidae; genus Wasmannia; species Wasmannia auropunctata. Next base: position 961,487 of record NW_012026821.1, on the reverse strand, counting down.
ATTAACTTGCTGTGCGTGAATATTATTTACGTTAGCATTTATTATTTAATTTTATCATGTAAATTAAATCTAATACTAATATTAGAAAATGCAAGCGTCAAATTTTATCTTTGCAAAAATATTTTTAAATATAAAAATAATTAATCGACGTTGCTTTAATTAATTATTGTCTGTAATGCGACACAACGTACGAATAAAGAAAAGAAACGGCCGTAAAGAAATCAAATTGTAAACAACAAATCCCGACACTGAATGCGATATAGAGTATAGATGAAAACACAATGCAATGACAATAGTCATTAAAATTGGACAACATCGAAATGCTTAATATTAATTTTACGGCCATATTTAAAGCGATTGCGTATAGGTCGTCAGGGCAAATGGTAAAATGTGGCCAGGCAGTTCAGTTTTGATTGTTATTAGCGTGTTGATCTTTTCGGTAAAATAATTTTAAATAAAAGATTTAAAAATATTTATAATGCAAATTCTTTTTATTAAAAATTTTCTAATTTAAAAAAAACGTGCATCTTTTTTTCTTTGTTTTTGCCTGATTTAATACAATTATAAAAGATATTTATAAGAAATAATATAGTAACAATTTGTAATAATTTGGTGTAGTTATATTACCTCATATATGTATTTCTCTAATCTTTTTCTTCTTATTAGGTACATTCTTTGCCGTACTTTTCGCATATTGATTGGCGTAATGATCCAAATACAGTTACTCAAAATGAGAAAATTTTGAAACTTTTTTTAAAATTAGCAACGCACACGGCGAACCGTTTAACGCATTTGAGAAAGAAATTCGAAAAAGAATATGATTGTAGACGCAATGATAATCCATCAGTTTTAACGACAGAAACTCTCACAACACAATCATCATCTCAAACAAATCTAGAATGGCTTGACGAGAGTCAAAAAATCCTGAATCATTCGTCCTCCAGTGATTCTGAAATAAGTTCGGATCAAAATCAAACAGACGACCTGCAATTACAAGTATTGAGTAATCTTCAAAATATCGACGATGTTGAACGAGATATAGAACGTAATCTAAATTCAAAGGTGAGCAATTTAACTTCGAAGTCTGTACAAGATATCCATGATACTTCAACGAACGTTACTGGACGTAATGATCACGACGCACTTGATTTTGACACTTTGCAAAAACCAACAAATGAAGAAGCTAATCAAACCGACCTGGTAAATAACATCACAAACACATCGACTATAAATAATTTAACTAATATTGTAAATAAATTTTTTCCGAAGTTGCAGGAACCAACGCTTGAAATAAGTCAGCGATTATTTGGCACAGATCTAGCACAAATTGTTCCAAAAATTATTAGTGATGTACATCAAAATGTAGATCAGCATATTGCGAAAACACAAAATACACAAAAGCCGTTAGAGGCTGGCGTAAAGAGATTTTTTAATATTTTATCAAGCACGAAGAACATTTTGGAGTCGATAATTAAAGTTCTATCGGAGGCTGCAAAAGGCGCGAATAATTTACTACATCTAATTATTCCCCAATCTCAAGATACTAATTCCAATAATATACAACAAGAGCAAAGTAAAAGCGATTCGGCAGGTGAAACAGCTAATGCATCTGGAACGAATAATCAAGAAACAAGAAATAATCAAGAAAACTAACGATTTACTGACAAATGAGAATAATTCAACAGGTGAGGATAGTAATAAGCAACGTATATTATTAAAAGATTCCTCTCTTCCATTCTTCAGATCTTTTCCAAATTTTAATGTTCAGGAGGATAACAATTATAAGACTGAAACTGATTTTTCTTCTATTCAGGCAAATGAAAACGCTAATAGTTCTATCGACGCGGAATCAATAAGGGAAACGGATCAACGTAGAACAGATTGATGAAGAATTAAAAACCGAAGGAATTAAGAAAACGAACGAGACAAGAACGGATTACAGTGACGGGCTATTAAATTCAATTTCGGAGAACTTATCTGAAAAAAGTAGAAAAAGTAGATCGACAGACATTACAGTTGCGACATCAGCATCTCCTAATCAATTAGAATCCAGTATATTCACATTAGCTTCAATTATGGAACACCAAGCCAAGAATTTGAGCAGCGCACAAAATTCTGAAAATGTGAGCAATATTACAAAGTCTCTGATCTAGAAAAAGCGGAAAGACTTCAAAATAATTCGTCTGCTAATGACGAAATAAATCGACCGACTGAAAATCAAATTATCAATTAATATTCATGTAGACGATGATTTATTAGAATCAAACAGTCGCTTTCTTATCGATGCTTTGAAAAGCGAAGATTTGCATGAGCAATTATCTGAAGCAAAATTGCAAGAAATCAACAAACAATTATCTGAAGCAAAATTGCAAGAAATCAACAATCGATTGATTAACGCGCTTCGACCGATAAAAAAGAGTATGGACAATAATCAAAGTTACGTGACTGATCATTCTAATAAATAATGATAAAATTTGCCATTAGACATATTATCTGATTCTAAGCAAATAATTCTTGAGTAAGATTCAAATAACTTGAATTTAAAATTATATTAGAAAACAGCTGTAATAATTAAAATAATTATTGGGTTGAATGAAAATTGGATTTCGTTTTTTGTTATTATACTAATGCCATTTATTTGCAAAAAGACAAAACGTAATAGCAATTATTTTGCAATTACAATACAATATATTGTAATAAGGTTAATTAAAATAATTATAAAAATACTCTATTTTTGAAAATTAGATTTGAATGCGAATTATTCCTATCAGTTTTGAAGTTTATAGTTGTGAGAAATCATTGTGCTAAATCCTGAAAGTGTTTCTTGATTCCGTAAAATTAATTTTACTATCTTTACAACTTCCGCGTGAAAATCAATTGACCATGAATAACAACTAGAACGTAATTGTCTTTTCGTTTTGATTAGTTTTGTAATGCGACTATATCGACGAAACATTTTTTTATCACACAGTGATTTCTCGAGCACAATCTTAAAACTCATTCATATCCATAAAAGAAATTCTGTATATTAAAAAATGTACTGTCACTTATAAATCAGAAATAATATATATAATGTTGCTAATGATGTTAGTTAGAAATAATTTTTTTTTAACCATAATTAAATCGAAGATGCAACTTTTCGCTTCCAAAAGAATCAGGATTATAATCAAACAAAAGTAATTATTATATAATAAGAGAAAATAATTATTATATTAGATTATATTTCACTCTGTTAGATATTTATTAAAATCTCACAAATTCAAGAGAATAGAGAGATTAACAAGTAGAATGAGAAATATCTTTATATATAATTATATGCTTAAGAAAGAAATAGACAGAAATAAAGACAATCGAGAAAGTCGTTTGCACGAGAACAATATGTTTAATTTTGAAATGTATAGATAACGACGATCAAGATGAATTAGACAACGTCGTATTAATTTGACAATTTTTATGGCGCAAACGACACATTGCCGTTGCCGATTCAAAGGTGCGTTTCACGAAAGCCGCACTTACTGGCTCTTGGCATTGCGTCTCATTGATCGGTTCGCGTGCGCTCACAAACTGATTGCCTATAAGCGGATGCCCCGAACTTATCGCGAACAATTACGGTCTATCGCACGGAATAAATGGCACGAATCAAACGATCTTTAATTTCTATAGGTATCGATGTTAAGCCGATATCTACGCTGCGCGAGAATTCCATCGGCACCGTAAAATTACCGCATATAAAAGTAGGTTTATAATAGATACCACCGTTCTGTGACGTGCTGGGCCAGCAATTACATCTGTGACAATTACATTATTACGTTATGTTCTTGCCAATATTGTGGACCACCCTAGTGGTGGTCAGTAGTACTCAAGTAAGAATTACAAAATGATAAATAGAAAAATAATTAATGAAAGTGATATATATATTAAGAACTCAGTGAAAAAGCTTTCATATCTCTATTTTTAATTACTTCCATAAATAATAATAATCTTACGTATTTATGGTTGTTAATTTCAACAATCCTCTAGTAACAGAACATGAGCAATTTCAATATTACAAATTGTAGAGTGTGAAAAGTTATTAAATATTTTGCGAACAACGGTCACGCTTATATACGAATTATTCTTATAACTTAATGATGCCATAATTTGTACCATGTAAATCTTTCTAGATACTTTCGTCGGAGCAAACTTCAGAAGAGGTAAGAAAAAAATGAAAAAACAAACATAAGAATTAATTTTCATTTTTTTAAGAACATTACATATGTACAGTCGTGGACACATCGGTTGCGACACTTTTTTTGATAGGTTTCTAATATATATTTAATATACATAATATATACTTTATAGATAACTAATATTTTGCGAACCACGATGTACTATCTTTAGTCTAGAGACAGTATAACACCAATCGTCGTCCGCATTTGCAAAATATTAGTGCGTTTTGAAATCTATAAAAAATAAAGTGTCGCAACCGATGTGTCCATGACTGTACAACTGGTAATTTACAGAAACAGGATAATTTAGGACCGATATTTCAAAACAAAAACGTGAACGTTATCGTGAACATAAACGCGCAGAATGTGGCTCAAGAATTGTGGAAGATAATTGAGTCCCGCTTAAACAATCGTTCCGATCATATCACCAGCTTAAAGAACATCAAGAAGGATCTCGAGGATGCTATAATACCTTTGTTACACAGTAGAAGAGGAATATCCCCGTCCACTTTTCAAGTGGCAGACCAGCTCGATAAGATCACCCGAAGAGCGCTCATTAGAGATACACCGGATATAAATATGTTAGACGAAGAAATCATGACGAGAGACATCGTAGCAGATATGATGGCTTCCCTGAAGGTAGTTCTATCGAAAGGGAATCAATCGAAAACCGATAAGAAAAACAAGTCGAAAACCGATAACAGAAACAATAAAAAGGACAAACCTGGTAGAAGGATGCTGCAACAATCTGTCACGACAGCAATGTCCGACGACAATAAGCAGAACGATTACGTGAATGTCAGAATCAAGATGCACAGGAAGGACATTCTCGATGCTCTTTGTTAGCCCGGCGTCACATTTTGTGTTTAACAAAAAGAAATTATTTGATAAAATAATTATTAACATTGTATCTAGACTTAATTGTTATCAATAAATTTTTGAGGAAAGTAAATGTTTAATATACTTGATTTTATCTCGATTTTGTAAATAAACGGTTGTTTTAATTACTATATGTACATTTCTCGCTTATATGTTTTATTTAAGACTTGCGTCGTTTATTTTACGTTCAGCGAAATTGTTTTATTATTTAGCACTACAGTATAGTCATTTTATAAAATATTAATTTTATTTGCTTTGACATAGAAAGGAATTAGTGTAACTAAAATAAATAACAATTTTTTAACACACTTGTTTTCTGGTGCGAAATGGTGCTGATATTTTTTTCTGTAATTATATTTTGTTTAAAACAGAAATGAATACAACTAAAGAAGAGAGAAAACTTTTATCATTCCATTATTTATATCTAGACTTAATTGATATATAGTTGATTTAAATCAACATGTAATATTTCTAACACGTAAATTTATGCACTTCGATCTCGAGAGCTCTAAGAGCTATTTTATAGTGTACAATTGGTAGTATCGTAAAGACTAAATTGAATCTGGCACATCATGTGCCATTAATGTTCACTCACACAAACGATAACATTTTATGTAATCATTGTATGCTTTATACAATTAACAATTTTTTATTACGCTCAGTGCAAATTCGTAAATGACTTTTAATCTTAAAGTGACCATGAACGGTTCTATATTAACTCTCAGCATCAGACGATGAATTCAGTAATCGAACGTCAAACATTGACATGATCATGTCTTTCGTGACGATTTCGCGCCAAATACTTGGCTGTTTGGTAAGTAAATTATTTTCTATTACTATCTATGAAAAATAATATCGTTAAAAATATAATTCTTATATTTATTAAAATATAAAGTATATCTGTATATATATATATATATATATATATATTATATATAGATTTCCTTTATTCATTTCCTGTTTTTCTCTTAATTTCTTTTCTAAGTATCTATTTTGAAAGCAAAGAGTTGTTTATTAAAAAAATATGTCTAATTTAATTTTATCCTTTTATTTTCATGAAGCTCTTGGTTTTATTGTCGCGACATGCTGACGCGAACAAATCCAATTATTTGGAGTCAATTTCAGCGTCTTTGCAACGTCTTGAGGATATAATTG
>NW_012026821.1:826508-955225 GCF_000956235.1 Wasmannia auropunctata | reverse complement strand
CCAGCCGAGAAACTAATTAGCCTGCTTAGTGAACATTTAACAGCTAGTAATGAAAGCAATGAGGTACTAGTAGAATATATAATAAAAAATATGAAAAAAGCAGTTAACAAAATATTAGCTATCAATTTTATTAATATAAAATATAATTTCTGTTCTTTTCATGTAGTATATATTTAAAAAAATAATTATTTTCATTTGTATATACATCGACAAAAATACCTTGTAGCAATTTTTTGATGACTGTAGCCAGAAAGTTTAAGTTTTATTATTTTCATACAAATTCTTGTGTGTGTTAATCTATTTTATGCAGATAGTTGTTATAATCAATTTATTCTAAAAATTAAGGAATCTGGACATTAATTGCATTGCAGATCCAATCCAATGGACCAAATTCCAACATTCGGAGATCATTGGAACATGATATCCAGCAGCTCTTAAGGCCAAAAAAGCTGAAACATCGAAGAAAAAACAAGAATCAGAACGAGAACGCTAATATTAATGAGAACATAAACGCGAATATTAACGCTGATCGATATCATAGACGTTCTTTCGGTGGTGGCGATCCACATTTATCCAAAGCGCACAATCAAAATATGAATAGTAATATTAACTTTAATAGTAATTTAAACAGAAACAGGGATGATATATTTGATTTCAGCGACGAAGAATGATAAACACATTTAAACACAGATGAACTTCGGCCTGAAAAGAAATCGAAAAACATAATGCAAAAATTAGATACTTTTAATCCTGGGAAAAATATTTGTCTATTATTATAAACCAACTGTTCATCAATTTTTTTACTAGCAAGTAAATTCAATGTCAGTTTTTTGTTATGCATATAATCAATTTCTTGATGAGAAAAGTACTAATAATAAAATCAATACTTGTCTATTGAAAGGTAGAATTCTTTCATAATTCTTTTAACAATTCTTTTACGATTAGTATTGATATTTTTATTTAAAAAATAATATGTGTTCTTATAAAAACAATCTAACGACTTGACTTATGTACTGCATATCATATTACAACTTACCACTTACCAAAATAAAGGTTGGCTAAGAACAATTATGCTGCAGCCCATATATGTAATCATGGCACTTGCCGTTTATTAAAAACAAATTCAATAGTAATCGTATAATTACAAACAATAATAATGACAGTATAATTATAAAATATGCTCGGTCTAGCATTTTTTATAACGCGCTTGTAGAATCAGTCTTAACCCTCGGATTACCAAACACCGCTCGCAAAGTGTTCATATCCTCTCCCCCTCTTTTTCTACCTCTCTTATCCCTATTCAATCCCTCGATTTTCTAGTCAGAAAAATAAATATGTATATTCGAAGGTACCGCGCTTTCCTGTGCCTGAGAAAATTTAAACGACCGATAACCCGAGGGCTAATTAAACTATGAGACGTGCTATAGAGGTATGTTACAGTGATGCAGGGGTTTTGTTTACGCAATCGAAAAATTGACTCTTGCATCCTCAAAAACAAAAACATCGACTGACGATGTTTCCGGCGCTTTCACTTTCGAGGATTTTTTTGTTTTCGTTGCCCCACGCGCCTCAAGGTTCCCGCACTTAGATTTACATATATATGTGTATGTACACGCACGCGCATCTGTATATATATGTATATATGCATTTATATTCATTCATTTATTTATTTATAATATATAATTATTTATTCGTTAGGCGCACTCCACGGAAACGAGCTGGCCCTTCTGCGCGAGTTCGATTAAAAAATAAATGATCCTTGTTCGTTTCGCCGGAGTGCTGAGATCTGTTGAGGGTGTCGTGCGACAGTCTCTCGTCCTTTGCGATGTAAAAACTAGCGTAGTTGGATAAAGCGCTGCCAATGATTTCTAGTGTATATACCCTAAGCTCGATCTTCGTAGAGATATACGTACAGATCTTTTTTTTTATTTTGTTCGTTTTATTACTTATTGCATCTTCTCTTGGTCTTGCAAATGTTCGGCGCATCATATCGTTTGTCATAGATGAGCATAACGTCTTTGTTTAACCCTCTGTCAACTGGGATTTGTTTGATTATTTGTAGTGCACAATCTAATAAATATAGAATAAAGAATGACCTCAGTAGATCGATAAATCCTTAAACAAAATTATAATAAATCAAGCTTTAAATTATAAGACCAAGAAAATGATGCACGTCCTGTAAAACCATTTTAACTGGAAAGCATCAGAGGGTTAATAGTTTGTACATTGTTCTATGCTATATACATCAATGTTCATTTAGCAACTCAAGGAAATTTATAACAATCTAAAAATATAATTTAATAAATGTACAAAACAAAGATGCGTAAAAAGCTCGTAAAATTGTGCAACCGCCCTTTTTAAAGTTACAACTATTGCAATATTTTCACAGGTACCGTAGATATTGCAAAGAATGCAATATGAAAGGAATTACTCTCATTTGTACATCCTACTCAATTGGAATATCGAGGAAAGTGCAATTTGTCTTAATTTTTTTTGTGAAATGCCCATTATAATATTTTAAACAAATATTCTGCGACGGAATATTCCGGGAAAAGAATTTATCACGCGACAGACAAGCGCTAGTTTTTGTCGTTGTGTCATTTTGACAAGCAGTACCTTATCCAACTGTAGAAACTAGACAACGAAGAGAATAGACGTGTATCTGGGTCTTTAGGCACTTAAATGTCGGAAGTTACTGGGAACCTTGAGTTCGTGGCTCAACGAGTATCTGGTACTTCCTATTTACAGCCTTAATCGAGGACGTAATACAGCGCCCCGAAGAAGGGTCGAGTTGCATTCAAATAAAAACGATATACAATTTGCACGTCAGTTCGAGAATCAGGTAAATTGCGAAAATTTCACATCGAAGAAGACGATTACCACGAGAGATTACAATTACAATTCGAAAGCTTTTGCTACTGGCCTGTTGTAAAAAAATGTCCATTAACTTAAACAGTAATTGTCCGTTCGCCAAAGGTAGCTTACGCAAGCTATTTCAAATTATTCAGTTGCTGTTTAAATTTCTTACATTCGATTTTCGGTGTATAAATTTTCTCTGCGGAAACTAATTCCCAACTAAATATCAATTTAGGACAATACAATTCGTCAATAACAAAATACAATTAAATAAATTCGAGCTTCCTTTCTAATACTCTCATTTGCCGAGAAATAAAATAGAGATAAAGAAAACAAACGGGTTGCCAACTCACAACGAGAGTTACGCAAAGGTATCATAAAATTCGTTCTTCCGGTTTTCGTACAGACCGGATACGTAAAATTATTCTTACCACACTTATACACAATATAGCATACATGCTCTATATCAAAATACACTTACGTTTCTTGAAGAGTAATCGTGTGTATGCGTGTTTCTTTTCTTTCCTTCCTTATAATATGTATATATAAAATATTATGTATAAAAATCAAAGCCGCAATTATTACAATCATAATTTGCTATTTACGTATAATATAAAGTTCTAAAAGTTAGCCATAATTAATAATTAATTATAATTACTATTATTACAATTAAGCTTCAAATCTAATGAAGAGTTTACAGTAGCGATAATAATATCAATATAATAAAATAATAGTAATTGTGAATACGTAATTGTAATTACAATATTGTCTACATAAAAAAATGGCAATTTATATTTTCACACTCTGCCTCTTTTGAGTATCTCTTCGTCATATACTCACTTTTCGCATTTCATTTCTTGCGATATGCACGCGTACATTCGCGTCAACGACAAGACAAAAGTTCTATACGAGGGCATATCGCATAATTAAAGACTAGCAATTATAATTCCTCCCCGAAGGATTCTACATTGATTAATTAGGTAAAACCGTGGTATATCGTCGACGCTATACGCCGGGGACTACGGATTTACAGATACATTATCAATAAATTTTTCGCTCTCTCACACGCGCGCGCAAACATACGATTTTATTCGCACATTCGTTCACTCATTCACTCGCTCACTAAAATATATTATTACGGTATATCCCGCGTATTCGCCAATGATCAATTCTTTTTAGATTATAAAGCGCCGAGAAACATTATGCAAAGTTACCGTCGAAGCGAACCCGTAAAATTGCGACGAAAATTGTGTGGGTATATAGAGAATCTTAAATGCATTTCACATACTGGATGTAGGAAACGGCAACGGAAAGATATATCTTTCCTCGATGACAATCGAAATAAAACTTCGAACATCATATCGACGAAGATAAATATGTTTGTGGTTCTATGTGGCAGTGAAGAACGAGTTTCATCGGGCAGAATCAGTAGGCAGTTACAGAGTATATCTCCAAAAAAGAGCATGTGATGTATTTTTAAGTTTGTCGGCAGTATTCAGTTTCAGAACAGTCTTTACGTTTCGGTTTTCGCAAGTCGTCGCGATTTTACGTCGCCTAATTTACACAGCGGCGGTCGGCAAATAATTCGCAGTCCGAAGATATCAACTATTTAACTACTACTAATCGCTAATCACGTCGATTAATCAAAACTAGTCGTAACGGAAATTCGTATGCGCTATTCGCGTGCAGACGAAGGCCAAGTAAGTAGGAAGTGATCGCGAATTATTTGCCACCAGTTGGATCGGCATCGGCGGAAAGACCGAAGATCGAGATTCGATCTTGAGCCTCGAATTATTTTGGCAATTATTGTACTTGTCTATATTTACAAGTGTATCGTGTTCTACATGGAACACCGAGGAACAAACACGTGAATATACTCGCTTATGCGTATACTTTTCGAATTATAAAAAATTTTATCTGCATACAATTTAAATTATAAATGAAAATTAAATGAGTTAATTGTCATGTGAATAAAAACTAATTTGAGAACTACAAGAGAAGGTATAATTATTGAATATAGAAATAAATATAAATAGATAAAATAGATAGAAACAAAAAATATATTTTTACATATTTGATTCTCATTAAAATAAATTTACATTCTACTAAAAAATTTTAAAATTGTATAGCTTTGAAAAAAATATTTAATATTATTAATGAATTAAAATTTGTGTGAAATAAAAACGTGTAATTCACATTCTTATCTCATATTATAATTCTTTTAAGCACTTTTCAGTCGCTTTAAAAAACATAAATACTCATAAATTTAATTCTTTGATTATTAATTATTTATTACAAAATATTTAAAAAATTTAGAAATAAAATTTTTGAAAAATTATCTACTCACGCGTTTGCATCTCAGTCCTTTGTATTTTCGCCAAAGAGAATCGTCATAATGAGCAGACCGTCATCGCTCTCCGGCGAACGGCAACGAAATCATCATAAAGTTGAAAAAAATTTGATCGACAGAGAAAAAGGAAACCGCATTAATATTATATTTTGTACACACGGCTGATCGCCATTGATTCCGGTGTAGATTGTACACGTTTTACGATCTACGTGATTTGAAAAATATTTGTTCGATCGATCGAACGGCGATGAGTTACGATTTCTATGCGATATAAGTATACGTATATAGATGTAACGGTAATCACTTAAATTAGACGAATTATTAATTAGCGTGATCTCTTAACGTTTCTCTCAAGAGCTTGATTTTGATCATCGAGAAGCTTCTATACGGGCGTTACAATTCGCAAGTACAGTCGAAACTCGTGGGTACTTACAACGCTTAACATATGTCCATCGTACGAACTGTATTACATACATTTCAAATTACAGTTGGACACAACCCTCGTATATTGCCGTGCCGTGCCGCACCGTGTTCGTTTAAAATATAGATTATTAATTTTTTTCCGCGAATACAAAAATACGATTCTCGGTTAGCAGCACCGCACGAAAGTAATGCAACGTACGCGGTCATTCATATACAAATCTCTACGATCACGATTGATTATTCCATACAATATATATGCGAATTTATATATCCGTGGTATCAATCAAAATTAACCTTCGGTTGTCGCAGGGGTACAGACAACCCCAATTTTCGACTTTGAAGATAGAAGTTTCAAATCTCTTTTCCAATATGATGCTACTTTAATTCTACAATGTTCAAACTCTACTTCACATAATCCGACTTATTTTGCGATCCAATTAAATTGTTAGTTTTTAAACGGCAACTGTTTAAAAATTGATCTAGACAATTTGACCTCATCTGACAATCTTGATAAAAAAAAAAGATGTGATAACCGAAGGTTAATCAACATCATTTGACAACGTGCAAGAATAAAGGATATAAAGTAAACAGAATCTTTAAATACAAACTTAAATTTGAGAAATATTGGAGCTTTTCAAAATGCAACTTTTATCACTTCGACATCACATTCTTCCAGTTGTTTTCTACCGTAAAATGATATTGGTTATTCATTCAAATCGCTTGTTTAAATTAACTACACTTATCGTGTCTCGTTAATCATAGTAAAACAATTTCGGTGCTTGCTCGTATCGATTGATAAATAAAATTATCTTCGCACTTTAAGAAATATAATTACATGACAAATATCTTCGAGACGCCTTAAAGTCAAATTTCGGACAAAATGTTATGGTTTTGTTTCCCGCAATAATCGAGATTATAGCAAATAGAGATTAGTACATGTAGATCGATCAATAAGTATCTTTTATAAAATAATTATAAGCATTATGCATTATATTACATGTTGATTTTCATTAGTCTCACGTCAGATCGCGTAATTAACACTCCGATTTTCGGGGAGGATCAATGGAGAAATGTGTGTACACATAACTGTCTCAAAAACATAAAAATCTCCAAAAATATATTTCCCGTTTTTTACGTTAAACCGCACGCTCAAGCGAAATAACCCTTAAATACAAACCACTTAGATAAAATATTCAAGACTCGTGCAGAATTGATGTGTAAAACTTATATGTGCAGGCAGAAAGAATAACAGAAGAATTCTCAAAATCGTGAGTAATCTGGGAAGTCAACAGTTTATACCAGTGTAATTAAAAAATTCCGTCTGTATTTAAGGGTTAATAAGCATCGACGAGACAGAAAGCCGATTGTATAAAAGAGAAAATAAAATTGCCAATTCACATGTATAATAAATCAACTACACAATTTATTGTGTTAACCTAGCGATTGCATCAATCGCGCGTCTGAAATTCAAATAATATCAAACACTAAAAAATTATCCAATATTTTAATAGCCTTTTCCATTTAGAAAAATTATTTAAATATTATTTAATATTTAAATCCTCTTTCTTTGAAATATTGTTTAAGCAATTTTTAATAATTATTTTTATAATTATTAAAATAGCTAATAGCTCAAAAAAGTGTCGTATTTGATGCATGAAAGTAGTTTCCCTAATATCAAATTGGATAAATTTCAAATAATTTTATTACTTGACTGATGCGCACTTTTTTTCTTATAAGTCTTATAAGTATACACACACGCGTGCACGCGCGCGTGTATACTGACTTATAATATATGTATATACTGACTGCAGGTCATCTTTCACAGAAACACCGATACGCACTACTATTAAAACATCTTTGTCGTTATTTAAGGAAAAAATGCGTCAAGCCCTAGAACTTCTAAAAGCACTCAGACATTGATGAGCGTGTTTTACATGTGTAAAGTATATTATTAAAATACAGCTCTTCTTAATAATTCATCATTTGCTTTCCTTTCCTTTTTTTTTTGTATAAGTGATTCGCATTCCGCGCATTATGCCACCCTAGCATTCCAATGCGATAATCATAACGATGATAATGATAATCATAATTAACGTTACTTTTGTTTCATCTAACTTCCGTTTTCGTCAAATTATCTAAAAATATCGATCTTCGCTTTCGATCTCGTCGACCTCTCGCTTATTCTCCTCTTCCTCCATTTTCATTTTTTTTTCCTTTCGCATCACTGGAAACTTTCGCCAGTTATGGTATTTTATACAGATATCTATACATAACGTCTATTATATTTATAATAATAGTACTTTATGCGCAAGTATAACACACGGACGGTAGTGCTTAACAGGTCAACCGAGATCCAAGAGTTCCAAATGTAATAACAGTGTCTGTATATGTGTGTTTTATCGATTCTTAAAAGCGGAACAAATAAATGCGATTCATATTATATCTCGATTTGCGTTATTAAATTATTCCTAACAATAATTAGAGAAATCTAGATTTAATAATATAATATAACTGAGACAGCCTGTATATTTTTCAGCTCACTAAAATTTGAAACTAATTAAAATAATACTTTGTAAACATTTATTTTACGTAATGTTTATGTATAATAAAATTGAAATTTATTATTTAAATTAAAAAATTCTTTTCTTTTACGAAATTTTATTTAGATATGCAATAATAATCTTCTCAAGAATCTATTAATATCGTAAATCGAGAATAAACTGTGTAAAGGAACAAGGATTGTTTCGGGCCGCTCAAAACGAACGTCTTCGTGTTTCAAGGATGCGACATTCTTACATACATAAAAATATATCGCTAATTTACGGAGCATACTCGAATTTCGTTCGTACGTTGTGAATTATTGTCAAAACAGTCACCAGCATCGAGATAAGTAATTAATCTTTCGATGCAATGATTAATCATTCATTAGCTGGCAAAGCTTGTCTCGAACCAAATTAGCGATAATGAGTTCTGTTTTAACAATAACGAGATGTACAATATATTAGGAGGTAGTCGTTTGCTGCGTTAATCCTTAGCATTTTACACTATATAACTTATTATCTCGCTATTCCTACATTTCTGATTTTAACGGTCAATATACGCTACACTTACGTTACTCTTTATAGTTTTTAATCCATTAATCACCCTTAGATAAACATTTGTGTTCGAGAAACGCCGAGAATAATATAGATCTAAAACGTGTTCATATTTATTATAATTTAGATTTGTTATAATTATAATTATAATTTTTATGATAATACAATAATTGTAGAAATATTTCTCTTGTAATTTAGATTTGTTAATACAAGCAATATGTAATAACAATTTTAGAAATGATTGTATGTCTTTTAAGGGAAATATTTCTACAATCATAGTGAACAATTATTAATTAGCAATCATTCGACCTATGCAACTAATAAAATAGCACAATAGCTTTTGTTTAATCACGATTTTTATCGAGTTTAATAAGAAGATTGTAACTGATTACAAAATTTCCATCGATTTCTTTTCTCTTTTTTTGAAATTTACGCGTTGCAGTTTAGATCTGTATCGTTCGCTCGGCGCTTCGTTTCTGTAATGCTTCGCGGATAATTTCTACCTTCGCGAGGCGCCCGTGCGAAAACCCGGCGCATCAGTCATCGCGATTTTTTTCAGAACATCAATAGAGAGAACACACGCAAGGATTAAAGCAGAGGTGCACGCGAGCGCGTACGTTCGTTTGTGAGCGGTCGAGGACCGACTGACCAGAATCGACGATTTAAGCTGTACATTACGTACCTACGTACGCGAAGTATACACTTTTTACACGTATATAATCATATATCCTTTGCCTGCTCTTTATGCGTTCCAACCGTGAAGAAGAAGCCTCTCTATCGCAACGATTGATTGAATGGAATGATCGGCAGTTTTCCTCCGTCTCTTTTGTTTTTTACGTGTTTTCGGAAATAATCACCTGAGAAACACAACGCGCAATGCAACGCGCAATTGAATAACATGTTATTTTTTAAAAGGAAACGGCAGGGCATATCAATTACTATATTTATTTGTCAAATTTTAGCTTGTAATAATTTTAGCTTGTATAACTACTCTTTATTAAATTTCTAATATTAATTTTATTATTAAGAAATTTGTAATAAACTGTGTTGCAATTTCTTTAAAAGATTAAATTTTTCGTAATTTATTAAAAACAATAAATTTTAAGGAAAAGTTAAAAATTAATGTGCACATATATATCTAATATAATTTTCATTTTAACATAATTTTAGATTTAAATAACATAAATTTAATAATAATATTAGAAAATATATCAGAAAATCCAATAATAGATTTGCTTGCAACATATAAATCCTAATAATAATCGTAATACTCATAAATGCTTTTTTATTTTTAATAAAATAACAAAATTAATGAAATTTAATAAAATCTGCTACACTACAGTATATCAACAAATTCTTTTTGTCAATCACAATCGAATTACAATCGTTAATTAGTTGCCACTCAAATTTATATATATATATAGCACCATATATTTAAAAATTATATTCTAACACTTTCTAATTTTTATAATCATTAAATTTTTTTACAATATCACGTTTCAGTTAAACGTTATTTTGTTATTCTTTTAATGTTATGACTGAAATATTGGGTTATATATTTAATGCCACGAATTAAATATCAGTACACTAATTTCTTCAGCTTTGATTATAATCTCTAGTTCTGTAATAAAATGTTTATTAAAAAAAACATTTACAATCTATATAACTGCCCCGCGTTTCCTTTTGCGTCACGATAAACGAACGTTACCGTTAGAGAGTTAGATAACGCGTGCACGCGCGCGAGCGCGGCGGGGGAACGCCGTCATATACTAATCAACGCCGGTGCAAAGCACGAGGCAATCCCTCACTGTCTGTCCATGCGAACCGCATTCACTGCCACCCGCGAGGCTGCTCGTGTGCTTTGATTCGATTCGATTCCCCGGATCTATCGGTGCGGCGGACCGCGTGCTCGCCGCAAGCACGGTCATTTCGTAGGCACGGAAGTATTACTTTTATTGCGTGTACTTACTGACAAGCCTCCCTGAGAGAGAAACCCTACTAACTTTTCCAAGGCGCACTCGAGAGATTTATATTACGTTGTGGATGCTCAGACGAAGTAGTATTCACGTCTCCCCTCTCTTCCGTGTCTTCCCTATCCCGTGCTGATTACTTTTTTATGCTCTACTCAAATTTGTCTTTCTCCTCATCGCTTAACTGAGCCTTGGTTCTCCGAGTTACCGAATCAAAATCATCCGAGTTGTCCTTCAATATCAGTCTTCCTGTAAATCACGCAAAGTGTGCTTCTTTATGCTCGGATGCCGCCGATAAGAGGGACTAGACTTCCTGCCCATCAAAACGGAACTCTTTCGAAGAAAGTTCCATTCTGATGCGTGTAATCGCCGGCAAGTCGATCTTTCCGTCTAGGAAAGCCGTCTCTGGGAAGCACGACGAGCTGTACTGGCACCATTTGTGAAGGACGATGCCCCTACGTATCCTACGACACTGCGTTGCATCCTTAGACGACGACGATGATAATGTCGCCGTCGCGGCCCTTCACCGCAAAAGAGTAATACGAAACCTTCACAAATAGTCGTTCTCGACCGCTTGAGCGTCCTGCGAGTTTAACGTCGCCATTTCCTCCGCAGTACCTGTCTCACCCTCCTGCTCCTCCACGAAGCTTATGCTCCCGGCCTTGTACCAGACGACTATATCCACCACGAAGGCCAGTATGAGAATTCCGCCTGTTGTACCTGCAAAAGAAACATTCAATCGATATATTACATAATCTGTGTTTATATCCAGCGTACAACACTACAAATTTTGCCATTGTTTAAAGTTTAAAGAATGCATTCTTTCTCGCGATCTCTCTGCCTAATTCATTCATCTATATTTATTTATTTTAATTATGTATATTTTGTATCATATTTTTCTCAAATTACAACAGATAAAAAAATATATGTTACTAACTAATGTACAACATATGTTGAAATTCAATGCAACATTTTTTTGTAAATAATCTAATTATTAAAATTACTTAATTTATTTTTCTATTTTTAGTACATATAAAACATTTTTTACACATCTTTGCATACGTACCGTGATAGAACATTCTAAAGACGTTTGAATCGTAAAGCCAACAGGCGCCTCGCTCACCGCAAGCGTATTCCCACACGAGACAAGCGGAATCTACCACAGCACCATAAACGATAGGACACGGAACATTGCCTGAAGCGAAGAAATAAAGATACTATTATATTACTGTTAAAAAAAGACATTTGTAGAACAATGAAATTAAGGATTTTCAATTCGTTTGCTACGTCGATTTATTCTATATATTTATACTTTCTTCAATTCATAAAATTACATGAAGACTATCAAATTATAAAATCTGTATACAAATAGCATTATTAATTATTATAATATTTTTCAAATAAAAAATTAAGTAATATATAAAATATTACTTATTTGCCTTCTCATTTTATTTGAAAGGGAAATTCCCTTGCAAAGATTCACGTCGCAGTTTCTATTTCTATTATTAAGAAAGATGTCTCAGTAAGTAATTACCAAACAACCCGATGGCGAATTGTATCAGACCGAGTGCCATGGCCTTGTCCTTGGGATCTACGCATCGTAGAATGAGCAACATTGAGCCCACCTCGCTCGTGG
This sequence comes from Wasmannia auropunctata, assembly GCF_000956235.1. Lineage (NCBI taxonomy): Eukaryota > Metazoa > Arthropoda > Insecta > Hymenoptera > Formicidae > Wasmannia > Wasmannia auropunctata. Next base: position 942,895 of record NW_012026821.1, on the reverse strand, counting down.
AGTGTATAAAAACGAAGACCGAGAACAGGATCATATAAACCCAAAAGTTACTGCATTCCAGTTGACAGTAACCGATCGACGCTGTGCTTTCTGCTTCCGGTAATATCGTTACGTTCTGTCCGATGCATTGACAATTGTAAAACTGCGAAATATCAAATATAATATTGTCAGAAAAGGAAAGTCGCAGCGAAGATCATAGTTTTGTCGCGCTTCACGTATCGCAATCGCCGAATAATATTTCACCTTGAAAAAACGAAGTTTCGATGGATATATTTATGCTCGGAGAATTAAGTCTCATTATTAAGGATTCAAGAAATATCGAATAAAACAGTGCGCTTAAAATTATCTTCAAATTTACTTATCGTGACGCTATCTAAATATCATCGTTTCGAAAACAGAGGCGAGAAATCTTTCAAATTCGCGTGGATCTCTGCATGATTTTGTAACAATCTCAATTCTTGGTCTTACGGTGTTTCCAAGCTGACGACCGATTCAATTACCATCGTGTCCCGTGTAATCTCACTCGAGCAGATATGTCATCAGAGCATGTCCTGTCGGGTGCCGGTTCTACCGGGCTTAGCACTTACCGATGCCACTTTGCCGTCAGCAACCGTATAATTCGAACAGCCCGCGTGACACGCAGAGAAATACGTTCTACCGTCGACGCCGCAAATTGGACTAAATTTGTTCCGATCGCAGTCACAGGTAGCCTCACAGGTCGGCTCGAAGCTAGAGAGTCTGCCAAAACAAGTCGTTCACAGATCAGCCCCGCGTTAAACTAAACTATGTCTCATTTTCACTTAATTTAACCGTCTGCCTTGCTTACTCAAGATAATTCGTCCTGACATGAAAATGGATTAATAAGTTTGATCAAAAATGCATTTATTTAATTATTGAAGAGAGCTAATCTTCATTAAGTTAATTAGATGGAGAAAAACAGTCTGGCTCAATAAATAGGTAATTATCATAGACGCATTAAATATCTTGTTTAAGCAAGAAAAACGTGGGCTCAACAAGTCCGGTTTAATGGCCCAGTTAAATATTAGAAATTGTTAGATGCGTAGTCTTATTTGAATAATATGAATAAAGTTTTAAACTAAACGCCTTAAAATTAATATTTTCTTTAATTAATTATTCTTAAAGAATAGTTTGCTGTTCAGTAATTTACTATTTATTGCGTAAGAATTAATTATCAAGAGTTATGTGTTTAAAATCAATTAAATCCTTACTGTTAAAAGAAAATGCATTTGCCTACGTTTAATAAATGACCATGGTATATGACGGTTTGTTCCGCTCGATGGGATATGGTGCTCTAGATTGCACAAAGTCACTGTCGAGGTTTTCCCGCTTTCGCGTCGCGCCGAGCAGATAAACGAGGAGCCCGAATCGGAAGAGCACGAAATGTATGTATTTAGGGGAACCAGGAGATATCGTTGACTTGTAAATAGGGGGAAGGGGGGGAGAGGGTTTCCGCGCGCGTTTTCGATACATGTATTTACGATGCGCATTCTAATCGGACACGCATTCGAACACGTTGTCTTTCGTTAAACACTGGCTGTCGTCCATCAGGCCGCGCGTGTTTGAATACGCGAAATGGCAATCGCGACAGTTTCGTAAACTCGACGATGTTACTAGTATAAGTCGAGCGCTTTCGAAAACACCATCAAGCGACAATATTATCAAAAGGAATATGAAAATGCAAAACGAATTCATGTTACATATTGCACTGAATCTGAGAACGTGAAGTCCACGTTAAAAATGCTTGAATTCTAATTGCGAATGCTAATATTATTCTATATCTTTTCTGTCCTTTTCTCTACTTCCTGTTTAAAAAAAAATTATCTTCTATTTAAAACTAAAATACATAATTTCATTAGATATTTATTAGATACTTTGTCATTCTTATACTAGTCTTATTGTTAATACTAGTTGTAAAATTAACAGAATGCTTGAATGATTTCATTGACATTCAATTATGCTAATACCTATTAAATTATAAATTGTAATATATTAATTCGCTTAATATATGCTTGTATGCCGATAAGTTTATCTATTTATTCGTAATGTAATGACTCTTTTCGATGACATCCGCGTCGAGCGTAATTATTGGAGCGACGGTTCGTTAAATTTTGCTAGACGCGATGAAATCACTTACCCGTCGGGATGTGACACGAGTCCGGCAAAGTCGTCCATCGGACAACCAATAAACATTAACACCCCCATACCGATCGCGTAAACGATCGCGGTGAAGGCGATCCAGGCTGCGACAAATCTGGCATTGGGTTTCGCCTTCAAGATAAACACGCCGCTAATTATGATGCCCAATCCCATTACTAGGATTCCGCCAACACCTGCGCAAAAAATCGCGCTCATTATACGATCGTTCAGAGCCATTCACCTGGCGATTCGTGCTCTGCGTCATAATCTAGTCATGAGAACTCAAGAATGACGATAGTGACTTCATTAAAATAGACTTCATTAATAAAAAATCAGCACGTTCCTCAGATAAAACCAATGTTTTCCCAGATTCACAGATGCACTAATTAGTATGTATGAGGTGTAGGTATATTATATTATATTTACGTTAAAAAAATTGATAGCTGCATATTATTATGAATTTTTTATATAATTCAACCGATATTTTATTCAATATATAAAATAAATTTTATTATTCAATTTATTTCATTCAATCTATTATAAAAATAAAATAATGTATCTTTTTAATTATTAGATAATACAGCAAATACAGAAAAAGTAAATAAAAATAAATAATAAATTCAATAATAACGTACGACGACTATAGTTTAATACTCGAGCGAGCATAGAATGACGGGAAATAGAATGTAGAAACGGAGCGCAGCCTTGTTCTACAGCCGGCGCCAATTATTCGGCGGACAATATCATAAATTAGCACGCGCAATGCACGTAAAATAAGATACCGTACAATTAATACCGAGATACGTGCGAGTTCATTCTACCGTTTATATCGAACTATCCATTATCGTTGCACGCCAAATCGTGGCTGCTAGCAACATCTTCCTTTACGCCGTTTTAATATTATTTATGAATTATAAGTCTAATTAATATTTTTCAAATAAAAATCTGAAAAAAGTAACACAGAAATATGTAATGTCGCTGCAAACTACACGTTTTCTTTAAGTCGCACGCAGCGTGAGTAATAATTGCCAAATTATTCAGTTTGATTGGCCGACAGATTTTGTCGCAACTTCCTGTACGACGGACAAAGTGAGAGAATAATTTTTTTTTCGTGAGCGAAATGACACGACCGTTCTGACGTTTACGTCAAATTATCCACTTTGCTTCGTAATCGCGACGGACATCCGGCGGCGAAATCTTGCGACGTCGCCCGCCCGATCTTTCGGGAACGACGTCGTCGCTGTTATTCCGGACACGATTCATCTCTCACGGTGTGCATGTCATTATATATAGTAATATAATTGGGGATACGTTTCGGAGTTCCCGGAGTTCGCATGTTCACTTGCGATAATTACCTGAGATCAGGTTCGCATCATGAGCCGGTAGGCGAAATTGGCTCTCGAGATACTTTGGCAGGAAGGTGTAGAGACCGGCGATCGGCAGGATGTGTAACACACTACTTGCTGTTCGGAACATCAGAATATCGTTCTTCAAGAGCCTTTTTACAGCATTGGGGAAATCTGCAACAGTAACAGTCAAAGTATTAATGCAGGAATGCGTGCGTGTGGGCGCAGGAATAAATATCAGATCAGTCCGTAAGCTCCTGCGTGTTCATTAAAGTTGTCATCGACTTCCGACACAGGTGGAGCGAAAGAGGAATTGCGGCGTGACATTGTTGAGTAATAAAGAAATATTTATCATCGATTAAAATGTAAATTGCGTTTTATCTTTCTCGTGTCTATAAATCGCTGGAAAATAGATATAAATCTATCGAACAACCCAATAGCAATAAATCAATCGGCGTGCATATATAAGATATCAGATAACAGACAAAACCTGATTTGAACGCTACGTCCTTTCAAAATTTTCAAAAGTTCGTTGTCAAACATCCTATTAATTATGTCTCTTAGGCAAATGAGAGAAATGAGATCTCAGATCACTGTATTAATGTACAACGGGTATACGGGTCATCGACTCGAGGTGTTACATGTTTCATGGGCGAAGGTTACGCAGGGCTTAGCGATAGTCCTAGTCGCGATCCGGCTCCGCAGATGCATCGCGGCGAGGCGAGAGATGCACGCGTGGCCACGGTTATCTCTTATTGGTCCCGGTCTCGCCTGATCCCTCTGTCCCTACGAGCTGTGCAGCAGCCGTATATACTCATCCTCTGTGAATCTGACAGAGTTGCCGGGTCTACCGATCCGCCGTATATTTACGAGCTCGATTACGAGGGGCGAGCTAATTAGCCAGCAATCGAGTCTCTCCTCGTCCTTCCTCGGGAGGATACGAAAGGGTTCGAAGATGGTCGAGATGAGAACAGGACGGAGAAAGAGGCTGCACCGAGAAAAGGAGGAAGGGACGAGGTTCCGTGCAGTATGATTCTGTGTTATAAAACATTGAGCGATTCGCCAATGATTCCAAGCGATTTATATCATTAACGATAACAACGACTACATTTATTGGCAGTTTCACCGGAATCAAACGTAATGTACGAACCGGTGAAGATCGATGCGTCGCATAGATTTTTACACGCGCTCTTGGCCAGACGAAGATACATCGCCCGGCCAACCGAACGTATTGACTCATTAAAATCTATAGGTATAGACTCTATAGAAAGCTATATAGTTCACCAGCATTCTAGTTCCCTGGCGATTAAGGGAACGACATTATCACGATTAAGATACACAAAATTATTCTCAAGGGGCTCGACAGACACATTTACACACCTTTCAAATCAATTTACAGTCGGTTCTAATGAAAATATGATTGTCTCTCTCTTCGCTTTCGATAGATGGTATTCGTCATAAAATAGAAAACGTGTCTCTATCTACACTGTAGCATTAAAAAAATTTAAATTTAGCATTTTAGAATTAATACAATAATTTTAACATTAAGTGCTATGGAATGCTTTTGGCTATTAATCTTTCAACATCATATAATTAAAAAAAAAATTCATCTCTTGTGCAAGAATTAAACTTATGAAAAAATATTTTCAACTTTACGTAATCGCTCTCTTTACATTTTTCAAATCTATGAAATTTTAATTTAAAAGAAATCCGTCACTTAAAAATTCGGATTAATCACTTTGTAATTTGTTCAAAGAGAAGCTAAATAAATGCCTTTGGTCTCCTTCTGCTGAGAAGACTTAATTTATCTACTCGGACGAGTCGAGCGTCTTTTTCGCACGGTACTGTAGAAAATGTATAGTATATGCGTAACCTTGTGCGTGCAAACGCAGCTATATGCCTAGGACTGCCTAGAAGTCTTCTAGGCACCCGTGAGAGGCCAGTGAGCTAGGAGAGACCCGTCGTGGCAACTCCGCATAGGGACGTCCCACAGACCATGAGTAGACAAACGTGACTAACATTGCGCTCCGAGTATTATCCGCGCACGTATAGAGTACCCTTTAAAGGTTCGAACGTGAGACGCCGATCGCTATCGTATATTCAAAAATATATCCTGTTACTGACAGATGTTTCACTTCACCGATTTTGCAATCATTAACTCCATTAAGTTAGTGATTAACGCGAGAGACACTAGTAAATCGATGCGATCGGTGGGAGAGCGTATATATATATATGTATGTATATGTATAGACGAATAAATGTTATTTTATGTCTGCACTCATCAAATCTAATGATTGCACAATAGTTGGACAACAATTGAGTCTGATTGGAGTATCTATACTCTCGTAAACCCGATCTCGGTGAGACTCAAATACTCCAGGACGGCTTAAATGTATTTTCCAAATTTAATAATCGAATTCAACATATCTAGTTTTTCTATTATATAATATATTTATTATAACTGCGGTAATTATAATTTTTCGATGTCGCGATCTTTTCCTGCAATTGTATAACTCGATCTTTACAGCTATACGCGTAAAACGTTCAGAAATAAATTTAGCATCTAAAACGCGGCAATAAAATATTCGTTATAAATATGCGAAGGCACGGCAACTCACTTTAAACAAAATAACAGCCTGTCCGACAATAAATAAAACATTAGAAGAGACACGGGTTAAAAGTTAGACATTAAAAAGGCTCGCACGTAGGCGATCCGCCGAATTAAGCGCGACGGTGTTTGGTAATGCGGCTCGTAGCGAACCCACTCCGTATAGAGCGACCGAGAGAGATGAGCAAAAGAGAGAGGAAGAGAGCGAGAGGAACACACAGGGCACAGAACGCAAAAAAAAGGAAGGGGAAGGAAAAGAAAAGAGAAAAGATCCGAAGTGAGAGACACACGCATGTTAGTCCGTGTACACGCGCAAAACGTACGCGCGTGCGTGTCCACCACCGCCTCTATGCACGACGCGTGACCGTGAACTTGCCCCACCTCGTGCACGAGTCGGTCAGTCATTATTATTAACGCACACACGCAGAGAGCGGCGGCGGCGGCGGCGGCGGCAGCGTGTGCGCTCTCGGCGCGTACACGCACGCAACACACGCGGCCGTTTACGCGAACGCACGCGTGAACGCACCGTCCGCGCGCGAGGGTCCGTTAAAGGAGCATCCGACGATTTCAGGGCTTTCGACGTCGGAACGAGCTAAGTTCTCGCTTAGTTACGCAGCAACTCGGTACGCGGTAATTGAGACGAAGCGTTTCGGAAATCATGCAGAAAACTGTCTGGGAAATGTAATGGAAATATACTATTTGTATCCCTTTTTAAAATTATATGAACTGTAAAAATTATTCTGACGCGTCTACCCTTTCTAACTCCTTACTATTGCATTACAAAAAATCATGTGGAATGTTTAAAACACGATTATTCATCAATAAGATACATGAACGTTGAGTTAGAGGGAATATCACAGTAGAAATTCTGTTTCCAAGATAAAAATTCAATTGCAAAAAGCTCTAATTCTTAACTGCAAAAAATATAATATTCAAATTAATATCTCTTTCAAAGAAGGTTTTTGTTGTAAGACATTTCTAGTACGACCTTCCATTCGACAAAATATTCTAGAATCAATTATTAATATGTGCAATCAACATAACGACTTTAAACGCGCAATAATTGGATAATGTATTAAATTTTCGTTAATACATTTTGAGCGGCTTAAGAGAAATCAAAGGATTAAACAGGTCAAGGTGATCGCAAACGAAGCATGAAACACCATCTTCAAAGAGCCTCTTCTACTGGCAGTACAAGTTCAGCTGGAAACATCGAGGAAGGAAAAAAAATCGGCAAACGTGCAGAAATCTAATCAGGGACGAGGCTGATTATTCACGGTCGCCGAATTTCGCGAGAGAGTCGCTCGAGACGATTCTCCACGGAGAGAGCCTAATCGCGCACCGAACTTTTTTTTTTTACAGGCGTGTCGAAACCTGTAAATCTCGCGAGCCGTACTTTCCCGATTGGACCCGCATATATTATAGGCAGAGGCGATACCGATTTTCTCCGCTCGGCACCTAGATCCGCCATTGACCTTGGACCGCCGGAGGCTTACCGCTTCAGAGATCGCCCGATCGCTCCGTTCCTTCTTTTATGCGCATAGATAGAATCGTATGAATGCATTATTCGTCGCTGCGCGACGGCGACGAGACCAATATTGGGAACTCGCGCGAGATATCGATGCAGCTGCGGACGTGGCATAGTGATTCATCCTGTTGCGTCTCGATCGTTATTGGAGAATGGAGGCGATTTAAACGCGTGGGTTGTTATAGATTGAACATGTATCCTTAACTTAAAAGCCAAAGTTTTCCGCAGCGAAACAGTTGATTATTTACAAAATAAAAAGTCTGGAAATAAATGTTTTATGTTATACGTAAAGATTTTTGTATAATGCTGTTTGCAGTTTGTAATAATTAGAAGTCCCTGTTTTTTAATAACCCTCACACTTTTTTATTTCTATTCTCTCTCTCTCTCTCTCTCTCTCTCTCTTCTCTATAATTATTATATAAAATGAAAACCCTTCTATTGACGAAAAATTGTATTAACGAATCACAAGCAAATTGACGAAAATTATCGTTCAAGGCACACCGATTTATTATTATCTTGATGCGCAATGTAAATAAGTATGTGAGAGAAAGCATTATTCGAGCCGTAGGCGAAATCGCTCGTCGCGAGCTCCCGATTAACTTACGAAGAGCACATTGTCTCCGGCTTCTATTTGCATTCTCGTTAGCCTTCGATCCGCGACACTATGGCAAGTGGTAGGCATGTAGAATTTCGCCTTTCGTCGCGAACCTTTCAGCGCAACAACAAAAACACTTGCCGTCAACGTAGAAATATAATCGACAATCATGTGAAAGCACCGCTTTTCCTTCATATCAGTATCCATTTTTTCAGTATTTATTTTCCTCTACTGTACTTTATCGTATGCCATTTTGTGCATATAAATGGCATATGAGAACATACATAATTTATATTTTCCAGACTTACGTAAGATCGCGCAAATATATGAAATAATGATTAAAGAATGTATTTTTGCGTTTCCGAACAAATGTGAATCATAACAATCAAGCATTTAAAAAGATAATATTCGTAAGAAACTGATAAATAGATCTCGTCTAATACATATTTACATATCTTTCAAACCCGGATAAATTCTAATCAAATCAAATTTTCAACTCCTTATTTCCTTGCAATTTATTCGCACAGCGGCTGCGTACAACGTTATCACACTTACAATTCGCTATAAATGCCGGTAAAACCATCATTAAATGTCGAGATACCGCAGATTGCAATTATTACGAAGAAGAAAAAGAAAGCACGGCCGCGAACGCGAAGATCTATACAGCACGGGATAAATTTACACGTGCACGTTATGGCAACGAGAATAAATTGATATCACAGCGGAACGAGCAAGACGCTCCGCCTGTTATCCTTCTTGCTCCCGAGGACTCGTCCACAAAATCGTTCGCACGGGAAATCTCGAGGCAAAAAGAGAGAAAGAGATAATGAGAGAAAGAGAGACGAGAACTGCCTCAAAGCAGCTTATGGTGAGCCATAAAAACAGATTAAGTTGGCGCGAGATCCGATGCGTGCAGTTAAAACGGCGACTAACCTGACGAAAGAGATTGGAGGCATTCTCAAATAATAAATCAGGACTTACCTCTCAAACTGGGTTTTTGAGAATCCGTTCGTCGAGGGGACGTTCGGCTTGTTGGCAAACGGGTTGGAAATGCGAACATACCTATACTGACCATCATTAGCATAGCCGAGATTAATACTAGTCCTGAAAAATCATACATGAAAAATCAGTAAGAGAAAGAGAGAAGTTCCTTATAATTAAAGAAAAAAAATAAACAAAGTCACCTCACAATGGCAAATTGCAAGCACAATAAAACACCAATTATCCGGACAAATAAAACTGTCGTTGTGCGTGTGTGTGTGTGTATGTATATGTTACGTCATTTATATAAGATATAATAAGCATTTATATATTATATAATTAAGTATTTTAACTTACAAGTTATTATATTGACACATTTCCGGAAATCGGAAACTTTCTTAAAACGGAGTTTTATATGGAGTTGTTTAAATATTCTTTCCCAATATGCTTCAAACTCTTTTGCATTAAGAATAGCTTGTATAACACCATTTACTTCTTGTCGCGTTTCATACTTGCAAACTATAATTTTAACTGTTGTTATTGGTAACTTTATCGCACGAGCAATTTCGTATACCAATTTATGATTCTTATGCATCCAAACAATTTCTGCTTCTGTAATCCCGCTTATACATACGTGTATCATGCTGTTGGATCTTTGTACTGTTACTATTACTACATTTGGTTACTGCGGTTAATGTTTCCTTTAGAACAATTTGTTATTATTTGTGCTACGCGGGTCATCTTGTGTTTATTCACGCTGTATCATATACTGTACAAATAGACAATGTAGATATCACATATGAATTCTTGCGTCAAGTTCTGTATATATATTTGCTAATATTTTCAAACACGAATACGTTAATTAATTTTACTTATATATGTACAGTTTTATTTAACGATAAAACATTTAGGAATGAATTCAATGATTTGATAATAATTATTAATAAGTACAAATAAGCAAAAATTTATTAATAAACATAGAATTGCACTATCTCTGTTAAAATTAGTCATTGAATACATTTTATGTATTTTTAAGATTCGGATAATTCGGATAATCAATGTCCGGATAATTGGCATGCTCTATTATTGTAAAATTATATATTATAATAATATTCATATAAATAGATTATGTAATATATATTTTTTAAATGAAATATAATAATAAATATGTTTTAGAATACATATTTTTATACAATTAATACGGCCCTTAGCATTTTTATTAATGAACAATGCGATTGCATAGAAAAACTTAATGTAAAAAAGCGAACTAGTTTGTTGATTTTTGTCACGTCCAAGGAATTATTTTTATGTCGCCAGACGTGTCTTTCGATGCGAAAACAAGCGCGAGAAACCAATGGAAATCCGGCTAATGGTATTGTCGGCTCTCCCGACAAACGTAGATAGATTTGTCATACTAACTACATAATTTGACCAATGAAGGTCAAGCGACTTTTAAATCTTTTTGTGTCTCCACATTAAATCGAAGGTTAAGCGCTTTATAAAGAATTCTGATAAGTTGATATAGTCAATAGTATATGAAACTTAAAATAAAATCTCTCGAGCGCGGAGTATTTCTTTTACGTTATTTTTATTCTTTAAAACTGAATTAATTATTATTTCCAATTTCAGTATTATCATTTATTTGAACTTACCAAGCCACCAAGCACCGACCCATCTTGGATCCGATGGCGTAATCTGCGGATTTCTCGACAGATCCGCGTAGACTCTCGTGCACAAGGAACCGAGGATAAAACCTAACGCTGGACCCAGAATTCGTACTCCGATAGTGATCGCTATTGCACATAATCAAATAATTGTTTAAGTCTTAAATCTATGAAAGTTTCAAATAGTGATTCGCAGACATAAAAAAGAAAAATTAATCTTTTAATTTACACTACAAAAATAATAATAATATATTGAAAAAGTAATCTATATGTAAAAAAGATATATTGTTTTTAACAAACATAAATTTTCGAATAGTAGAAGTAAATAACTAAATCATTTTTTTTTAATTAAAAAATGTTAAATCTATTATAATAAAATATTTATAAAATAAAATAAAATAGAGCATAAAGATAGTAACTTGCGAATTGATGAAGAGAACTTACCAAAATATAAGGGACTTTCTCTGCTGGCTACGTTGTCATCGATATACGGTATACCAAGGGTATATACCGCCGTTTGACCCATTCCAACACCGAGTAACGATACAAAAAATATCGCAAGCACCACCGTGGTAATCTTGCTCTGTATTCTCTGCTCCATAAGAAAGTCACCTTTGCAATATTCAGACGAATCGGTTTGGGGTGTGGTTGTCGATATGTTCCACCTTCAAGAAAAAAATATAATAAATTGAGGCAACATAAAATATTATTTTATTTACTACGTCTATTTAATCATTGACGGCATCTCATAGAGTACACACATCTACTGCATCATTTAAACGAACGGCAGAGAGATACATATTATCTAGTTAGAAAAATTAAACTTATTTTATGATAAAGTAATAAGATTTTAAATTATGAAATCTAGATCTTTACGAGATCTAGCATTGACAATAAAATTTTGTTATATATATACTTTTTTAACTAATAAATTAAAAAAAAAATATATATATAATGATTTTTATGATCTCATTATTCACTCTGCAAACGTTAAATTATTCAAATTATCTTATACAGTATATATCGCTATATTTGCCGATAACTCTTATTTCATACTAAAATTATTTATCAACTATTTCCGGAAGTACAGGAAACTAACACCTACGTGAAAGGAATATACGATCATTTTTCTTTACGATAAAATGATAAGCGCAGCTGCAACATACACGCGATACCAAGAAAAATGTAATCGACATTGCTCCAGTTTAATACCGCATCAAAACTGCGTGGGTCAGTTCGAGCATTCCGCCCGCCGCGCTGTAAAATTTTATTGTGCTCGGCCGATGGATGATTTCATTATGTAACAACAAAATTACAGTACATGTAGATGCGCTTCTTAAAGAATGGAGTCTGTTGTTATAATTACTGCTATCAGAAAACGATATCATCGGTTAAACTTTCTCACTTGTTAACCAAACACGTCATCATATTTTCTCTCTCTCTCTCTCTCTCTCTCTCTTCCCCCCCTCTCTCTCTCTTTGATATGAAAATTTATCTTCTTAATACATTACGTCGCTAGTATAACATACATGTCGTAAAAATAATACACGCGTTGCATGTTTTCATCTTTTCAAAAGAATCATTTTTGAAAAGATTTAACATAATTTATTCTTTGAACTGATTTAAAAGTCTTTCAGCTGAACCTCTCCTCGAGCTATTTAAAAGTAACGCATGTGTCTTCTATAAATAAATTAGACATTTATCATTTCTTAAGAGATGTCTTAACATAGTCCTTCATTTACAACGCGTTCTATTCTCTATTTTCTATTTCCGTAACTGTTTCCGACGATAAAAAGGTAATTTCTATCCGAAAACGTGCAACTGTCTAAAGGATCTTTGTGGTAATGTAAAACGCGCAATTCGTTTTTCATTAGTTGCCTTCGGATTATGAACCGCCAGTGCAACTCGTCCTGCAGAAATGCGACAAACCGGTTCTTGTATAATACGAGTTTGAGGCAAAACTGCATACTTACTTTGGCGGTATTCCGCTTTACATTGTGTATTTATCACGTAAACGATTATTGTATCTCGCCCAAAACGATAACACAGCTGATCGTTTGCATGCCGCCCTGGTTCTCCGCGAGAAATTGTAATAACGCGATGATCGTAAATTTCCCTCAACTGTACCATAAACGTTTCTGCATTGATTCCCACAAGTAAACAAACAAGTTATTCTAGTTTGTTAATTGAGAAGTAAATTTGTCAAAAATACAAATCATGACTGATTATTGTTAACCGGATTAAAATAATCAATGGATAAATCAATAGTTACATTAATATTTATAATTGAACCGGTAATTTTATTAAATAAACTGAATAATTAATTTAATCTGATAATGTAACAATTGCTAATAATTCAAATAATTTGATTTCTCCTTCATATTCGTATTTGCTGTAACTGCGATTAATAAATTCTAATTCCTCATGTTTTTGATGATTCACGACTGTCGAGTTAGCTATTACTTAATCACGAAGGATAAAAGCTAATGAAGATATCTCTCTTCATTATGATGAATCGTCGGAAGGCGTCACTCATTAAGAATTTAGAAATAGAAGAGGATAACTCGAAGGAGAGTTATGACAGCGGCACTCACCCGTCTAACGTGCTGTTCCTTTCCTGGAACTTGCAGAGATTCGCCGGTATCGGATCCGTGCTGTTGGGCCCGCGGCTCTCAGCGCCGGTCCCGACGCCGCTGACCAGCATGTCGTTTTGAAGAATCAGCTGTTTGCCGTAGATAAAGTGGGGTACCGAGCAGGTGAACGAGCTCACGGCGAAGAGGATCATGCCCCAGGCTATCCACTTGGGCCGGTGACCTTGGCCGCCATAGTACGTCAGTAACAGAGAGGACCCGATCTGGCCGATCTCCGTCGCCGACATGATAATACCTGTCGTCTTCGACTGAATTTGGAAGAGCTTCTCTATTGTCGTGATGACGGAGACGAAGTACGTGTAGTACATACCTTGAAGCACCTGCATTGAAAAAAAAAAAGAATAAAAATGATTTCACAAAATTTTGTTTAATAAAAATATTGTTAAAAAAATGAGAGAAAAGCCTATTCTTTGTCTTTCATTTTCAGGGAAAAATTACATAATACTTTAATAATATTCTTTAAAATTGTTATTACTACCTTCTTTACTTTTTTACTTTATTTTTTACTCTTTTACTTCTATTCCTAGTTGTCTATTGTATATACCATTTTCTAATAAATTTATTTACTCAAAAAATTATAAAATTTCTTCGGCGTACTGACCCAAGTGAGACAGAAGGTCACTAGGAAGGCTTGCTTCGTAGCGAAGTACTGCAGCCACTGGGGCCTGCACGGGCCCCATCCGCAGGACACGTCGGCGTCGTCGAACTCCGTATGAAGGCTGCTCGACCTCTCATCCGGCACGATCAGATTGCCGTTCTCCGTACCGCCGATCCCGCCGTGCAACTTCCCATTCGGTATCGAGCCGTTGTTATTGTGCTGCTTGTCGCCGCAGATCAGCCCGTTTCCGTTCGTCATCTTCGGCGGGATGATCGTGAGCTCCTCCACGTTACCGTTCGACAAGATCTGCGTGTCCTCGCCCGCCATTGTTATTTCTCACTTTTTCTGTATACGCGTGATAAAGTGATTATTTCTTCCTTTTATCCCCTTAGCACCCTCTGGCCGGTATTCTTCCTTGTCGGAGGAATCCTTTGTCTGCTTAAAAAGCTCTCACGTTCGAATGATTAATCTGTAATCAGAAGAAAAAAATTATTAGATAACGTTCATGTATACATGTATATATGTGTATATATATAAAAAGTACCTAACTAGTCACATTTCAACTTCTCTCGAGCTTTTAAACATGATTTTAATTATCTTAATACCTTGGACAGTATCGATGTTATAAAATGTATTAAAACTTCTAAGTCTTCAAATTTTTAAGTCTTTGAGTCCGGTTTAAATTTTATTCGAATATCTTATACACGAGTATAAGTCGTCGAGCATAGTACGTCCGTACGCGTCAGTGTCTATCAGTCGAATCATTACATTTCAACGTCGCATTGCCTGCCTTACCTTTCCGGAATTTGCTTTGTCCCTATCACTGTTTACGTAAATACATTTAAATTTTAAGCCCCAGCAACGTTAGTCTTTCTTTTTCTTGCAGCTTACAATGATTGTTTAAGATTTTTATTTGTATTATAATCCGGCGCGTACAGTATTATATTGTATGTATTGAATTTGCTCGACACAAAAAGATTATGAGACTGCAATTCAATAAAGCAATATTTAATGAAACCTTAAGTGTTGTTATGGTCTCGTCATTTTGCCAATGGGCCTGTCTGTCTCGTATGTTTGTCTCACTCTGTTTTTCGCTGTATATGATACCGAACAGCTGAACGGATCCGCGAACCCGTCAGCGTGAATACGTATATATCTTTCTTCCTATTCTTTTTAAATTTTCGAAAAGAATAACGCAGATTAAATTTTGCTAATTGCAGCTGGAGTAGTGATGATGTAATCTCTTTCGCCACACTAACTTATATACATTACTCGCTGCATTATTTATAACTAAAATCATGCAAATCGCCCGACGTGCCTTCCCCGAAATCTCGCTTTGTTCCGCGAGCGCGAACACAAATTTCAGGTTCGCATCCAGCAGTTATTTAATCTCTGTCACCCGGGAGAAAGCTTTATAAGAATCAGCCTCCCTCTTTCTCCCCGTATTTATTTGTAACACTAAATAAATAATGACCGCGAGAGTTAGACGAAAAGCGGTCGTGGACAAAAGCGCGCGGTGTTCAGACGTGATGCAAGTAACGTCATTCGGAACAACTTACGGCGTATAAAATGTGAGGCTTTACGACACTAGACTCCGCACCGCGGGCCCAGCCGGATTGTATTATATGGAATTAGTTCGCCGTTGACGTAACGCATTCGAACAATCGCCTTACGAAATCTTCAGGCGGTCGCGCGCGGCCCAGCAAATAAAGCACATAGTGCACGTTTGAAGAAAAGTAAAAATAAAGGAAAGAAAGGAAAGAATCACGCGTGAGAGCAAACGTGAAAGTTACTCTCCGATCTAATCCGTTCGTCATCGTGCGGTGTAGAACGCGCATATCAATTTTACCTTCGAGAATCCGCAAGTAGGTCTGATGTCTAGGTCATGGGCGTAGCGAGAAAATAATTCTAGTGAACGCGAGAAATTTACTTTCTGTTAGTGCGATAAATAAAATTACATGGATATATAACAAAAGTAAGACATATTTTCCGAGGATTCTATTACGAAAAGCTGTTCTTTCCAAGTCAGCTATTCACTTGTACAAATATCAAAACTTATATTGTAATGTATTTTTGATTTCTCAATATGTCAGTTTTTTATGTGATGCTGCAATCGCATTTTTCACAAATATATTTTAAAACTAGAATAAAAATTTCCAAAACTTCAAACTAATCATTAACGGCTTTTTCGCCATTATTCCTTTCCGTTTTTCGAAAAAAAAAACCTCGATTGTTTCGATGCACTGTTACGGCTGTATCTTTCGCAGTTGTATTTTGTGAAACTTGGACAATGAAAAGAGACTCCGAAACTTCGATTTTCTGCTAACGGTCAACCGCCGCCACTGCGCCTTTTTCGTTTTCCATCGATCGCGCGGACCGACTGGACCGGCCACTCCATTAGAGGTGAACTCCTTTCTCTCGCGGTCGACTGCGGAATAAGCCGCCTGAGACACCCTGTAGCCGGCGTCCTCTCACTTTCATCGGTGCCCGATTTTCCTCATTTCCCTTGCGTTCCATTCCACGGGCTATCGCACCGGCGGTTTTCACTGACAGCGCGAGTAGGAGGTTTGTGCACTAGAACGCCACTGAATATGTGTGACGGCGAAGACACGTTCTCACTTTCGCTTCGAGATTTCTTCGCAGTTACACGCCGACTTACGCGCTCGAAAATACGTGCTCGCGACGCAAATCAAGACATAAATCGATCGTAAATCAAGATACAAGTGCTAGTAATTAGTATTTTTACTTTAAAATAAACTTTAAGTAAGTTATGTAAGAAATTTAAAGTGTCGCATCTTGTAATTTGGTAGTAGATACGCACTATGCAGGTCAGACATAAGATAAGTATTTTCTATTTAAAAATAACGGCATTTTTATAACTTTAATTGCAAATTAGTAATATTTCGAAAATTAAAATATAATATTTTTTATTGTAGATAAATAAATATATATTATTTCAGAATATAATATTTTCTTATCTATTAAAATAAAACTATATTTTTAAAAATATCATAAAAGTATGTATTTTTCTACATATTATCCAGATAAATGCTAACTAAACGTATCTAATAATTTCAAAAACATTTTATCTTGACACTGAAGTAACAAAATCATACTTTACTTCAAAATAGAAAAAGCAGTCTCATATATCTAGCCATAATATCTGTATCTACTGCCAAGTATATCATTGTTTTGATTCCAAGTTGTTAATTTTATGAATAACTAAATTTTATGAAAAACTAACGAATTAGGAGATTAAAACGTTCTCAGAATTAATTGCTATTTTCAGTCGCAGAATACTGCTAGGGCAGGCACTCGCCGTGCAATCTACCAGCAACACTGAATAAACAGCGCGGAAATTGCTGAACATCGTCGCGCGCGGATTTTATATCATCGTTAATGGCTTAACGGCGTATGGTGGCTGACCCCTAAAATCCTGTCTAAGAATACGAATCTGTTTACGGTACTACGATGCCGTTTCTACGCGCCATTGACCCTATAACACTCGCCATTCACCAGTATGCACTGTGCATGCATGAAAATTAGGATGTAGTTCGCGGCCCTCTTCAAAACAGACGCAGACTTGGCGCCTTCATCATGTCTCATTATCACGCTATATCAGACGATCTCGTAATATTAAAAGATCAACAAAATTTCTTTCTTCATCGTTTAAATAAATTATATGCATTTACAACTTTTTCCATATTTTCTGTACACAATTGCAATAATTGTGAGTTTTTAGAACAGGTTTTTTTGCTTTAGCTCAACATCTCACAAATTTAATGTTAAAAAATGTGTGTTAGTTAATAATTAACACACAATTACACATTATCGTTGCATATCTTGATTAAGATTACACGTTGGCCATTGCATTAATTTCTCTCTCCGAACGACGAACAGACTTTCTTCTTTCGGCAGCCAAGGAGGTCGTCGAAAATTGTTATTTTTATCTTCGTGCCGTGCTTTTCTCGCGGCAAGCGAGTCGAGCATCGAAGTTACAATCCGCAACGAGAACGAAATCGAAAGGACCGAAGCGCCGGCTGACTCTCTCGTCGCCTCGAACGGTCGGTCGGCCGACTGCGATGGCGAAATTCTGCGAGAGCGCGTTTTTGCCGATCGTAAATCCTTTTCGGACAAGTCGTCCGCCTCTACCCCTTTCCCGCCCATCCTCTCATCCGCGGCCAGAGTGAAAATCTTCTGTGGAACCAGCTTCGACCCGCAAATATCTCACGAGTGAATCAGTCGCAGGAATCAGGCAGAGTCGGACGTATTAGCAATTCCAGTCGTTTAAAATTATCCTGCATTTTTTTTTACAGTTTGGTTTAAGAAAAACGAATGTACAAAAAAAGAAATAATAGTGATATATTGTTCCTTTAAAAAAAAAACACGCGATCTGTCTGGAAGTCGCCGAATTTTATTCGACTTTTTTCTATTCCTACTGAAAAATACCATGAATTAACGAAACAATTTTATCTACTTGTTTACAAATTCGCACATCTTACGACATTAAAACTTGTAATAAACCACAATATAATTAGTAATTGATAAGAAATGTACTACACATTTAAAAATAATAAAATTATATTTTTGCTTTTAAAAATTTCGTCTTTCTTAAATCATACGTTTTAATTTATTACGCATGGCATTGTGGGCTACTACGCAGCGGCGGAAATACATATGATAAAATTCCGGCAAACATAGCGTTCTTTATACTTTCAAATAACTACACGCTACACGGTGTGTCCTCCAGAACGTCGGCGTCAGTCATTCACACCGGCGGGTGACCTCCGTATGAAAACGTGACTTTGTCTACGATTCTTTCGAGTGGCGTGGAACCAGGTGCGGTTCTACGCAACTACACGGCGAAGAAATTTCCGGTAATAAATTGTTCCTGGTATGTCGCCTGTAGGTTTGAATAGAGACTCAAATATCTCGTAACCGTTCCCAGGGAAGCCCACGTACGTACGTGCGTGCGTACGTATCGTCGGATAAAGACGTCTGCGGAAGACGATAATAAAGTATCGTCAGTCTTGGAGAACCGAAAAAGAGCGGAGCACGCAACGCCCGGGGTATTTCCGGGGTGTCGGTGGGGTCACGTGAGATTCGATCGAGCTGACTCGATTAAATCGCGAAGGGCGACGAGCCTGCTTGGTGAACTATGCTGTATTAAGGTCTCTCCCGCGTGTCGTGGAATGCTCGTGGAATAATTTACGCTTAACGTTAACGACGCTTTAACTGCACTTCCGACAGCGTCCGGCGAGGCATTAAAATATCCGCGCGAGCGAGCGGCAACTCCCGCGCCGTTGCAACTCCATTTTTCCCTGCCGCACCGGTCAGTATGCGTATGCACACCGACACGTGCCGCACACGCGCTGCACGTGGCCGCGCGTGTTGGTAAACACATACGCGTGGGACACGTGCGTCTTTTTCACTCTTTCTCTCTCTCTCTCTCTCTCTCATTTTCTCTCTCTTTCTCTTTTTCTCCTTCTGTTAAGTTCTAACGCTACATCGCCGCCGCGCCATGCGGCTCGAAAGAGACTTGGTCTAGGTCGCCTTTCACTGTCCTACTGACGTGGTCTCGTGGTTAGTTGGTTAGTTAGCCTATTCTGCTTAGACTACACCTCAATGCCAGCGTGTAGCACGTTGTCATACAGAGCGATTCAAAAGAGGCCGCTCGTCGCAGGTAGCCACGTGTGACCGAGAATCATCTGACGTTAGTCACAGATATTTAGGCACCGATTAATATGTTGATTTGTATTAAAATTTAACTCAAAAATCTATGAATTTGCTTCAACGTTGTATCTAAAGCATGAGTTACGGTCTTTGACTCATTTGAATTAATTAATTCACACCTCAATTTATTTAGACATAAAATCTTGCGTTCTTAAACAATGAATTAATGGATTAATCATAAATTTTTTATTGAGCATTACCGATTTCATCATTAATTAATTTTTACTGTCAAAATAATAAATTTAAAATATGGTTATAAAGCGTTACAAAAAAAAAGACTTATCATAAGAAATATCTGAGTGAAGCAATATTTAAGCGAATTGATATCAAAGTCTACGATATTTATCTCAGATATACAACTCAATTTTAGAGATTGATGCACTTTCATTGGAAATGTAATCGCTACTAATAATCTTAAAGATAAATTCGACACTCTGGCGAAAACATAAATTGCTATTTAAAGCGTTAACACAGTTACGTGGCAGCGTTCTCCCAGCCGCAACGCTGCGGCTACAACGTTTACTAAAAAAAACCATCGAAACGGTTCTTATGCTCGTAAGTTGCACGTTTCGTAATTTGTTAATCGCGCCTTTAATTCGCGCCTGTGCGGTCAAATGGTTTGTACACGATAATATCAGATCGTATCGAATGATCAAATTAAACCATTTAATTCGGGACGGGAGGCGAAACCAATCCGTGTTAAATTAAGTTAATAATTTATAGCTTACAATGCGTGAGTGACAGTTAATCTCTCGCGAACTGACGATGTCGGAAATATTTTCAGATTACGCAACGACTATTTCGACAATCTTTATTTCTTGTTATTTCTGCAATTCTCTCCAATTAATAAACGGAATTTGATAAATAAACGTATGTAATCTGCAAATTTTTAACAAATTTCTTTCTTTCGTGTTCACCCATTTTACACTCTTTCTTTCCTTTATTCCTTTAATTGATAATTTTACTAAAGTTTTAATCTCCAGAAAAAATATCACCATTTCTTATTAATAGTGTAAATGTAATTTGTTTGGCTGTTGTGTCGCTTGCTGCATCTTGCATTTCGCCATTAGGCGAAGGTGGTGGAAAACGAATTATGCGGGCGACGATCTCAAATGGGTTATGTGTAAACGCGTTGCAGCGGCGTATTACATTGATAAACCTGTGTATAAACAGGCCCCTACGTTATGTGCACGTACGCGATAAAAAAGCAGAGAACCATCTGTCAAGTTCACTCGGCGCACTCGCCCCGCGCGTGACGTGCGCGTTTCATTTTCAAAAAATTTCCGCGGGTTTCCTAGACTGAATATTCCAACAACGTTGTTACGAGTTATCACAATGCGCAAAAAAGAGACGCTTAATTTTGTTTTCTCTTGACAATGAAATCTCGATGGTGAAACAGTACCAAATTCACAAGGTGTAAAACTTGTTCCTAAATAATAAATTATTTTACGGTCACAATGTTGAATATAATCATCATTGAATATAAAGAATTTTCCAAATTATCAACTATGTAAAGGATTTCTTATAAAAATCGTGCATAATTATCGTACGTATTTTTGTATCATAATTCTGCGAGATAATTCCAAGTTAAAAATTCCAGGTTAAGAACGTAAGTTAAAAATATACTGTGGTAGATAAGGATAAATTATTATTTATCTACCGTATCGCATCGCAAATATTGTTATCGTTACCGAGTATTTCCATAGAGCCGGGTTCATCGCCATAGTAACATTTAGAAAACGTCCACACCTTCTTGCCATATATCTAGCAGTATCTCGGCAATTTCAATACATATATATTGCAGTAATAAAGTATATGAATGATAAATTACCGTTCAGAATGATGAAAATAGCTATCTACCTACAGGATTTCAAAGCATCTGGATACATTTATAAAGCTCAAAAAAGCAACAGGAATCAGATGCATTCGATCCCGTTCGATTTTCCCGACACCTGCACGTTCGAATCGCGTCGTATATTTTATCAAATTGTTTACATTCAATCGCCCGATTCAGCACGTTGTTTAGATCAGATCGGATCGCATCCTACGCGAATTCAATCGCGATCCGTGTACACATACGGTGTTCTATTAACTCGTCTGAAATTTTAATAACAAATTCATTGACAAATTTAAAAGATGCTATCATTTATTTAGAACTAAATAATTAGCACATATAATAACAGTTACATACATATATGTATAAATATTCTACAATTGAAATTTATAAATTCAATTTTTAAAATAAATAAATATCAACTGTTTTAAATAAACATTTGGTCCTGTTACGCGCGAATTAAAAAACTTTATTCTCGATTGTTCTTATCTGATCTTCTTATCACAAAAACGATCTCGAGATAATAGAATTAAGTTTGCTCATTCTTTAGGACACCCCGTAGCTGCATTCGCACCGAGTGCAATAAATTATCGCGGATACGCTTGTGACGCATGGTACGGCATGGACTTAAAATCCGAGACAAATCGTGCGACTCGCGCGCTGGCATTACTGCACGCTCCGTTTCTTCCTCCTTTCCAGTGTTTTTTATTTGTTTCTTTTTTTTAATCTTTTCTTTTTGAGATCGCGATCGCGCGGCCGCGCAATTTCGAAACAAACGTCAATGGCAACTTTCGAACCGCGCCGTGAAACGTCATCCACGCAAGAAGTGTCGCAACCAAAATCGCCGTTACGGCATGCGATAACCGCCCTTCGCGAAATTGCACTCCGCGAATTGGATCGTACCGCTCCGATGAGCACGATATCCGATCTTGGAGTCCGCTGCCGCCGCGAAAATGTGGAAAGTGAATACTTGGAGTCTCGACGCCGCGGCTGGACGTTTCGAAGACAAGAAATCGAATGTGGTTTCGACGCATTCCGCGCAAACTTCGGGAAATCGTCGGCTACGAACGTGGCTGTCGTTTAACATACGTAGAAAAGTACTGAATATTATTGTACTACACACGTATCTCAATATATGTATCCAAAAATTGTGGTACAAATGCCATGCCAAAGAAAATTTCAGAAAATTGCAATAATACCTATATCTCTTTTGCGAGAGACTAATTGTATAGATAGATAACAGAATAGAAGTTTACACCCGAAAAAACCGGGTTAACGATACCTTTGATTCGTGGAGCGTAACAATGGAATATTAAACGTTCGACCGACGTTGTCTCTCGGAACGCGAATGTGCGAGGCGCGCGTTGTTACAGAAACGAAACGACGACGGCAAGAAAACTCGTAATCGCGCGAGCGAAGGAAGATGAAAGTAGCGCGCTCACGCGAGCGTGCCCACGGTCTCTATTAAATCACAGCATTGTTGGGAGAGCTGAAAGTAGCGAAAGTAATTCCCGCTTCGCGCGGAGCGGAATAGCGGAGAATCTCGATCCCCAGTCTATTGTAGAAAGCGACGCGAAAGAAAGGGAACGCATTTCCCTCCCTCCCGCAACGCTCGTGCCGGCACCGTGAATATCGTCTGTGTCCGCTTCCCGGGAGCCGCGTATAACGCGGAGAATATTAACAATTCAGCATCTCTGTCGCATAATCTCAGGGGCTTCTAGGTTCCTTCGAATTTAGAAGAGCGGGATATTTGATTATGAGAAGCTTATGAGAGCATACAGCAATATCGCAATATTCCCGTTTAATAACGCGGATTAATCCCTTACGATTCTCGCAAATTCCCATAGATTACAATTCGCGTAATTCTCCGTTTATAGTGTCTGCTATAATAAATTGCACTACATGCAGCGTTGAGCTTATATTCACATATTTTACGTGAATTCGTGCGTAAAGATGCTGGAGATAAAACACACAGTTATTAATATTTACGTAAAATATTGGCATAAAATAAGATACTTTCATAAAGTTACATTAGAAATGATACGCATGGAGTGGAATATTTTCGTATACGCGGAGATACCGAAAAGTACGGGCGGAACACATCATCCTCGGTTGCATAAAGAATGAACTACAATGGCGATGCGTCAAGTCGTTCGTTGCTCTCTCACGAGATGATAAAACTGCGAGAAACGAGAACGGCAAATGTATTCGAGGCACTGCCAGTGCATCGCGGTATCCCTGGTGCAGCCGCACGATATGCCTTCGCTGAATGTTTTCTGCGACACGGAGAGTTTTTCGTATTTCTCTTCCATCTTACTGGTGTCAAAAGGTGCGAACTTTGCCGTTTTCATGATATATTTACTCGGCAAAGTTATCGTACTCTGATGAACTGCATTATGGTTTGGCATCAACAGAGAACGATGCTACATGATTAAATCATTTCATATTATTATTGCCTATATATATATATATATATATATATATATATATAATTAATAACTCTTATTTTTGTCGAATATTTTCATATAATGTGTTTATAACAAAATAATCAAAGTATTATAATTTAAAATTTAAATTATTATAAAGACAACGAGTACCAATATATTAATGAAAACTGCATAAATAATAATCTCGATCGTTCTTTGAAATACGGTAATAATATCAGGCAAATTGCATTTACGTGTGACAGTCGAACGCGGTATTTTCAAATAATAATTCAATACTCGAAAAATATATAGAACATTTAGGCCGCTCTTTCATTCAATTAACAATGGAGGATATGCAAATCTACATAGAAACGTATGAATGAGGCACGGGGAACCAGAGAAGTTTCATGAAGCCTGGAAGGACCATTGAGGGTGAAACAAACGCTCGGTGTGGAGGAAGTTGGTGCAAAAGTTGGCTGGCGGTGGAGCAGTGACACGAAACATAATGCGCAAGCTCGCAATAACGATCCCGCGTGAACACAAAAAGAAAGCACAGGATTGAAGGAGAGCGAGAGAGAATATGAAATACTCCTCCATCCCGAAAGCTGTCGGTGAAAAATGTATCGCGAAAGCAGGACGGCGTACTCGACCTACTTCGTTAAACAATGCAATCTTATCCGCGCTTGGAAGTCTTCGTGAATCGAGTCTTCTTCGTTCCGTGCAAATATCTATCGCAAAATAAAAATTATTCCATTCTTATTTCAAGCTATACAATAAGAACTTAGCGAATTGTATTAATGTCATGAAGTTTCCGTGTGTGTAAGTCATAAATTATTATTATTATGTAATTATAATTGTTTAAGTTTTAAGACGATTGTAATAAGGTATTTTTTTAAGTTCTTCTCTTCAAAATTTAGATACAATATAAAAATTTATACATGTCCTCTCTAAGAAATGAAAAACGGAGAATTTCACAGAAAGGCATCAATTCTTTCTATGAAGATTTATTATATAAAAATAGCATCAGTTGCTTACTGATTACCTATATTCGGGTGCCTATATCCCAGACGCAAACTATCACGCATTACGATTCTCTTTCTCTCCTTCTTGCTGATGCATCAAGGCCTCCCCCAATAATTTTGCACTTAGCTTGCGCGATCGTAGCACAAAGACATCCCGCGCTCGCCCGCCGGCCATCTGCTCAATTCGAGCGCGTACGTAAGCTTAATACGGGTTTGTAAATCAATTGCAATGGGAAAGGGTAAGGCGGGGTGAGGAGGACGAGAACAGGCGGGACGGGAGGATTGCGTGTGGTCAGGTCGTAGGTGTCCGTGCTTCCATGAGCTGCGGACTGCACCGCGTAGTAAAGAATACTTGCCTTCCCCGATATTCACTTCGTACCACGCTAGTCACGATGAGGGGCTTTTACAGGGTGGGCAGGTTAGAATGGACGCGATTCAAGTTTTGCATCTCTTTGAAACAATATTTTAAAAAAGTACTATGAAGTCGTTCGATTATTTGCGTCATATAATATGTTTAAAATAATTTTTTGTTTCCTTTCAAATATAAACTAAACTTTTCCTGACTTTACAATAAATATTTTTGGCAAAAATATAATACATGTAAGCAATATCCAATTTTAATTAAATTATCGGCTAAGTCACATGTAAATTTGAATGGAAACAAAAGCACTCATAAAGAGAAACTTGTATAAAAATTATAATTTCTTTACATAATTTATAATATATATAGTAGATTTTGTGTGATAATAAATGTAGGTATTATTCTCAATTGGAACAAGATATTATTATGTTATTGAAAAAACAAGCTTTTCATGATAACTTTCGATCTTAAATTAAAATCGCCAATCGCATGAAGATCATATTACGATAATTCTACTCAAGTTCGAGTCTTGTTTCCGTCAACATATCCAAGATTCCCAGCTCCACGTCTTTCGCCTATGGACGCCCTGTAGATGCGAGCAGTGTGTTATTTGCCAAAAAAAGAGGATGATACGGATAGCGCGCACGGCGGGGATGATTGTCCGTAATTTGCGGTGGGGGCCGTGCACCACTGCAACATACACCGGGGCCGTGAATACAATCTATTATTACATCGCCTATGCAACGCGCGCGCCGTAACGTGTGCTAGTTTGTGGCGGTTGGACTAGCGTTGGGTATTTGTGAGCTATCCCAGTGCGTGCCTGTGTAGCCGGGACTATTGTGAGGCGCGCAACAATGTGCGCTTTTTGTGACAAGTCGCGAGAATTAGATGCGGCCGAGCCCGATGGCTGATTATCCACTCCCGATTTGAGGCCGAGTCCACGGGCTTTACAGCGGATACGCCGGTGGATACGCGAGATGACTAACACGGAGCCTAGACGGTCCCCTTCACGGCCGGACCTACTCTCTACATGGCCGTCGTCTTTTTCCTCAAGACCCAAGATATAGTTGTTTTCTTGCGAGCTATTCCCTCTTTCTTGCTGCTTTCCTATCGATGGCGGGTCGCGATTCTCCTCTTCGATTCGTCGCGCTTCGTTGTAACCAGCTCGAGGATCCAAGTGCCGATCGAGCAAACGATAGTTCTTTATCACTGCGATCGATTACAAAATACGGCTTGGAAAATAAGTAACTCAAGTTACTCTGTAAAGACAAGGCATCAACCGTGATTACAAAGATTAAAAATTTTCCAGATGAACCGACTCGGATTTGTACTCGTTGATCTGCACACAAGCGTTTTACTTTTTCGCTCATTCTCTAAGCCGCTCAGAAGTCTCGATTGCATCACTAAAATTGCCGAGGTCGTTTCGACGATTCCGGTCGGTTTGCTGCTTTCCTGTGATGCTCGCTAATTTACAGCGGCGAGTCTTACAGAGTCATTACGAGTTAATTTTAAGGGAACCTGCATGGTGTAATACCCTGGCTTACGGCGCACTAAAACTGATACCGCCGCCGCCGCCGCGCCGCCGTCGCGACTCATATGCATATACTGCATCCCACGTTCTAGGGTTGCATCGCAGCGCAAGTGAGATCCTCGAGAATAATTTGCAAAGGTGCATCGGCATCAAGGTCTCGGTTGATTCACGGCAGTTTCCTGCGGTTTCATCGCTCTCTCGGCAATAATAATCCGCGTGTTTTTCTATACACGGCAAGTCAATCTGGCCGTAGGGTAAAATCAGATTTTACATCAGAAACCGCTCACCGATACACTCGATTCGATTTAATTTGTCAAGTTATCACGAAATAATTTTATTAGTTACGATTACTTCAATACCAAGATTTTTAACTTCAATTGTTTTGCGACAAAGATTACTTTTATACATCACATTTCAAACGATTGTCAAACAAAATATGGATTTTAATTAAACACAAATAAGAAAATTATTAATAATAAATAAGAAATAAAATAAAATATTAAATCGACTCCAGTTTCATCAAGTTGCAGCTGCATGATATATATGGACAGAATGTGTTAGTCTTTAAACAGTCCTTGTTTATTACTTCACGCTCGTTTCATCATTTTTGATATGTTAAGTTTTTAATTCAAAATTTTATTCTCATTCTGGTTAAATGCAGAGAATCTTATAATATAGATATTAAAATTGATATTAATAAAGAAAAAATTGAGAGAAATAAGAGAAAGTTGAAGAATATCTTTAACTTATCAACCCTTCTTACTTTGTTCCATGTTCAACCGACATCCTCCGGCATTGAAAGACGCGCATAAACGTAGTTAAAGTGAGTGTATTGTCTCTCTCTCTCTCGCTCTCTCGACTGGTCCTGAATACTCCGAGAGAGTGAGCAAAAGATATGTACGCTCGCTTCCATAAGCGAACTCATTACAGCGAGTGGATTATGCGAGACAGATGGACACGCAGGTGTGTCGGTGCGAATTCGATTCAAACCGTGTACCACATTGTCAATCTTAATTTTTTCAAAACTTAATCAAAACTGCCGCGAACTTGACAAGATCTCGAAGGACATTACTTTCTGAACGAGCTTCTTAATTTTCAGGATTGTAAGGAAGTGTGTGCGTGTGTGTGTACATGAAACAATGAATAGCGTGATTGAAATTGGTGATTTAACTAATATGTTTAGATTTTAGATAATTCCTAATCTTATCGAAATTCCTGGAATTTTCCTTAAAAAATTGTATATAACATAATAAAAAGTTTTATCAAGACTATATCTGTAATCATATAATATTACATAATGTTATAAGAAAAATTTAAATTCCTTCGTCGGTCTCTCAATGCGACGTCTTCAAAGCGACTGGGAACGATTGTCTGACCGGCTCACAATCCGACGTCTGCTCGTTTCCGTCGTCCCGTCCACGTCGCATGCGTGCACTCACGTGCGTGCACACGTGTAAATCGCTCGGCTCGGGCTCACGCACCGTACGTTTATTTCAAGCGTTCAGTAACTATGCGACTGCACTCCGTGCGAGTTTACACCGCGCGTCAACCTTAATGAATTCGCGGAAACGACATTCGCGCGGCGGATTCTTCGTTACGTCGTTAAAGGGGCACTCGAAATGAATCGTTCGAGAGGTCGTAATGGATCCGAGGGAACGTTCCTGGAAGGAATGGGTCTCGAGACATGGAGAAGCCCTTCCCGTAGATCGTCTCACGAGCGTAACCCTTTATCGTTGCTTCTTCGCTTAATACTATTACGCAAATTGCACAACTCCAACCGCAGAGTTAAGGAAAATATTCCAAATACCGAATGCAAGATACGATCAAAATCTTTATATATGCAAGCCACATTCATGTATTCGTTACATTAATAAAATACCTACATAATTACGCGATAATAAGTAAAAATTTACAAAAGATTAACACGAAACAATTGGAACAAGCAAAATAAACAAAAATATAATTCTAACACAATCACCTTCTCAGTATGAAATTTTTATTACTTCAAACTAAAGTTATAAGATTATGCACTTACGATTTGCGCAAATGTATAAAGACAAGAGACTTAAAAAAAAAGATTATACCTTATCGAATATCGGTGAGAAATACTTAAACATAATAACGACTTTAAGATTCACCGTGCAAGAGTTAACCAAACTTCCGACAGAGATGGAAAGAACGAGGCGCGGAAGCTGGCGATCGCGGCCGACGACGGCAACGAGGAGAGTGAAAGAAAGTGAAAAAGCCGACACGGTTATGCGGGAACGATCGGACCGGGAACGAGGATAAGAGACCGAGGCGTTACACGCTGCCCGCGGATGACCTCGGTCGCTGCGATGCGGTGCAGCAGGTACGCGGGAGCCGCGGGACCGGATCGGTCCACCCATCCGGCCCAGTGCCGACGTGATCGCGTAGGTGCTGCATCGACCGAATGACACGCGGTTTGCGTGTCTTTCGCGTTTGACGAAAAAATTCACGCGGCTCGTGTGCGGTCTCGCACGCGAGAATCCGATGGAAGAGGTGAAAACGCGTCGGGAATGCAAACAGCGTGATATCCCGTAAACATTGCCTCGAGGCTTTTAAAATTGCTTCTGAAAGTATACACTCGAAATTAGTAATATATAACGGGTGTGAGCCTAAGATGAATTTACAATGGTTTTATCTATGTGTGTTTGATTTATCTGTGCATAAAGTTATAGCTCTCGCTTGTAGTGTGCGAAACAACTCAGTTTTTTGGTCTGCAGTCTTGGTAAAAATATGGACTATCTTATGCCTTTCAAAATTAGAAAGCGGAATTTAAATTTTAAATAAGAATTATTTTTATCCGACTACAAATGTGTTAATATTTTATTTCTGGACCGTACTTTGCTTTTTAAATTTAGAACTTTATAAAATAGTATAATTATACACTGCATTAATTCGAGAGAAAAAATTAGTGTCTTATAATAAACGTTCTTCGCGTCGCATAGTTATCAGTCTTACAAAGTACGGCAAATTAAATAATAATCTGTCGCGCACATTACAAGTGCTGCAGCGAGCACTTGCGGCGCAGCAGGTACACAGCTGCGACCTGCTCCACATGCTCGTCATAAACCACGCGTAGGTGTAAACGCGGGGTAGGCTGTATCACCTCGTAACCAAGTGACACGTACGTGTGATGCATTGTACACGCTCCGCTTAATGAAGCGAATTGGTCTGACCCGGACTAGTGCCTATCGCGGCAATAATTTCACAAAATAAGACCACTGACCAGTAAGGCATGTGCAATGCTTAGAGAATGCCCGAAGATGCATCTATCTATCATAAAGAACATGTTGACATGAATTTTTTCACGCAAACAGTCTTCGTACCAAATTGAAGCTTTTCATTCTATTAAATTATTTTATATTTCGGAGTAATGAAACACAAATCGAAAAAATAGTCAAAGCTCATTTTTATAGTAAATCCTTTACATCAGATAATAATGTATTTAAAATTTTCCATACTAAATACTCAGTTTTGAATTAATAACTCCAAAATAATGTATATATTCACAATTCTCTATGTCAAGAAGGAATTTCAACGCTCCTCATCAACGACCCGGTCGCAGCTTCTATATCGTATTTTTCTTTCGCGAAACGAGTGTCGACAACGCCGGAGCAGTAGTCCGGGTCAGTCCAATTGTTTCATTAAATAAAGTGTACGTAATGTATGTGCACGTACGCACGCACACAGGAACTGAGCAGCGCACGGTTGTGGGCTGGTTCACTCGCCTCTCACACCTACGTCACGTCTCGATATCTCGGTTATCGAGCGTCCGAGCTCTCCATGAGAATATGGGACAGGCCGCAGTTGCGTACCTGCAGCCCCGAAGCTCTGCAACTCTGAGGTCATCCGGGCACGATTCTCGCTCCGTTTCAAGCACTATCGACCAATTAAAAAACCGACTCTCGAGCCAAGCAGCCAGAAATAGTCGCGCGGATAAATTAATCCTGATAAATTTTATTTTATTATCGTTATGTTATCGATAAATATAATTAAGGAACAATTTATTTCCGGAAACTAAATAAAATTAACTTTTATCTGAGGTAAAATTTTATCTTGTTTTTAATATAGTTGTTAATATCAGAAAATTTTACGCATTTGCATGATCAAATGCGATTAAATTAACGATAATTTTATATTAATAAGATGAATAATTTAAGTTGTTACGAAATTATTTGATTCTAACGTGCAAGACTGAAATGATATTCCGTAGTTCTCTTCGTTGGACCTAGTGTCTCGGTGTATCCTAGTTTCACTTTCCTAGATATTATCGACGCACTACGAAATAAAATTTCCTACGTTCTTCCACTTGAATCTCCTTATGCTCTCGTCGATATCGATGACCTAAATTGACACGATGGAAAATCATTAATATAGAACACTTCACAACACATGCTGATCCTGAATCAATCCCTTACTTAAAATATATTATGCGGAGGATGTGAATTATAATTAAAACTCTATCACACATAAACATTATCAAAGATTATAGACGAAAATATAAATATACTTACATAAATATACTAACATAAAAAGTGTTCAAATACTAAAAAGCTAGAAATTATAGAAATTTAAAAAAAATTAAGAAAAATCCAACGAATCCGGAAGACGCGATAGTAGAGGGCTATTGTCATCGAAGTCATTATAAATGACGCAGAACTAAATAAGCTTACGTCTGACCGAGAGCTTTCATTGAGAATCGCTCGGTGAATCCTGAAGAACCCTACATCCGCCACAACGATGCACTCGACGCATCGCTGCCGCTTTGTGCATCGCGACGACGATGGCAGCGTCGACGGGTCGAAGGAGACGAGGGGAACCGCCGTGAAGAAGGGAGGAGAAAGAGGAATTAAAAGGAGACTCGCTACGTGCGAGTCTCTCGGCGTGCATAGTTCAAAGATAGATGCATAGCGTTGCGCGCGAGGTGATGGTGCACGAGCAAACGACTGCATGTGCATCGCGCACATACTCGTCTCTTTCTCTCTCTCTCTCTCTCTCTCTCTCTCTCTCTCTCTCTCTCTCTCTCACCCCTCCCCTCCTCTCTTTCTCGCCATTGAGACCTGACCTACTTCGTGAATACACACGGTTCACCGACACCAACGTGCTTCAACCCGAGCAAGATCACCGACCGAGATGCGACCGATCGACGTGTGGGTGCACCGCCGAGCGCAAGCGCGGCGACCGCCACCACCACGGCCGGGGGTGAGTGCCTCGCGGGGCACGATGCACCAGTTTTCGGTGCACCCGTGCTGGTACCTCGGACGATCTGGAGCGCATCGGCCTAAATATCCGCTCACCGTTGAGGGGTTGACGCGGATTTCGAGGCAATATGAAATTTCGCGCCGCGTCAAATTGTCATGGTTAATCTTTTTGGCATCGAATTATTTTTAATATCTACGCTATTTTTAATATCTTTAATATCTTCCTCTAATAAGCGAGAGAAACAAGAAATAAATTCTGATAAAATTTTTAATTGAATTACATTCAATCTTGTGTCAAGAAGATTTAGAAAACTCTGTCTTTTTATTCTCCTAAATGTTAAATCTTCCTAGTAGTTATTAATTCTTTCAGAAAAAATAACACTGATTTACGAATTTAGCATTCTGAAAAAATACAATTTCAATAATAGCAATAATAATAGATGCAATCTCAATAACGCAAGTGAATTGATATTAGCGTATTAGCGGAGACCAAACTTTGAGTTGGAAACAATCCAAAACGACGCGCGAAAGAGCATATTTTCATATCGCGGTGGCGCGTCACAAATTCGTAGTAATACGAATTGCAAACGCGTCCTAGATTTCGAATAAGATATTTATCGGCTTTATTCCGGGCGTTGCAAAACGGCGAAGTAGACGGAAAGATACATAAGTTTAAAACGAGCGATTGAGGAATCACAGAAAAGAGAAAAACGGGTCTGTACTTCCAGACGATAAAATTGAAATAAACATATACTGACTGATAAAAAAACGTTTCTCTTATAGAACACTGCTATTATTTTTAAAGGAGACCTGTATACTTGGCGTCTCTCTGTCTCTTTCTCTCCCCTTTTTTTTATCTTGAAGACCAATCTAAGTAACTAAAGACGCGTGCTTCACCGACACGCACGATCCTTTCACCGATAAGATATTTAAACACTTTGTCGCTTTATAGTTTAAAAGTAAAAAGAGAAATCGAGAGGGAAAGTGGGAGGATATATAGCGACTGGCGACTCGCATCGTCAAGCCCGTCGGATTATACGGCCCGTCAATCCCGACATCGTCGCGCCGCACAAAATTTCGGCAGCAACTCCGCTCGAGGAATTCGAGATGCGTTATACAAGGAGGTCACCGTTCACTGTTAATGCACCCGGCGCAATTCCGAGTCGAAGAGAACGCACTCGACGTATCCTTGCGCTAAATATAGAAATCTTGACGCACACTGTGGAAATAAATTTTCACAGTGCTTATCGTACAACGTATAATTTTTGTGGAGTTTCAAAATTGAAACAAAAGCGTAACGTGTGAAATAGAGAAATAACAACAAATCTAAAGAAATTTTCCAATTATCGATTATAAAACGGTACAATTCAATTCAAGTTAAAGTAATATGTTGCATCTCTTTGCTCTCTCACGATTTCTCCCCCTTGCAGATTAAGAATGTGCCGCGCAGGACATATTTGGCGCCAGTCAAGTAAAACTTATTTTTTAACCATTATACAAGGGCTCATAAAATGTTCACACATTGCTAAGATAGTTATTTTCTTCCATATTGTACTTATAAACGCTTTCCCCCTCAGCAACGTTTTCTTCAAGCAATTTTGAGAGGTAATGACGCTCGCGAGCGCACGCAGATTAATGCAATTATTTTTATCGTACGCCGACCTTCCATCCTTGGAAGTCGTTAAATGCGACGAAGTCGCACTCGATCTGGTCGAGAATACTTGAACAAGTCGGTCTGGAATCGAGTGCCGTCTGGTCATCCAACTTACTCGAGACTCGAGAGTTTACACTGCGCGAGGTGTCCGCGACACGTTATTGGCCGTAATATCATCGCAGACGCAATATACGCGCCACAATCGTGGCACGCATGCACGCAGCGCGTAGCAAGGTGACGTGACACAATGCATCTATTCGCGGTGACTATCGAGATATATCGAGAACGGGCGCAAGTGCCTCTTATCTGCATCGCGCGAATGCGCGTCCGACTGCAGGGGAGCGCGATTCGCCGCGGCGCGGCGTAAAGTTCCTCTCCGTTAATGCAAAAGTCGAACGTGCATCAACGAGCGTTATTAGCTATGCGAACACGAGGCGCTCGATGTTCGACTTCGGCGACACCGAGTGCAAAGGCAACCCATTTATACGGAAAGATAAAGATTGTACAAGATAAACGGATAAAGTAACAAATAAACGGATTAATTACTACACGATGTTACGCCGCTCGTATTTTGCAGCCTAATGCAATGCTCTAGTTAACGCAGCTGGATCAATATTGAAAGTAATGAATCAGGGATACACAAAGCTCTACGGCAAGGTTAAAAGGCTTTATCAGCGTTGATAAAACTGAGACATTTATAGGCAGATTAACCTATTGCGACTGAGATAAGAAATCAACATCTTTTGTGGGCATAAATATAAGATTTTGCCAGTATAAAGTTTTAATAATAAGATGAAATATGCTTCGCGCTTGAATATGATGATACACAGTCGAATAATTTTAACAAAGCTCATCAACGAAATTTCGCATAACGCAAGAGCCAGCGAAGTCCTTCGAAATCCCTGAAAGCGCTTCCCGACACACGCCGCGGCTTCTGGAGTTGTAAGAGACGCGCGTTCAATCTAAACAGAAATTTATACGCGACCTCCGTCAGCGGATCCGCAAATAATCCGCGGCCGTACCTCTATAAATTCACCTTGAAGCAAACGGCCGGCCTTCTGCGCGGCTTCGCCTCCGCCGCGGCGCGGCGGCCGGCACGGGCGCGAGTGAGTGCACTGGAAGTGCATCGGGTCATTTGCGTATTCTTAGCAGCGCTTATTGATTTTCAAATAATTCGGACGCGAGAACGCGAGCGCGAGCGCAAAAGTAATGCATCGCTCGGCTACCTATAATTCAGGCATACCACGTACGTGAGATAACACCATTAGAGCCGCGTACTCCTTCGTCCCACTTGTAACATGCGTTCGCTTATGCATTATTTTTTTACATACAATGCAAGGCCAGCGAACGACGCAAAGTAATGCGGAACTTTACTTTCTGTGGGCAACACTGTTCTAAAAGTACGCGATTAAAGAATCAATTTACAGGGGAATTTACGGCTTTCCTACACAGCCCTCCTACTGAATTTCAATGCGAAACACTAATCGGTCTATTATAATACAATATAATAATTAGATAAAAATAACTAATGACTATAGAGTTAGCGAGATATTCAATACCCAAGCTTTTTTTTAAAATTATAGGAAGATCGAGTTTTTTCTCTCAAAATAAGGAAAAATTTTTGCAATCCACATTGCTGGTGAAAAAGGAAAAAGTTAAATGTCTCGTTAAGATAATTGTGATATTGCTTACAGAAATACGTCGGTTATCAGCACCGAGTTCGAGAACGCGATGAAACCCGAGCAATTCCGGACGGCAGGGATTCTCGCGGTGCACGTGCATTCGCACATGCAAGCACGGCGCTGCTTGCAGCTTGCAGCTTGCAGCGGAATCGTCGAACTGGGTCAACGAGACACCATCGCTCCTGACGCACGTTACAGACACACGCCCGCCGCTGCAAGCGCACCGTTTGCACGCAGGTGTCCTATATGCGCAACGCGAGAGTGTCGCCTCTGAATTTCTGTTCTCTCCGCCGACAAGCGCCGGACGTATTGACATTTTACCAAGGCGAGCCACAAGCTCCCCCGACGCGAGAATATCCGGCTATTTTTGCGGCCAGTCTAATTCGGTTATCTTGCATTCGGCGGTGTTCATGTAACCGCGCGAGTGCAAGCGAGATACACGCTTATCGATCCTATCTGTCGCCCTGACACTTTTATCGCGGACATACGTGTGTAATATTACCAGGTTAAAATGTTTTCATATTTTATTGTTTGTTGGCGACCACTATTACGTTTGTCTTGCGAGACAAGTATAATACGTTGCGAAATTCGAGAATGAAATATTTATAATTAGGAATATATAATGCAGATTCTCTGAAATGACTCAAAGTGGATCAAATAACGTAACAGATCAAATAATTTTATTAAAACGGATCACAAAAGTCAGTTTTTGAAGAGAAATATGTAATTTTAGAAAATAATAATTTTTTACAAAGAATATATTTGATTTGTAATATTTTAATTTTAATATGTCTAACTCTTTTCCTTTAACTGACATAGTATCGCTGTAGTTATTTGCAAAAAAAAGACAAAGTAAGTAAAAATATTTTCTGTTTGTAAGATATTAATAAGCTAATAAAAGCTGATGAGAGCATTTTGATGTATATGTGTAAAATAATTTTTTATTTATATATCATATCCGTTCCTTGCTCTGACACAGAAATTTTAAATAATATGTCGCGTTATACTTAAACTCATTCAGACTGTCTACAAAATACGATCGATTCTCAAAGAAAAGTGAACGAAGTGAAAGCGTGTGACCCGCCTCGAATTCGCGATTAGAGAGGCCTCGCTGAGACTGCCAGTCTCCAAAAGGCGCCGAAAAAGGCGAATCACCTCCTTGAAAGCCGCTCCTCACAGACGGAAACCATGGAGGAGAGACAGAGAGAAGAAGAACAGAGAAAGATTGTACGAAATAAGAGGTGGCTGTTCGAGCAACGGGAATGTTTGCCAAATGACGTCAAACGTCAGACTCTTCTCGTTCCGGCGCCGATTCACACGTTATAGTCGCGACGACGTCGATCACAACCTAAATGGAAGATTTTTCGAGAAATCTTACACAGAGAATAAAACGATC
The DNA here is from genome assembly GCF_000956235.1 of Wasmannia auropunctata. NCBI lineage: Eukaryota > Metazoa > Arthropoda > Insecta > Hymenoptera > Formicidae > Wasmannia > Wasmannia auropunctata. Next base: position 905,903 of record NW_012026821.1, on the reverse strand, counting down.
GCAGTTTGCTTTATAACGGTTCGGATATAATCAAAGATAAAAAAAATGAAAAAAACATAGGGATATGGAAATATGCGAGATAGCATATTCGTGTTTTCAGAAATGATTCGTTGCTCTTACCTACATCTAAGCTGTATGAAATTGCCCCCCGCCCCTCATAATACATAATTTGAGACTCGATGTATTTGCATAACAAAAGTTAACCATAAAGAGAGACAGAGAGAAAGAGAAAGAGGGAGGAAGACAGATTAACAATACTACGTGTGCTGGTTACAGAAAGTCTAACGAGAACACAGTGCTCGCCTACGATCAGACATTATAACAATTTTAATCCCGAGGCAATGATGCAATCAGCGGGAATCAGCGACGGCGACGCATTCTTCGAAGCGTAAATGCTCGTCGACGGACGGACGGATGCAAATGCACGCATTTCTGTTTACATCGCAGCTTCCTACGACGCAGCACGCAACGCTCACATGCCGGGAAAACGAGAGCAAAAGAAGGGAAGAAGGATTCGAGCATGCAAGATCGAGAGAAGGAAAGAGAGAGAGAGAGAGAGAGAGAGAGAGGAAAGGAGAAAGAATGGAAGAGATGGATCTCGCCGAGTGCATAATAGCCGCGCTGAAGGCGCTTCGTACTCGTGTCTCGCGCAAGAGGCTTCTATGCGTGCAGCCTTAAATACGAGCGCGTCTCATTATGTAATAAACGTGCACGAGCTGCACGAACGATATGTGTCACGTATGCGCACAATGCAATAATAACGAACGACGAGAGGAATAAGGGAGGAAGAAACGGGAGGAGTGCGAAAAAGGAACAAGCCGCCACAATGCGTAAGGATGCGTGATGCGTGCGTTCAATGCACACGCGTCGTTTGCGAACAACGAATACAGCAAAAGCTTTATGCACATTCGCGGAGATTACGTACCGCAAAACATTGCAACGATTACGAAAAAAAAGCATGTTAAAATTAAATTTAAAAAATATTATAAGTTATAATACATAAAAATTTATTTTTGTTTTCCATTCTACATAATCTCTCTTTTTTTCTCATTTATTTTGTTTTAAAATAAAAGTTGTGAGATAAATTTTTTTGACACTTCTTAAAACGCGTTAGTAAGAAGATCGATTTTCTCTTCGTCTAATATTTTATTACTTTTATTGATTTTTTCCGCGATTAAACAAATTGCAAATATAGAAAAACGAATTGCAAATCGAGAATGTACAAAATACACGAGTGTGAAGCTTTTAATGTATAAATTTTAATTGTGTATCCGGATGTTATATCTAAAATTGAATAGATGTCCAAAATAATTATGCACCGATAAAGTAAAAACACATACCTATTGATTTAAAGAGTGAGGTAGATAACGCGGGAAGTTTTGTGTTACAGAGTTCCTAAAATTGAGTGAATTCCACGCCTACATCGATTCGGTTATTTCCTGCTGAATACCTTTTACAAAAAAAAAATAATAAATCTCTTATGTCGCGCATCATAAGATTATCGACCTACGCAAGCATTTATTCATAGAGCATGGGACATTTCGTAATAAAAGTGCTAAAATTGGATCTAGGATAATAATGTGTCTCTGAACGTGCGATCGTAATACGGCTGCGTAAAAAGCAAGGAGGAAGCTGCGGCGGACGGAAAAGCTCGACAATAGGGTATATACGCGCACACGCACGGTGCGTGTGCTGTAGATGCGAGACGCGCGTCTACGCACACACGCACGCGCATGCACGCACGCATACACGCGTGCACGCAGACACATTTTCTATCTCCCTATTCATCCGCGTACGGCGACTCCGTGACCCACTTTCCGTCCCTGGGAATAACAGGCATGGGCGCACACCTCCCGTCCACCCACATGCGGAATCCCCCGATGGGCTGCATTGCCGCCGTCCGTTGACGTGCGTTATGCACCTGCACGTGCACGTCACACGCGTCGTAATCTGCGGGACGCGTGCGGCCGCTCGGTATTACCAATGAGTCCGGTGAGTTCGTTGCTCGCATCGCTCACTCGCTTCTTCATTTTCGTGTCGAAATTGCGTGCGCCGCAAATAAATTCTCGCGAGACAAAAATGCCTAGGAAGATATGTCAATTCTCATATGAATACATGTCTAATGATATTTACTGTATTACGTACAGATATAAATTAATGCTCTATAAGCACTCCGAATGTATAAAAAAATATATTTGAAACGATATAATGATACACTAAAAAAGATAATATTCGCGTGATTGTGGGTAATTAAATTTTTAATTTGTACAGAGGTCACGATTTCATTTGAAACAGAATACAAGTCCTAAACTGACCATCAAACTGTCTATACACCTACCTAAATTCCATTGAGACTGAAAACACGAACTGTCAAAGGTTTCCTTTTGTCAGGACCAAGAGATTCCTTCTGGCCGTTCACGGGACCAGACCGGGTTCCGGCTCTAATCGGCCGAGAGTCCGGCGGATACCAAGCTCATCTCCCGCATCGACACGCACGCGGCGGTCGGCGCTTCATCAGCGCTTCGCCACGCGTGGAAGTCGTTTACCCCTCGGAGTTATTTGGCTCCTTCGTAGCTCACCAATACGCACGCGGATTCACGCATCGCGAGAGAGTGACATGCTGCCAAAAGAGGAGAGATAGACACCACATATAGAGAGAGAGAGAGAGAGAGAGAGAGAGAGAGAGAGAGAGAAGGAAAGAGGCAAGGAATCACGGAATTGAGCAAAAGAGGATGTGATGTCAAAGAGAAGAGAGAGACTCTGGAAATAAAATTGAAAACTTATAGAGAGGGAGATAGAGTTCACACATCTAGTACTGAATCGAACACATCGAAACATGTTACACGCGCGTATGTGTGAAAGGGAAGTTAAAATGAAGAGAAACGAGAGATAGAAATGAGAAAGAGGAAGACCGTAAAAGACGAGATACACGTGCCAAGAAGCGCACACGTTTGCTGCATTTGATTCGAGGTAAGCATCGACAGCTGATTCCTGCAATCTCGGCTGCTCTTGCTACATGCGACATATGTTTCAACGCAATTCTTACGTAAGAATTTACTTCCTTTGACACAACGGTAGCCACATAAATATGAAAGTCATTACTTTTCCATATATACTACATTCAATATGTATTATACCGACAGGTTCGTAAATGGGTTTTACCACAATTGCCTGTGTTGCTTTCGACACCTGACTATTAATGGTTCTGCTTCTATTATTGATTTAGAAAAATCAATAAAACATTAATATTAAAGCAATATAAAGATATATTTTTTCCGAACAGCCGATCAATAATTATTAAATTATAAAGTTTGTAATGAAAATGCTTGACGAACAATTAGAGAAATTATATCAAATGTATAATGAATATCTCTCTATTCTTTGTAATTCTCGACTGTTGAACGACATTATGTACATGTCTTATTTCACTGTAATACGTATTCCAAATGTCGCAATGTAGTGATGTCGATTTATATTCTTTGTGATTCTATATACTTAATTTTATTAAGAATTATATATTTGTTCATACGATATTAAAGTTATTATATCTAAAATAAAGATATTAGTTATTATTAGTCTCAACTTTATATTCTCTCTCTATAGTGACCCGTTACAAATCCGAATGCAATAAAATGGCGATCGATAGCGATATAACGCTGTGGTACTATAATCGTGTTCTTAATCAACTTTACTGATTAATCGAATCCGTCATTTACCTATGACTGTGCGCGATATTTTTACCATGATAAGTAAAAAAAATGACCGAGTTTGTTGATATGACCTATGGTGCATTGGAATTTTATGACCTCTTTATTTTCAGCCACCGCGCAAAAAGGGCACAAGACAATATCTGCGCCAACGACCGCGTTCAATTACTGCGAAGTAATAAAACGGAGCAACATTGTCACGCAAAACGTGCCTTTACGATGCAAAGGATCAATAAATAGCATGTATTATGCCAGTGCTTAAATTCACATCACCCAGTATTTCTAATAAAACCGCGAACCCCGATAGAATGTAGATTCATCGGCACACAATGAAGACTACTGCAAAGCTTTCTAAAATCTGACAATTGCGCGATAGAATCAAGTAAATAATATTTTTTTATAATAACGCACTTAAATAATGTGTTTAAGATTACGTAAAGGCTACCGAAACTACAGCTCGTTGTCACTTTATAACTTTTCTATCTACTTTATGATTTTCTGGCAAATCGAAAAACGTATGCACTTCTCTTATCTCGAAAGTCTTGCGTTCGAGAGAATGTCTCTCTCTTTCTTAGTCGCTCTCTTCTCGCATTCGCGATAGTGAGAGCATGTTTCACAAGTGCACACAAGTGTACGCTTTTAGGCGTCATACCTCCCTCTTCTCTTCCTTCATTTCTCTCTCTCTCTCTCTCTCTCTCTCTCTGGCAGACTGAAACGACATCGTGGAGATCTCCGTATGGCAACTCGTCCGCCCGGCAGATACGCATCCCGCATACGAAAACGCACGCGTCTCTCTAGTGCGGCCCGCATCGACAAATCTCGTCGCGTGCTTCGGAATTTCGAGGAACCATCGATTCCGCAGATGCAATGATACGTGTTTCGGAGAACTGCTGCCAAAAGCGAAAAAAATCGTAGATTTCTTTATTTTTTAAAATGATAAATAAATGTTAATCAATTAATTAGATTAAGTCATTATTTACGTAATATTAATTAAAACACATCAGCGTACAAGCGTCGAATTTCAAGATATGGAAAACTTAATATTATATATACAAGCTTTGATTTCAACTAATTAATTTACATGATCAATATTAGATATTGTTAATGATAAATCTTATTCTTTAAAATTTCTAACATAAAATTTTTTAATTAAATGTGTTTTACTATCCCACATTTTGCCTCCCTTATCACGTTTTTCATATCTTCAATTTACAATATTTCCAAAGATATGTTATCACGTTACAACGTAATAACAGTTCAAAGATCAGTTCTTAAAAAATAATCTTGAATTAAGACTGAAAAAATGCCTATGAATATTCTGTACGTAACATATTGTTTAATGCGCAACAGTCGACAAATAGCGGGTTTCGCGTTGCAAACAGGCAGGAACTTTGTAACCGAACGCGCGCGCGACGATAAGCGCCTAGATCAGAGCCAAGTATTTAACTTGTTCGCATCCATAAGCACGCCAGCAGGCAGTTCTGACCATGGCCTTAATCACAACGAGCGTACACCGATATGCGCGACGCGCATCGCCTTTTACTGCACTCACCCTGCATGCTGGACTGCAACGCGCGACGACGAGTCTCGCCAGGAAAATTCGTTACTCGTTACATCGAGGATTAAAGTCTACCGCGGTAATCGCGCAGCTTAAGAGATCTTACTTTATGTACGTATTTACGCAACAGTAAACAATGTAATAAAAATGTAACTAAAAACATAATAATAAAATTAAATATGTAATTTTAAAGCTGGTTTCAACCTCTTTAATTCATTTCTCTTAGTTTCTTTCAAATACATACCTATATATAATATACCAAATTTTATATCTATTATTTATGTCAACGACGTTTTGATACTGAATATGATTTAACGAATATTAATTGTGCAATTTACATAAAATACACAAATTTATTTGTATTTGGTTTCGTTAAAAAAATAAAGTCTATCCTCTTATTGATAATTAAAAAATAAATTTCTTTACTGTGTGAGTTTCTGTATTGATAAAGATAATTATGTTTATATATTTTCAACATTTGTGACTTTAGTTTTATATATTTTTAAATTAACCTCAACTCTATCGCGTGGCTTGTCATATCTTCGAGACACAGATAATTAGTGATGAGGTTTCCTGCGTGCAAGCGCAAATATGCGCTTGACCTTAAGTAATCGTCCCTCCGCGAGGTCGACGGATAAAGTCATCGACGTAGAAAACAAGAAATTACGTGCCATGCCGTTTTCGCTTCGAACTGCGTCTTGACAAAAGATGCCTTATTTAGCACATTGAAATAAGAAAGTTTTCTGCAGAACCGGTATTAATTGCCAATTCGATTAACGGCTTGGAACCGACGGCATAGATAATTGTCATTTATCATTCTATGAACGGCGTAATTTCCGCGAAAAACGCTAAAGTTTTCGTACGGAGACCGAGATAAGCACGCGTGTAGACATTCTGTATTTATAACTAACGTTCCCGTCATAGCGAAACGTGTAAAACCGGACATTTCTATTTTTATTTGCCCTACAATTTACGGTATTTTACGGCCACACAAAAAGATATCGGTAAGTTCGGGGAGCGGGTCTCTTTTTATCTCGGTTCACTCCGCCGAAATATCGATTGGCGTTGTTTCCGATATAAGCGCTCTTCAAATAAAATGCTTTTGCGCTGCAAAAAGCGAGGCCCGTTGAGGAAAAAAAAAACATTGTAAGCACGTTCGGCGGTGCACTCTAGGCTCAATAAATTTATCACGAGGAAAAGCACTATCTTATCGGACCGGCATATGGTAACGCTTGATTGGAAAATACGCAACAGCTGCACTTTTATGCTCGATCCGCGCGGTATTCGCGCCAAAGTATTGACCCAAATCAAATCACCTGACGACCGCGATATCGGCATTCCGCATCGCACATTGCACTTACATATCGTCGGTATACGAGATAATCAACATGATAACGCCACTTCAAAATGCATGCGTACTCGCGACTCGCCAAATCAAATTTCTCGATAAGATAAAAAAATGTATATATTTTTCTAGCTTTTACACTTTCTCTCTTTCACATCTTCTCTCTCTCTCTCTCTCTCTCTCTTTCTCTGACGATATTAATTTGACGATATTAATACGTTATGCATAAAATTATTATAATTTCTTAGTCCTACTAAAATAGATAAAGGAGAATGTATTGTAAAATCTATCGAAAAGTATAGAAAAACATATATCTTCGAAGAGAAACGGGATGAGCTTTCCTTGACATTGATAACGTCTGCTATCTGAATGTAAACTGCAGATCCCAAATGTATAAGTACTTGTCGCGAAATCTAAGATCTCGGATCAAATTGGATCCGCAATCTTGTCTGACCGCTGCAAAGTGATCTACTTCGATTTCAGTTTGTACTTTGCGGAGAACCGCGCAGCCGCTCCGGTATTGGAGTACCGCGTGCCACCGGCGTGCGTTATACGTCTTCGTTTAGATACGGACGGGTTGAGGAGACCACGGGAAAGGATCCGGTCGGCTACGAGACGACGACGGATACGACGGTTTACGGCCAAAGGACACGACGAACGTGTGGATGTGGACGTGACGTTGGCCGTCGCCCGTTGGAGTACTTTCATTGGTGTTATACAACCGCGGATCGAACGACCGACCGCTGAAAGGAGAAATGGGAACGCACAGCGGCTCTCATGCGGACCACGTCGGCCGCGGCCGCGATTTAGTGACACTTCGGTGTGGACAATACAGATAACGAACAAGAGTCGAGAGATCGCGAAAAACAGACACAATTATAATTGTAAAGTAGAACGTTTCTTACTAACAGCCCTTCAATGATAATAACGATAGAATTTACGATTATGAATTCGTGCCTATAAATTTCTTTTTTATATTTTATATATTTTTATATATTTGATATTTATATATTTCTTTTATTTTATAATTATATCAGTTTTTCATAATATGATATATTAATAATAATGTGGGCAATTATATCGTGAAGATTTTTTGCGAGAGAGCACAAAAGGTTCCTATAAAGAGGTTTGAGGTTTCATGTATGCAGGGGAGATAATGTGCATTCTGCAGCGTACACGTGGCGCTTAATGCGTCGATTTTAACAATGGTGAATGATAATGAAATCATTTGCATTCCAGTCTTGACTTTGATCATTCAGATTGACATTAATCATAAAAGTCTCGAAAACGAATTTTAGCTCTTTGCTATATTATAGAAGTTACACTGATTGTGAATTTGAATATGATGTATATAACATATTCATATCGCAAGCAGATACAATAACTTTTAGAAATTCAGTATTTTTTTCTTTTTTAGAGAAGGACTGAATTCCAGATTAAAACATTAAATATACATAAATATCTAAAAATTGCGTGTTAAGATTAAAGTTAATACTATTAAGAAATGTACGATTTTATCTGCAGATATCAAAATTAATTCGTATAGAAATATACCTTTAATATTTACGTGACCATCATTGCTTTCGCGTCAACTGCGATTTTTCAGCGTGATTAAAGCGATTAAATATATATTATGCCACGAAATAATGAAAGACGGCAAACTTTTCGCACGTGGCGAGCGCCGACTAGGTCGACGACTTCAATCATCGCGATGTAGACACATCTCTGCGACGCATCCCGATGCATAAACAACAGTGACATCATGTCGGCACCGCCGACTAATATCGCCGCAGTTGGTCATATTTTATCATTTTCGTTATCGAACGTGCAATTATCGAGAGTGTTGCAATTGCATCCATCATGAATTATTTGCCAATAAATTAAATTACTGTTACCGTTTCCAACGTCTTTAATATTACGTTCTATTTCCCCGAGGCTCTCAATTTGACTCTATTACAACATACAACATACAACAAGAATAGATTGGAAAATTTTAATTTACAAACGCTACTGAATAATAACTGAATAATTAATGAAATTAACCGTGCGCTTAATTAAATTTTAATGCGAAAAAGTTTCTAAAAATCTTCATAATATAATTAATTAAGTTTGTAATATTTCTAGGCTTATAATAGGTTTATAGATTTGTAAATAATATATAATATATGTCAGACACAATAAATCATTCAAAAAGAAAGAGAATAAAAATAAATTGATACTTTTTTCAACAAAATGTCGAAATTTTTGTCACTGATCTTTCTGGAGCACAGTGTATACGGACGAAGGCGAGTTTTGCCTCGTTATGTGTTATGCCCAAGGCTTCGTGCAATCCCGGTCGCGGAGAAAGTGGAAAAGTGTATCACTCACTCTTTATCCTCTATGTACCGGGTGACGTTGAATACAACGATTTAGTTACGCGAACTGCACGTACTTCATTAAACTTGTTGTTATTTAAGAAAATGCCTGACTAATAAATAATTGTAGTCAGAGCTTTAATACCACTCGTGACAACGATATCTGTTTATTTACGATAATTTTATCATCCACTCCTTTAAACCTCATGTAAAAGATTACTCGCAACTCGCCGACTTACTCGCGTAAAGAGACACGGTCCGGTCTGGCGCGTCCAGCCACGACCGCATCTCTTGATACTTATAAAATATAAAACATTAGAAAAAAGAAGCTGATATAAGTTTGACGCAATAAAAGTAGCAGTTTCTAAAAATAAGAGAATCTCGAAGTTTCGAACAAATCTCGGAACGTTTCCTGAATGCATCGGTAAAATTGTTTCGTTTCTTTAAATATTATTTAATACAATTTCAAGCTTTTAAACAAGCTTCAAGTAAAAAACGACTTAAATCTGTACGTCGAATTTAGTCTCTGTCGTTTAATTAATTGAATCTGATTCAAAATTCAAAATTGAAAACTCAGATCAGGAAAGCCAAGATAAAAGTTAAATCGGATTGATCCGACTTCCATTTCGCAAATACATGTATTTGCATCGAGCATAGATACAACATATATTTCTGTCAAGGGAATCGATCAGTCGTCAACTAGAGTCCGACCATTGCTGTTCAGTAATAACGCAAAGTAAATGAACGTACGATCGCAAACATATGCTTATACGCAAATAGATTTCATTCAATCCACGTTAATCTCGAAATAGCGATGTAGCTGCACGACAACTGTTCGCGAAGCTGCGATAATGACACCAGTTGCATACGTTCGACCATCCGATGAATCCAATGAGATATATTAATGTGTACAAACGTAAAATTAACTCAGAAAAATTTATTCTGTTAGCTATCCGTTCGTATCTTATACATATTTAATACGTTCCAATTTAAATCATCCCTTGCGTGCTTTAATGTGATTTTAATCAAACAAATAAATAAGCGAGCTTTTTTATCCTATATCCGACAAAAAATTTAATCCATTGAAAACTTTTGGAATGTGCATTCAAAAGCTTTGCGTTTCACTTTTAATTATTTTTAGCAATCACAAATTGCTACGAAATCTTGAAATTTTAACTATTTGATTTATTAAAATATACAAATTTATAGAAAACTGACATAAAAATATGTTTCAAACATATGTAAAATGTATTGCGCTCGAAAATTAGAAATTTGCCATTGCACATCGAATTTTGATGAGGCATCTACTTACCAGTAACGACGAATTTTCTCCTAACGTTGACGACGTCCAGGTCTGCCTTTCTATGAATCCGCCGGAAACGAAGTGCTGAGATTTAGATTCAAGTTCCTCTTGCTAATTGCCGGAACACAGGAATATACGCTTTTTGAGATCGCTTAAAGTGAGCTCAGTTCTTCCAATTCTTCCAACTGTAACACAGAATTGATTATTTTTAGAAACTTATCTCTTATTCGCAAGATATGCGAAATAAACAAATAGGAAATTAGAACCAAATCTTCCTCTTATTGTTAATTAAACTTTCTCACTAATCTATCCACACGATAATACAAAATCTAATAAGAGTAAATATTGTCTGTAAGTTCCCGATACGAAGTACTCGAAAGTCACGAATATAATGAAACGCTGGAAGAATCCATCATCGATCTTAACTGAGCGGTTGATGTTTTTCTCTAAATGGGGAGCCAATGATGGGGACAGGTAATCTCTTAAATGTCAGTGACATTATCATCAGTGATTCATATAGAAAATCTTCCTTCAGGTAGACTATCTCAAGTTGTCTACTTTATCTACTCCCATTGCGCCCAATCTACTACCATTGAAAAATACAATCGATATGTCATGAATTATTTGAAGTTGTGATAAGATTAAGATAGAAGAATAACAAAAAGTGAAAGTCTTCTTTAATATAATCATATTTCTCAATTCTAATTCGTGTTTCGTAAGAGTTTTATGAAAGAGCTGAACATCAACATGCAATGAAACTACAGCATCACAGTAATAAAAAAAAAGTGTAATCGCAGCGCGTGCTATTTTTAAATTGCAATGTGCTCTCTTGCGAAGCAAGTCGCATGAAATCTCATGCCACGGTATGCGATAGTGACAAAAAGAATGAGAAATAATTTAAAAAATAAACGATAAGGGCAATAATATCAGCGACAGGTATTTGTTGTTCCGGTCGTCCCGGCAGCGTTTGCTTCGTTGATCCAGCATATCGCTTCACACGCGCAGGGCCTTTAATTCTCATTCATAAGTATCACACGCCGCACCATGTGGCACGGCGACGTCGCGTATAGTGCAACGTCATTCGGCTAGATTGCATTCGCGAGCCGCGACGATGCAACGGCACGGTGGCGAGGGAAGCGCGGCGGAAAATAAATTACGCGCGTTGACTCCCGAAGGTGAAGTTGATTTCGTAAAACGCCGCCGTAAATATTATTCTATTGCGACGCGCCGTTTTGCAATGACAGAAAAATTCACCCGATTTACGTTCGGTTCCACTTATTCACATTCTTGTAACGTGAAAAGTATTATCTTTAAAGGAAGGAAAAGGCGGTAGTTACTATGAGCAAATATCTCAGAATATTTGAGAAGAAAATTATTATTATTATTATTATTATGTTTCCGAGATTTTTCAGTAGAAAAATATATTTCTCTGAATAATATACGAGATAATTAAATTAACATGAAATATTAACGTTCCTTTTAATTTTTTTAGTTTCCTTTTAGTTCATTACAGAATTTCTCGGTTTATTTTTTTGTCTTAAACAGCCATTAGATAATTTTTCCCATTATAAAAACGACGCATCTTCTTTCCCTTATACCAGTGGCCAGGATATTCTCATGCCTCCGACTGTTCCTCAAGATCCCGAAATTCGTGGCGCCGCGCCGTGTGTAAACTGGAAGTGATAACGAAAACTACTATCCACCGTGCGCGCAAACTTTGACGTCGCGAAGTTAACGAACCGCCGGCTGTGGATTAATTGTTTAAGCGCCGCACCGTAACAGCACGTTTATGGCGAAGATAACGAACCGAGTTTTACAACGTTTGCCGAGAAAACTTTGCGATGTTAACGAACACAGCCTCGGGCTGAAGATCATTCAAAGAAACGCGGCGATCTTGTTTCTTTCATTTATTTAACAAAGAGAATTGTAAAGAAATATATTTCTCACGGCTATCATAAACCCTTAATTTTAATAAGTTTTTCTTTTATCTATTGTTATGTTTTTACCATTAACAATTTCAAAGAGATACAGATATTTCAGCATCTATAATTTGTCTAATATATGCTCTTTTACCCAATCAGCACACGACTAAGAATATTTCTACGTTTTTAAAATGTCCCATAAATATCTTTAAGAAATATAGGTAGTCTGCTATATAGGTAGTCTGCTAAAGAAAACAGGATATTTGAGCATTTTGTTTCTAATATATGTACTTGACCTAGAAACTCTAGAAAAAACCGTTTTATTTCTAACCTGTGTATTTCAATATGGAACATCTGTGAGACAACGTCTACATTTTTTTCTCAAAGCTATAATTTTCCGTTTGAAATTCTAAGATTTTTCGGGATTATTTTCTCAGGTCTCATTTACAATCTCAACGGAATCAAGATTATATTACATTTATCTGTTTTTAAAGCGTTAATAATCGTTAATAAAATTTCAAAAGGTGATGACTTGAAATATTTTAAAAGAGTTTCTCAATCTTTGAAATTTTAGAATGTCATGTGGATTTACAGATTAGGATTATCAACATGATCTATCTTACAGTCGTAACAAATACTGTACTTATCATGCTACGTAAATATAAAATTGATATTACGATATCGTTCTATAAATAGGTTACAGACGAATCCTACGTGTACTTCGAAAAATAAAGTTGTGTTTAATGTTTATTTAAATATAAAAAAATATTCATCTTTAACTTTTACTCTTAACTTTTGCAGAAGAATTTGTTTCGCCTTGAAAAAATTATAATCTGCAATTCACTTCGTTAAAAAATTAATTCGATCAATTTGTTTCTTAATTAGGTCTTTAATTTATTCCGATCAATTTTATAATTTATAATTTATTAATTTTAGTATAATTATTTATTATATTTTAATTTAACACATACGTTAGACACCTTTCTATTATCCCTTCCTTGATCCTTTAATTAGCTATAATAATGCTACAATAATGATGATTACCATCTGCCCTAAGTAAAATGTTGCCCTTTACAGGCGCAACTTTTGTCGTGCGGGAAGGGTTACTCGTCTGTTAACAAGTACAAAGGATGGTGTAGACGCACTTCTCCGTTGAGCACGCACTCAAGGTGTAGTCTTTTGAAACCCGTTTTTATCGCGATCTGTGACACTAACCTACGAGCAGCACACCCAATAATAAACGCGACGCGAATGTTTGCACGCATTCTATTATAGCAAAAGTCTCTTTTCACAGGTACATTCTTAATTCTCTTTCTCATATATGTTGAATCGAAAAAAATTGACGAACATCACATCCGAAAGCACAATTATTTATTTATTCTCTTCCTGAACCGAATTTAACTAGAGTGGACAATTTCAGAAAATCAATTTAAAGAAGTACACAGTAAAAAAGCTTTTCGTCTATATCTATATATTATTATTTTGTTTAAATATATATATGTATATATAGAGCTAGTCCAAAAACATGATTTTCAACTAACATTTATTTGCTCTTTAGATTAAAAGTCAGACAAAAAATAAATTTTTGTAGATTGGCTTGTTCTACTTTTTACCTGACTTTTAATCTAAATAGCAAATAAATGTTAGTTGAAAATCATGTTTTTAAACAAATCAATGAAAAAAATCTATTAATCATAAACAGTATGCAATAATATGAATTCTTAAAACTTTTTAAGATATGTAGTATTGAAAATATAGTATTGATAATGTTAATATAAAAATTCATCATTTTTTTGTTGAATTATTTAATTATTAATGTCTAAAAGGTGACCCGTAACTTTATACGAGAACGACTTTTAATTGATTGGTTTCGAATTTAATCCCTTGAATTGTAAGTTGATTGGAAAGTTTCAAAATTATAAGTATAAGAGTAAGTTGAATTGTAACCTGTTTCAAAAATAATAAACTTAAAATATTCGTATTTAATCAACATTAATAAAAAAAAGTTATAGTTTTAAACAGAAACTGTATAAAAATAATTTTGCGTAATAATGTTAGAGAAGTCCACTACCTAGGTCAACATATTTTAGGTCTACAACTGATACTTTATCAAATATATACTTAAGTGCTGATAAATAGACCGATAAATAAATAATATGAATATATTTATGATTTATGACCTAGTAATCAATCCGGATAGCGGAAGGTAAATCGTATGTAAAACAACCTTCAATAACAGGAAGAGAAACATTCCAATAATTAATAAAAGATTAATAAAAGGTTAATAAAAGATTAATGTCCTAAGATAAAGTTAAAATTAAAATTTCAAAATTGAAATAACCATTCTTTCTTTTTCTCTCTTTTTCTCTTTCCATCTTTTGATATGCAATATCATCTGCGTACTCCGCCACGTTCTGTCTCAAAGGCGTTATAAATAACCGCGTTCCGTCCCGCATGCATCCGTGATTACGATCGCGGAAGATAGCAGAATGCACAGCAGTCACGTTGCCGCACTCCACGTCTCGACCCTTCGAGATCACGCACGAGAACTTTTCCCTAGCCACGCCATTACATACCTACATCGTTTCTACTCGGATACTCAACGGGTGCTTTTCAATTGTAACATTACTAGACATTTTTGTGCACACGGCGACACAAGCTGTTGGCCTATGCACAAAAATGTCTTAAGCAACTTGACCAAACTACATCCCCCTCAAAACCATTCAACTTTCATCTGAAACATTTTTTTTGTAACATCAATAATTTCGGGAAAAATTGATTGGCTTGATTAAAATTGGCCACATTGTATAATAGCATTTGCACACATAAAAATCAAAAACAAAATTAGTTAAACAGTTAGTAAAGCATTAACGTTATTTAAATGAAAATCAAGACTTAAAAATATTTCAGTTTCTAAAAGGTGAATTTTTCTAAAGGAGACTTTATTAAAATTTTATATAATTTTATATAACTTTATTAAAATTTTATATAATTCGATATCACGTATTTGATCGAATATTAATTAAGAATCTTCAAAATTTCACTATTTATCGTATTAATCTAAAATATCTTCGTTGATCGTATTAACTGAGTGCACAGTAATTAAGTCTGTCAAAATAAAAATAGAAGTCTCATACGCGAACATAAACTTTCGTTCGCTATTGCAAATAAAAGGTAGCAAATGTAATAAAGTCGTGATCGATAATGTGGCATATATAAAGACGACTATGCAGAACGGATAATATTATACAAACACTCGAAGTGTCCATGATAGACAATTAACGTAACCCACCTGTGTGTGCTATTTGTGGAACACGCCGATTACATTAATTTTGTTTTAATTCTGTTTTTCTATCGTTTTAAAACAAACATTACACTCAAGTCGATAATTGTGTTTTTTGCATCGTGCATGCATTACGCATCAATTTATTTGCATTATGCACGAGATGACATCTCGCTACGAATAATCAAAAGGGACTATTTAATCAAATAATTTTAATTCTTTTATTGTGCAGTGCCACGCCATTTATGTGTAGTGTCAAAATCTTCTCTAACAATAAGAATGTATCTCCATGAGAATTTGAAATGAAGTATTTGTTTCGTGAAATATTCTCAATTTGCTGTTACTTTTTGAAACACCCTTGTATAATTAGAAAATCGCGAAAAGTTTTATATATAATCAAAGATTATTTTTTATATTTTATATGTTAATTGAATATGTAAAATACAAAAAATAATCTTTAATAATATAAATTAACATATATAATTATTTATCGTTTTGCATCCGCGCAAACGTCACGTACAGTCAGTCAACTTTTAATATTGATATGTAAAAATTAATATTAGCTTATATACGTATAAATAATAATTGAATAGAACATGAAAAACAGATAAAAATTGTGGTAAAGTTAAAAAAAATTACGAACAGTCTCGATGAAGTGATATCGCATGCATGATGGAGCATTTTACAGCCGTGCCAATTCTCGGTATTGTCCTTCTGCTATAACATCTAATTTCGAACATGAGATTACAACCCGTTCTTCTTCCCGTGGACACAAAGAGACTCTCCCCCTCGTAGAAGCGCTTAGCGTATCACACGCAAATAAATCATGGAATCGCTTAACGATGACAATCTCGGGGCAAAGTTCGTTCTCAAGTCATCAATGTTCATCATAGACCCGCATGACGTACCGATGTAATAAGCACATGCGGAAATAGAGATCGAGATAATAAGCTTTAATCCACCTACAGCACGTGCTACTTAACCCATTAGGCATATTGTAAAGTATTTTTCTAATAGACATGGCAACGGAGTTATTATATACATATATACATATATATATATATATATATATATATAACATTCTTTTATTACATTGAACGGTTTTGCTAAAGCATCTAAAAATTTAGCTACAGATCTGCAAATCATTTCGTTAAACCAGCAAAATAATTATGTAAGACATTCAAGCATGACAATGCTACAAAAAATAACATTTTAAATTTTGAGTGTCTTACATAATAATTATTTTGATAATGTACCAAATTATTTTCAGATTTAGCTAAATTTTTACATAATTTAGCAAAACTGTTCTTTCCGTGCATCATCTTTGTGTTATTAAAAAGCTTTCACATAATATCTTTAAATTAAGACTTAAATAATGATATCATGTATTGTATAAAGTAAAAAAAAATACATATATATATTGAAATAAATAATAAAATATTATTATGCAATAAATTGTAACGGCAGTTTTTTTTAAGTTATTAATCAAAAATTGGGCGAATGTATCAGTGATTGTGTCTATAAAACATTATTACTGTCTCAAAAATATGAAGAAACATTATTCATGTTATTCTTTTCTTATCTTGGCAGGCAATCAGTTTAGATTTAAATAGCTCGATACAGTTAAAAATAATCTTTTAACTTAATTGGTAGCTTGTCCTATTTAGCATTAAAATATCGATACCGAATATTGGAAGATAAGAAATATTTCACGAGGTAGATAAAGAAAGAAAATAGTTCAACCTAAATTAGCTCCTTCAGCAGTGATCGACGATCGAACAAGTCATTTTCCTGGAGAAGCGAAATAACAGAATCTGAATATAAACTCTGATGGCAGAAAGATTCCAATAAGTATTTAAATATGTATGATCGACGTTGAATAATGGCTAACATGTTTTCTTTTTAATCATTCCTAGAACGAATTTAGTATCACATGTGAAAATTTATTTTCTAACCATAGAGAACAAATCTACTATTGAATATCGGATGTGTTCGAAGAATCTCTAAAAAAGAAACACACGCTTTTCCAATCATTTTCAAATCTACTCCAACCTATTTACTTGTCCTCGCAAATTAAAACAAATCGTCGCTGACATACGATACGCAATTCGCAATTATTTCACCGACGATCGATGATATTGTACGTTCGAAAGCGCAAATTGCGGGTAACGGAACTGCCATTTAATAGCGTGGACCAGAGGAAGGAGAGAGCGTGAGCAGGGGGAAAAATTACGTGACTCGTCCGAATTATTTCGTTCGATCGTGACTTTGATAACGGGGGACAGGTTGCACGGCTCGAACCCGTCGATCGATAAGCGGCCGAGCATCAAAGTACCGCCGCCCATCAGCTGTTCCCGCGCGAAGAATGGCCGAGCAAGCGGGTTCGGCTGCGACTTTGGCAGCTCGTTATTCCATCACGATCGATGGATCGCGCGATGGGCGCGAGGCGTGTCGCTCGGACTCTCCTCTGCGACTGCGGATCGTGATCGCGTGTCTTCCCGTGTGCCGGATCGTATGGAGGATATTAAACCTTGCTCCGCAAATCCACCTGTATTATCGCTTCTCTTGCATAACCGTTTCGGCCGATCCTTTCATTATTCCGATAGCCTCGTTGTTCTTGTACAGTTAACTAATTTATATAGCTGCGAATACGAGTTGTTACATTAGCGATACCTAAAGGGAATGATCGCAGAAAAATTAAACCTTAATATTGTGTGTATATACTTTGAGATATTAAATTTCAGAAATTCTATCAATATATGTATATAAATAAGATTGTTGTTATGTTATATTTTGATAAAATATATAACATAAAATATATTATAGAAGTATATAAAGTCATATGTAACACTAAAGTATATAAATACTACTCAATTCAAGTTCCGAAAAAAAGTCTGCGAAGATTAAAAAGGTAATTATCGCGAAATTAAGATACGAGGAGGTCTCGTGTATCGTCTGGCACTTCGGCAGTTATGTATCAAAATTATGGCAGAGTAACAATATGCTATGTGCGGCGAACCGGCAATCTTTTTCATCGTGGGCTTTTTAGAAAGTCGCTGCTTACGCTGTGATTTCAGCAAATCTACGCTGGGAAGTAATAATAAAAGCAAACATACGCAGTTCGGCGCAGTTATTTAGCTAATGACGCGATGTGCTTCGGGATACTGCCTTAAGCTATCACCACAACAAAGCTGGCCATATAATTGGCCATATAACGCATTACAACATGATGTTTTTTTATATAGTATATTTTTACGTTTCTTCAAAAACAAGTTAAAACAATTGCATATCTTGAATATTTCTAACCTATCTCATATTCTTCTATTTTTTTCTTTCAAAAGAATCCATAGAGAAGATAAAAAAATATTTTTTTAAACAAAAATAAAAATCCCCACGTTTTAAAATTAATCATATATAATACACTAAATAATCTTTATTTTTACAGAGATCCTTCGTATTTCTATCTAACTTTCGAGATCTATGTACCTCAGAACAAAAAATTAACAGTAAACTTGTAAGAAGATACGACATTGTTTAACTATATGTCTATTATTTTTTGACAGAAAAAATTAATAAGTTCATAATAAGATTTTAATTTTACTTTTTTTTCAATAATTATTCTTCTAGATTTAGACCGTTTTCTTTAAAGTGTATATATAATACATATACGGTGTATACATATACAAGATTTATACTAAAAAACCTTGCACATTTGTCTATATTTATTATATTTTTTTAACAACACGATTCTATGCAAAACTATAAATTCTAAGAATAAATAATTAATTTGGATACTTATTTAACTCCATATGCAGATTTAATCGCGCTCTCCTTGATTACCAAATGCGCGCATGCCTGCCATTATTATTACGAAGCGGAAATGAGTGATTCATCAGGACCGATAATACGACCGCCAGGTTCTCGTGTGAAAGCCACCTAACAAGTACGACGATATCTCCTGACAGGGTAGGAGAAGGGGCCACGAAAAGAAGCGGCTCGATTTTATGGGGCCTCATTATCAGCTTTACTCGCTCCTCTCTTTCGATTTTGTCTTATTATAGTACGCGCAAAACGGACCTGCTCTCCCTCATCAACGCTTTTTCCACGACAGACTCAAATTCGTGCACATTATAGTCACGAAATTCGTTAATCCTGCAGCGAAAGATTATTATCAAGTAGAAAGACAATTAATTTCATACATTTTTCATTCACTGACAAAAATTTATTGTAACTAAACAGTGTTTTACTACGTAAAAATTGGCATTTATATAGACATAAAATATGAAAGAAAGATCTAATTTACACAAAATTATTATTAAAGTCTAATTGATTAAATCATTTTAAATATTTTGTCCATCAGTTATTTTATCTCTTATAACGCAAAAAATTAAATCTGTATTCATATTATATAAATAAACTATATAAATATCAGCCTTATTAGGTTGTATCACTACTGTTGTAATAACGCCGTCATCAAATACTCGCAAGATACGTTAATTTTTATCTCTACTGTTTTAGCACAGTAGTAAAAGTATCGGCTTGGCTCTCTGACGTTTCTTGAGCGGAATCGGAGCGCAATAGATAACCTTCGTGTTAAGGTTAAAGTCTCCTAACAGTGCAGAGAGAAAATACATAAATATCTTGTACGTACGAAAATGCACTCGGTAATTTAGTGCAAGCATAATTAGGCGATCTCGAAATTTGAATTATTCAAAGGTTGCTCTCAGACGCGAATGACTTTAACCACAGACAATCTTCAATATTAGGATAACCAATAAGATTGTTCATAAAATTACAGTATTAATAAAAGCGAAAGCATGTAAACGCTATTTTTTCACGGAATTCACATTATCATCGAAATAACAAGATAACGAAATAAAAACGATGATAAATTTCCACACCATTGATTAGACAAGGTAAAACTGTATGTAAACCATTACAAATTTACGCAATCTAGAGATTATAACAAGCGCCGATATTTTGTTTAAATTAATTATTTATTTTTCATACCGATTAATTGTCTAATTGACGTGTTAAAAATTAGAGACGAGAATTTAAAAAATTTGCAATTATTAAAAATATGTATATACTCGAATATACTCGAAAACATAAAATTATTGCGAAGTAATAGCGACGTCTCTTTGTAATTTTGTAACTTTTTTAGACTTAATTATTTATGAAACTGAATCAACTAGTTATCGAATGTAATTTTTAAAACTGTACTCCGCGAGATGTAGAGACGTAATTAGCGATGCGTTTTCGCGAGCGTATTAATCCGCTGCTTCATAATGTAGTTAATATATGTTCGTTTCTATAACTAATATTTACTCAGCTAACGTCTAGGCTCTAACGCGCTGCTCAAGCACGGTATTACAAGTATGATAAGCCTAGGAGCACGTACGTAGAGCACGGCGTTTTGCAGGCCGCGCGGGTACGATAAAAATGGCGAGGGAGGCCAAGGTTAACACTCCAACGATATTCTAGAGTACAATAGGGGCACGCACCGATGTGTCTTCAAAGACATGCTATATACATATATTACACATGACGAAATCAAATTCGCGATGTCGGAATAAATTTCTGCAGCGTTAAATAAAATTATTACAACGTATATATACATACGTGTGTTGCATAATATTGAAAATTACCTACGGCGTTATAAATCATAAAAGTCACGTGAAAAGCATTTTAAAACTTGAATAATTGCGTGAATTTTTATATACTTACATATTAAATTCTAATATGTACTTAATGTTATCATACATTATCTTATTTCTATATTAGATATATATGTATATATTTTTTTATTAATATTCCCTGAGTTTTGAATATTTTTACTATTTCTCTTCTTTCAACATATCGAATTATAAATGAATTATACATTTCTATTATCCTTCTACTATCCCAAGTCAATTGTACGTAAAATATTAGAAAATTTACGGTAATCTTTTAGATTTTAAGTACCGGTCCCAACCCATAGTTTTCAGAACTTATTTACAACTTGCCCGCCATCGAAATGAATATTCATCAGGCTATTTCGGTTTTGTTTCGGCGTTTACACGAAGAAACTACGATCTCCTAACGGTATCCAGCCTCCTCATATTAACGTAAACGTTGATTTACGTAAAATGCAGGCATAATTTTAATATTAAATAGGTACCACAAAATTCTAATATCTAATTGTTGCTTTTATGTTTTGTGTATTCTTGCAAATATTGTATGTATAATAATCTTTTTATTACATTTATAGGGTATTATGAAAAAATTATTAAAAAACAATTATAGGAACAAAATTTTTATCATGTTGGAGCCTTCATTTCGCTCCTCTTCTTGGATCATAAATTCGTCGAAGTAACATCCCTCACCGAGCTCTCCGCAAACAGTAAGATATCTCACGTAAAAGAGAGAAGAGGGGCTTTCTCCTCACTTCTCGTATTTGTCCAATCGATCAGACGCGAGGCACACGGACACACATAACTCCATTCGCTAATCGGCGCTCGTCAATGCGGCAGCTCACGTTCCCGAGGATTTTCGAAGGTCCCCCGAGCGATCGCGTCGCGTCGCGTCGCGTCGCGCAGTCTCGAATTTTATCCCTTCGCATATAATTCAGCCCGGGTGGCAGACGTGATCGGCAAGCGACGTCCGGTCCATGCGCCATTCGCTATGCGAGAGAAAAAACACGAATTTCTGCGGGCTGTCTTCAACGAGCCGGGCGGGATAAAACCTGCTGCAAAACGCCACTTCGTCGAACAGTGCAATGGGAATGCACGATAACACGCGAATATACTATACCTTCTCGCTTATCGATAAAGATATCTTGCTTTATACGATACCAAAATTATGAAGCATTTCTTATCAGTCGCGATAAACCTAATTAGTTGACAAATTAAAAAACTTCGTAATATTCATATTTATAAACTTTTGCATTTAATTTTTTAATAACTTATCAATTCATATTCATCGTCGCATATTTATTAATTTACTTTCGTAATTTATCAGAGTATGTAGTGTTTAAATACGATTTCTTTAAGATGTTATTCATCGATAACTTCTAAAAATATTTTAAAAATTTGAGTGCACCGCGTACACGCGTTGAATTATTCGCACACGTTCACTGCGTGACGTTGACCCATTGAGGTTATTGTCGGAGGTAGTCAAAATTAGTGAGAAAATGTTGCTTTAATGTGCCATTGTGGCAGAATATTTGTGACGCGGTAATCGAACGTATAAATATTGATGATCGATGAGAAATGCTTTCAGCTGCTTCAAGTTCGTTCGCAATATGCTTTCGAAGCATTAACATCGCGAAATTTTTCATCTAATTGTTATAAATAATAATGCCTAATGTATAATAAATGCGTTCCTCACTACAAACAATATTTAATGCACGAGGTAGAGCTGGAAAACATAACATCGCAAAATACCAGTGACGCAGTATGCGAGACACGTGTAAAAATAATCTCTACTTGTAGGCGAACTCCGAGCGCGTGTAACATCGGAGCAACGCAGCCTCGGAGATGTTCCTTAAAAATAGTGATACCGCAAAATTATTTTTAATTGAAACTATTTGTGGAATTAAAATTAAAGTTTCGCAAAGATCGAATTACGTCATATCGTGGTCACTCTACATTGCGGCGTGAACATGAAGAGTTATGTACGAACAATATCCGGACGTAAGTCAAGTGCAAAATGCGTTTCTCACGGTCAAGTCTCAATCACCCTTCGAAAAGTGCATCCCCGAACACGCCGCAACCCCTGTACTCGAATCTCACGAGCCATTGCACTCACGGTCACTACTCAGTCAGGGTCGGGAGGAAACAAGAAAGAAAAAGATGGAATTGCAACTCCTACCTGTCACACGTCGCGGCTCTTTTGGTCGGTGCCATGCGTCATCGGCGCAAAATCGGCTGCCAGTCCGCGAGGGGGAATCGACCGGACAGAAAGAAAAGCAGGACGGGAGGAAGAGGCGCGAGAGAACACGCAGCCTCGACCAGCCAGTGTGCACAAGTGTGGCGAGATATTTGGCGGGCTCCAAAATAGCAATAGCTCCGCGTCCTCCGTCGGCGTTGCTGCTTCCTCGGCGGCGCACCGGCGACGACACGCATACACGACACGCTACGCGGCTACGTCCTGCTTGTTTCCTCTTCGTCGTCAGTCCTCCTTGCTTTTATACTCGAGCACAATATAGAGAAGCCAGCATTCTATCGTTGCCGTCTTTTCCGTTCTTCTCTCACCCGGTCACCAGTCGTACATATCTTCGGATGCACCACTCCGCGCTCGAAGACAAGATTACGTCTTCGTTAATATCGCTGACAATTCGCCCCGATATAGCTTCCCCCCCGAGAGATAGCCTCGAAAAGTACTCATTCGTCCCTATTTCGCCTCTCCGGTTCGGCCCCCGTCGACCTCCCCTCCGCCTCCACCGTCGCCCGCGACCCGATCTGCGGTATCTGGGTATCCGTGTCGTCGTGCACGCCGATCGTACTTTGCACGCATTACAGATCCATCGATCCTCCGTCTTCTCCTCGCCACCGTCCTCCCGCCGCCACCCGCCACCACCTCCTCCGCTACCGCCGTCGTCGCCGTCGTCGTCGTCGCCGCCGCCACGCCGATGCCAGCCTCTCCGTTTCGCACAGATCGTCTTATCTCGGAGTGCACGGCACTTGGCGCATCATGGTGGGATTATCGGGGCTCTTCGGCTCTTCGGAATCGCTCTTTCCAGTCGGCAAATCGATGCTGATGTCTGGCGGAGCTGGATCGAGCGATTTTCGCGACGTTATCAAGGCGCTCTGCGAGTCTTGGGAGACCAATTGAACTGACAGTCACGAAGCTGATGATTAAAATGAGCACCGGTGTTATCAAAAGTTAATGACGGCGACGAATGTTTTCGGAAAGTTATCAGTAAGTCTAAGTGATACTAACAAACGAGTTTTACAAACAATGGCCTGCATGGATATTGAGATGTTGATGTCTACGAAGTAAGTACCACTGCTACGTACTTCGCAGCTACTTGACCGATCGTGCTGATCACTGATACCGGCGTGAAAGTCATGATTTCTAGAGAACCTAGCGCGTTATCTCCCACGCCGAAAAGGAAAGGCGACAACTCATCACTTTTCCCAAAGCCGATCGATAGAGGCTGCCTAAAGTTCGCTGTCGTTTTCGCTTCGAATCACACCGTATTCACGGTATATTCCACCCCTGGCTGGGTCTTGACGCTAACAATTCTCCTGAGCAATCTCTCGACAAATAATCACTCTACTGCGCGCCACGTCTTTTCGCATCGGCTGATAGCTTCCAGAACGAATGAAGCTTCTCTCGCACGTCAATTTGTCGATCTCCCGTAATGACTTTGCATAGGAACCAGCCGAATTGCAAAGACAAACTTTTGGAGTACGAGAGCTATTTTCCCAGATCTCATAAACCACCGCTGTTTTTACCGTCTTTGCTTGACTCTTGTTCGCACGAGATGACGGAGAATTTCGTGGATTTTGCTTCTTGCTCCACTTGGTACGAATTTAATTTCTGAACTGAGTCCTCGATCATCGACGGTATCAAGAATGATTGATTTTCCTATTATACTCTCACTTTTTCTTTCTTCTTTTTGTATATCGCGTACGAATTTAATCAGGCACGCGATTGGCAAATCGAAGCAAACGCGGAATCTCCCTTGGCGGAGCAAGAGAGACAGAGAGATGTTCGCGGCTCCGCGGTTCGCGCGCAACTGACCGAGGGCGAGAGTCGTTATTGGGAGCAGAGCGCCTCAAGTCTGTCCTCCTCTCTCCCTCTTTATTATGCCTCTCTCGCTCTCCCTCTCTAACTCTATCTCCCTCACGCGTGTACTATCACGTTCCGTACGTCGATCTCCCTTTCTCCCTCATGCGAATCGTCTCTTCTTTCTTGCTCTCTCTCTCATTCGCTCTCTCTCTCTCTTTCCATCTCGTTCCGTTTCACTCTTATGAGAGAATCCGTCTCTCTCTCTCATAGTTGACGCACTCGCGGTTGGGTCGTGCCGTCGTTCCCACTCCGATTCAGTCTCTCTTCGTCTACCTCGTCGCTGAACAGGTTCACTCTCGGCTCCCGTTCGCGCGGAGCAGGCGCGAAACGAACGAAACCGAAACTCAAACTCGCGGCGACCACCTCCGCCGGCTCTTCTTCTTCGTCTTCTTCTTGTTCCGCTTCTTCTTGGTGATGTTAGTCTTCCTCGGTACGACGTTATTCTCCTTCTTCTCTAGTAACGTCAAGGTGGTTCCTTTGCTTTCCTCTATTCCCTCTCTTCCCATCCCTATCTTGGTCACCACGAGTTTCCTACCTCGGTCAGTTGCGTTTCCTTCTTAGATCGACTTCTACTTTATTCTATATCTTCCCCTTGTACATCCCATAATAGAAAGACAGAAGATACACCATAATTTCAATTGCATTTATTTTTATTAAATGTTTATTTAATATTTATCTGTACCGTCTCTGCTGTCATTCGTTTATTTCCTCAGTTTCCTTCTTCTTTCCTAGACATATCCATTTACGTTTTCCTTTAGATATCTTTTTCTTCATCATTTTCCCTTCATATTTGTTTCTTCTATCTATTGATAGTTTCCTCAACGATGTCTTCGCGTATTTCAGTTCTTCTGTCTGCAAGTCTCTTCCCTCTCTCTCTATTGCCTTCTCCAGCATACTTCACTGTTTCCTTTTCATTCCGTATTTTGCTCATTTTTCTCTGAAATTTTATTTTCTTCATTCTTCATTTTATGCTTTCTTCATCTTCATATTTTGCTATCTCGATCCATCCTTCACTTTCATTTCATCTCGCTTTCTCTTTCTTTTCTTCATAGATAATCACGCTTCCTTTACCGCTCTTTTCACTCTCCATCCTTCCACTGGACACCTTTCCTCTTCTAGTCCTCTTCCTCAATCGCGGCCATCCTCCTTGGCTCTCGCTTTCTCCGTCGCGGGGACGGCATACTTCCTTCACAATTTTGCCAAGGCACTCTGTCCTTTTCTTTATAGCCACAAGCGAAGACACTGTCCAAAACTGGTTGGAGAGACGCTCCGGCACTCGTTTCGGCACCGTAATCGACTGGCCAGACTGCCGTGCCACACAGCCGTCAGACTTACCCTCTTTTCCTCGATTCTTTGATCACCGTTCTCCCTGAACACCCTTCCCCTTCCTTTAACATCGCGAAAATGGAACTCATAATAAGAAAAGAATTACAACAAATAGAAAAAAGTATAATCGAATCGTCAAGATGTCATCCTTCAAATACAATTTGCTTTGGAGGAAATCAATTCAAACTGAACAAGTGCCATCTTAGTGAAAAAATCAACTTATTTCCAACTCGATTCTAATCACATTATATTCCGTCATGATATTACAAAATTAGAAAATCTATTATTTATACGATCGCTCGTTACATTTTTTCTGACTTTTGAGTTTCAAATTTTTATTTCATTTCCTCCTTAAACCCATTCGCTTATTCCTGTTAATACTGCTGAATTGCAAACATTAAGTTTAGAAATTCTAAGCATCGAACAGTTAAAGATCGAGTCGAACGAAAATAGAACGAGTATCATGGGACGCCAGTTCCGATTTGGCGATTGGGGACGAGTCTCTAACGAGGCTCAATCCTTCGTATCCTGTTTGGACTTTGGTGCGTGGCTCGCTATACGGTTGTCGGTTGACAAAGATTTGCGTGTGGCAAAGAAATTAGCGAGTCGTTCTTTTGTTAGGTGAACACAGCTGCTCGTATTAAGGGTTTCATGCAGAAGATAAAAGACCTTATTATATACAATAAATAATTGTATAGTCATATCTATACATAATCTTCTTATACCTAGTCTATACCAAAATGCAAAAAATATTTCGATTTTAAATATTTATAGTTACTTATTAACGGTTAGAATTTTTAAGATGTATTTTAATTCTCTTTATCGTGAAATAATTTGTTAAACAGTTATTATATTTTATTTTACTGGTTGTCGCATGATCTCTTTAAGCCTAAAAACCGTTATCGCCCCTTTAATAAAAAAAAAGGCGATAAGCAAGATAAATGAAAGTAATAACTCGATGAGCCTTCTTAGAAAGTATAAGGAAATGACTTCCTACAAACAATTGAATTACTTCCGATAGCGCAACGTATAATTCAATTTTGTTTTCATTCTTAATTCACTCGCGTAGTAAGTAGTAATGACTAATATTGTTCTTGCGGTATTTCTCGGCTGACCGCAAAAGACAGTCATCACTAAGGGAATACTCACTCGACAAAAAGATTTCCGACTTATAATTGAAAAATTCAACTAAACTCTATTAAAATGTTAAATAAATTCTTTAATATTAAGTAAGAGAGAAATATATTTAAATGTGACTCTAATACTCATTGCAGATTACGTACTTTTATTATATTATATAATATATTTAAATGCAATTTATGTTAGCTGTAACTAATTATAGAAGCTTCATCGCGAAGATTGAGCAGTAATTAACTTCACGAATAAAGGTAGACGGTCCTACGTCTCTACCTCTGGTCAGCCCTTTATCTCCGCGACGGCGGTCCCTAAAAAACTAGATATTTAAAAAAAGTGGACGATTGGACATTTAAGTGGAATGGAAGTCAGGCCTAAACTTCGCCGAATCTTCGCTAACTTTGAAAACGGATACGCCCAAATTCAAGGATGCATCGGATTATAAAGACTCAGCTACATATCAACGAGAAATTGTATTATAGTGTATTCATATACTTCATCGCGAAAAATTTTCTTGTTTTCCATTATTTAAATTATCCGTATGAAGATTACACTTAAATTTTATTATCAATAATGTATTGTATTGCATAATCAATAATGTATTGTTTGATTGTACAATCAAAAGAAGATATTCTTTTATATGAAAGAATACTTTGATGTAAAAAATACATTGTTTCAAAATACAAAAAAAAATGTTAGCACTTATTATTCTTTTTCCATAAAACATTTTTCAGCTCAATTTTGAGTATCTCCTTTATATTTCGTTGTAACAGAATTTTAATTTCAAGTTTTTTTTCTTGCCAAATTCATGAAAGCATTAAGAGAAACTTTCGCGGAGAGCAAGCTCATAAATTCTTGGGGCATCGTCAGGAAGCCAACGCGGGCATCCGCCTTCAATCGATGCGCAACGCCGTAGGAAGAAATTCGTGTACATAATCCGCGCGTATCGAACCGTTTCGCGCGGCAATTGGCATTCAGCACGCGTCGAGATACGTACATACAGGAACCACACGATGCATGTAACACCGGCTACATCAATACGCCAACGTAACGCACGTTGTCACGTACGGCCGCCGATTGAATACGCGGGTACTCGCGCGCGAGTACGAGTACCGGGCGTCGCGACGCGATTGCGACGTGCGAGGAGTCAACCCGTCGCGGCCGCTGGATACCGTTATACGAACATCGTCGACAGGATCTTCTATTGACCGAACAACGGCACATGATGGATTAGAACGGACAAAGTTTCACATGCAGACCTAAATCGTCAGGCCGAATTCAACGATGCTGTTGGTCGCGAGTCGAATTTTGATGTACCGTGAAAAGGAATAATTGCTACTTTTTTACTAGCAACTAGAGCGAATGCTATGTCGACATGGAGTGCGTGAAATTGCAAGAAAACAGAAAAAAATGACACCTGTAGTGAAATATGCTTTCAGGAAATCATGAATCGTACTGAATATGTGACATATATACATATTGCGTATAACACATAATTTATGAAATATTATAATTTACAATGTATAGAGAATAAAAAAATAAAATTCTATCATTATCATATATTTCATTCACACATTGATTAAAAGATTAAGAAAAACTTGTTATCCTCTATGAGAAAATGAAAGGTAACAATTAACTCGTCCTTACGAGAAAACATTTTTTTTTCTCAATATGCATCGACGCGCGACTTTATCTCTTAGCTCCAGCATCGGCATAATTTATCGTAAACGTTGAACATCAGCGCAAATCACGCGCGCACGTGACGTAATTAAAATTACGCGTGGCAGATGCAGTACCGTCGCGCAATCCACGGACATCCGTTTATTCGCGGTCGGCAACCGCAGCTTGCCGTTATTATGAATACGAGCCAGTGAAATTAACATAAATGAAAGGACCTCATTAGATTCTCCCGGCGAATGCATGCAGATTGACCTTCGTTGAGACGTCGCGACCTTGGAATCTCGCGTAGGAATCGATACGCGAGATGGTGGTAAGAGCGACCGCGTTCTACCGTAAGTGAAAGGATAACGAAGTTATCTGCATCGACGGTGTGATCCTTGCGGCAGTGTCTCGGTAGTGGAGATCGATCGCTACGGCCGGTACATCGCGATCCTGTCAATAGAAATACTCAATACTAATTCGTAATTGATCGATACTTCTTGAATCAAAGATAGAGTATACTGAGGAATCCTTGGCATCGAAAGATACTAACAATAAGTTGCTCGTGTCAATGAAACGTTTCTTTTAGCTAGGTAATCGTCAGGTTCGAGATAATAATTTAACATTAATGAACATAGATACCTATACTTAAGAATCTCATAATTTATATAATTTTCATAATTAAACTAATTAATTTCTTTCAATCTCGATAATCTTTGACGTTTAACGTACAGACATTTGAAAAAAGCATAAAGAAAATTCATTTTCTTGATATTATTTTGTTCAAATTGCAACAGCTTAACTTGCAATTTTGCAAAACTGAAACAACCTCTTGCCCTATTTCAATAAGATGGGTAACTAATTACGAATTAAACGCGATGCAAAAACTTCCAGGGGTGTTCTCGTACGAAAATACATATCCAATAAGTAAATGCACGGAATCTACGCTAAAGATAGCACGATAACAAAGTCAGAATTAGCGGCGGCTTCTCTCTATCAATCAGATGAGGTATAATATACCAGGAAACGCCGAACAATTATTGTTGTCTGGCCCACATACTGCACCGGGCTGGCTGCAGCATCGTTTTCCTCATCCCGTCGTCCATTTGCCTTCATTGCATTCGCCGACGGGACGCTTTTTTTTCTCTGCCTCTCTGTCTGTCGCGGGTCGTTCCACAAACGGAACGCACGCTACAATCACGCGGCAAAAAGTTTCATGAAATTTATGCGATCGGAAAATGCAAATTGCGCGCACAAAAGGTCGATCGATCGAGCAAAGCGACATTAGCAAAAAATGTGGCCGCACCGATTGATTTGTCAACGACATTGACGTTGAGGCTGCGAAAATAATTATTAATTTTTCCTGCTTTCAAGACACCAATTTATCATGCATGGAAAAAATTAACTACGCGGAAATATATAAACTCCAAAAATGATCGCACAATATTTTAGAAATAGTTTCATTAAGCTAATGGTTTACAAAAATAAAAGCAAACACGTTTTACATATATTTCAACATGTACTATCGACACGTTAATATACTACGTCGGTATGGCAATAAGTGTAACTGGTATGCGCATGATCTAAACTGGTTAAAAGTGTGACATTACAAGTAATTAATTTGTTTATCGCTAGAACGACATCGTAGACCTAGTCAAATAGCATCGTACATTGGCGTTGGTAGACAGCGTTGGTCGATCGAGCGAGTGCGCGACAACAGTGTTGCATTGTTGCAGATGCTAACGTAATAATTTAAAGTTATAGCTTGGGCAACGACTCTGTCCACAGCATATATTACTGGCTTTTACGATCGCAAAGTATTGAATATAACATACGAGTTGAGCAATCGTGTCAACTATTCCCAAATAAAAATACTTTACGATATAATTTCCAAAAAAAAAAAAAAAGTAAAACTGTTTCTATCATTGACGTAATGTCAGTTAGTCTTTTTCCCGATTTTATTCCACCAAATTATTTTCGATTCCGTGAACGTAATATTGTAAAATGCTTCGAGAATGAATGCGAGAAGGCAAATTTAGGTAGCCAGACAAACAAGGCCTCCTACTTCGCGCAGAGATTATTATTGTTCGTCGTGCTGCAACTCTAAATGAATGGCCAGCCGCAATAATATGGCTCAGATTCTTATCTACGATAGTCACAGCAGCAGAACGCAATGCGCAATTCGGCACGCTTACGTCACCGAATGGAGAGGAATTCAAACGAATTCAGACATTTGCCATTCCCGTCGCGCAATCCCCCTTCCTCTCTTACCCCTGTAAATATGATTTACGCAACAGTCGAATACAGGATTGCAAAAAAAATTTCTTTCGAACATAATCTCAAATCTGCATTCATACGGATCTTCGAAACTTCGGAACTTGCTGCAATTATGATAATACACGTATTTACGCGATTCACTTTGCACTAATTATCGAGTATATTATTGAGCAATATGTACAAAAGAATTTTTAAAATAAATAAAATATGTTAATAGATGAATTTAAGTTAATTAAATTTCGAGACTTAGAATTTCCATATCAGTTAATAAAGGTTAATTAACAACGTCTGTATGCAGGTAGACATTGTTATTCTTGAGACACGTGAAGAAAAAGATATGCCACATAAATCTGACATTCATATTTCTACACGAAAAAAGCCAATATATTATTTATTATAATATCTTGAGATTAGTGAACACTGCAGAATACCTAAAAAATGCGCGATGAACGATATGGCCAGGATATGCAATTCCAAGCGATCCACGATTCCATTTCTGATCGTAACGCGCTTCGCGTTCCGAATAAGTTTGATGGTCACGAAGTATTTCTTCATTATCAAAGATATCGTAAAGTTTAAGACTGCATACGCAAACGAGCGTCGCCGCTATCATTTGCGTTATTTGCGCGACCGAGTATCGGAGTGCAAGTGCGTTGAACCAAACAGCCTGTGACGATGAATCGTCATTAGGCGGATCGGCCGGACCCAACAACTTCATTGGGAAACGAGACACTGTGGCCCAGATATCGATGCAAATGCGTTTCACGCCTCTGCCGGAACGTCGAGCTGCCGCCGCTGCCACCACCGTCATTCCGATGCCAATTCGACCACATCGATAGAGAGTCTCGTTCACATTGACAAGATCGAGCTTTCGGAGTCGCAAAGTAATGAAGACAATCGTATAACTTAAAATTTTAAAAAATAATTCGCCCGTACGTGTCACAATATACGTGACACAATAAAAACGTGAAATTCATAAAAAAATAAGAATGAAATAGAGAGAGAGAAAGAGAGAAATTGCAAATGCATTCCACGGATATAAAGGCAATTCTTAAATCGGTGATCGAAATTTTTAGCTTATATATGCTCACCTATTTGTTATACATTTTTCGAATCATTCGAGAAACGAAATGAAACGAGCTAAACCCACGTACAATAGGAAGATCAAGAAATTCGCGAATAGAGAGAGAAAGAGAGAGAGAGACTGTACGTGTCGACAGTCCGAGTAAGCGTGTTAGCCTCTATTAGAAAATTAGATCCAATCTAACGCGAAGCGGCAGTCTCACGCTCGCGCGCGGCCAGACAGAAATTACGAAACCGACGACGACCGCGGATAATCTCGTAATGTTACAATAGCGCGAACGCGTGAGTGCGCACGCACATATTCTGCGGCCAACGAGGAAGAGCATTGACCACCGTACACACACGGAAGTGATTAAGCCCTTCTTTAACGGAGCACGTATGGATTAACCCGATTAACTTATTCATCAGGGAACGACGAAGCTGATCGTCCGCATGTACGACCGACGCCGCGGCGAACGTCGCCAACCGATTTGCTCGTGAGGAATCACGCTCGTATGAACTGTAAATTGCGATCTTATTTTTCTCATATTAATTTTGTCGTTACCGTATGTTGTAGCAGAAGTGTAGAATCGTAGAATAACGCTTACAAATAGCTATAATTAATAGTCGACGCGAATGTCTATCGTCAAGATTACTTAATTAAATTGAGAAATTGAGTCTGAATTGTACATATAATAAATTATAATTTATAGTCCAATTTAGTTACGCTACTTCGTATGTTTCGTATAATACGCGCCCGCATGCCGGTACACGCTATCGCTATAACGCGCGCGTTATTGCCACCGCGACAAAATCCTTCGCGAGAAAATTTGATGATGCACTTCCCCCAAATTGTCCTTAATTATTGCGACCTTTACATCTCTCTAATGCAGTACCATTGACCCTCGCTCAATATATATTTCGTCTGCCCCTTCCGAGAAGGCAATTATGCTTGAATTAGTAAATTAGCGCTGGCCCGCACTCCGCATTGTCAAAACTCGAATTGGAATTTGTACCTTCCACTCGTCTCTCTTCTGAGGCTATAATGTTAGCTGTCTGCTCACTCACACGTAGTTGCGTACAGTAGCAACACGTGCCATTTTTATCTCACACACGCACATGCGCACACAGGTCTTATTATTTTTATGTAACGACTTATTTCTTATTCAGCGTCTGGTGCATTCGTCGCAACTGCTTTAAATTTGCGCCTCTAGATCTTATCTTACCGATGTCAATAGGAGTCTTTAAAAGTGGAAATTATATTGTATTATAAAAAATTAAATTCATAATAAACTCATAAAAACGAAATCTATTTAAAAGAAGAAGAGAATTTAAAGTCATTTAAAAAAGATAAACTTTATTATTATAGGAAAATTTATTACCGTGAAGAACGGATTTATAGAAATTATTCTCTCAGGTTTTTTTTTACTCTCTGCACTGCTTAACAACTGCACTGCTGTACCACCCAACTTTCAAATTTTCTCTAGTATTATTTTTACGCTTAAAGTTTTAATCTGTCCCCAACTCATTGCTATTTCACGCCTGCTTCTTTTCGCTCGTGCATATTTTTCAAGATGCGTGCGTTATCGCGGTCTCAAAAAATCGAAATTCAATTTTATGCCGATGAGTGTCTCTTAGGTCTTAGGTGACGCGTTTGTGACCATTTGTAAAGACATGACGACTGTCTTCGTCGTCGAGTATACATAAGAGCGTCGGTTCTCTTTTCGCCTTGTTTTCGAGTTTCTCGCTCGGAACCGCTGAATTATTGATGAGCCGGCGATCGGCTATGCCGGGACGACACGAATTCAGATATTATTCGTCTCGTGGACGGTCAAAAGCATCGCGATGGCGATCTCAACGTGATCGATGACCGGTTGTCTTGACTAGCGGTGTTCATCGAGGTCACCGATCTGTTCGCAAGACAAAAAAATACGATGCTCCAAAAATTAAAATCGCATGAAAATGAACGGTATATATCGCAGTATTTAATCGTATTTACACACAAAACGTGTTTCCCAATGGAAAAGAAAAGGGGGGAAGAGAGAGAGAGAGAGAGAGAGAGAGAGAGAAATGTGAAACGTTAAAATCGTTACAAGTGTGAATAAAGAATTAATGAAGAAAATTATCATCTTTGTAAGAATATATATATATATTCAACGCATATATATTTTTCTAATCTTTTTCTATTTTAATAAATAATAGCGCTATCTGTAATTGCCTCACACACGTACAAAGTTTATTTATATTTATTTTATTAAATGTAAATCTAATAAATATCATCTCAATAGTATAATTAATATTAGCAAGATTACCGAACGTAGTCGCAGATCTCGCAAGAAAGCGTTCAGGAGAAATGCGGTTTTATTAACCGACCGCACGAGATCCTATGTAATCTCCTTTCCTTGGAGCCCTTTCCAGCATCCGCCACGGGTCTATTCACGGTTGCTCTCAGCCTTGTTTTGACGCGGGTGGTGGGACGCGTGCAAATAGAGAAGGGACTAACCCAGGGGCGCGGTTCGGCTATTCTATGGAGAACGCAGGGTCCTCCTCGAGGGACGTCCTGCGAGCCAAGAAGAGACTAATGGAAGGCGAAGGGATGAAAGAGAGAGAGATAAAACCTTAAAACAGAGAGAGATAAAGAGAGGGAAACAGAAAGAGAGAGAGAGAGAGAGAGAGACATCGCAACGAGAGCGCACGTATGTGCCACCACGAGCCAAGCAGACACAGACGACGGCCGACCTTGTCTCGTGACATCACCAGCCCGTCTAGACGGAATCCACCTCTTTGTACGTCCCCTTCCTGCCCCATTCGGATTAAATTTGAGAACGAAAGAGAAAACAGAAAAGAAAAAACAGAGCTTGGTAAACGAGCCACGCGGACAACCCGATCCGTCCCGTCCACTGGATTCCCGGCATTAATTTCGGTTATCCAGTTAACTTGCCGCGACCAGCGTGAATATCCACGCGGAAACACCCCTTCTCGAGCGTCGCAGTGATTCGGCTTGACGTTGAGTGAAGGTTGTTGTCATGTTCTGCAGGAAGACACCACGCACGAACGGCTTATTGAGGGAGGCAGGTGCTCGGTCCGGCCTTAGAAAGGGAAAGTGGTTTTCTAGCCGGCTCTTTAAGCTAATGGGGTAGCTTCATGGCGCATCGTCGTTATAAAGGTTGATTTGACAAATTTAAAGCTATTGGCTCCAAAATTTTGCTAAACTCTACGGAATCGTTCATTACCTATTCAATTATTTATTATGTATTTCTCATTATTTGTTGTTGTTATACTTTATTATCTTCTTCGTTTTTTCACTCCATATTTATTTTTTCAAATCATTACTAAAATAATTTTTAATCTTATTATTAAAAAACTAAAAATAAATATATTCCTAATCATGATATTTCGTCAATTAAACTTTATTTAAAATTTTGTCATTAAAGTAGCAGTCTGAACTAATTCAGTTTATAACTCTAAGTCTTTTGGGTAACGTTAAATTGCAGGAAATATTGTCGGAAAGTCCTGTCGATCATGACAGGATGAGCCGTTCTCTTTTCCACTGCATAGGGAGGGTGCTTTCGTCGAGGCTAAAGTGCCGATCGATGTACGCACTCCTCGACCACACCCGTCGATTCCCTCTTTTGGGTGCTGTGCCGAACTTCCAGGAATCGATACTCGTACTCATGTACTCGTGTACTGAGACTCTAACTCTCCAGGAGGGACAAAATACTCTTCTCATACTAATATAATATGTACTAATATTACATATTTTTAAATAGCCTTAAATAAATACAACTGCATTAAACTGCATTATAATACAAAAGATGTTTAGGATAATATGGAAATCGAGCGAATTAAAATTTGTTTTCATGTCCAAATCTGTATATGTTTTTTCGTATACAGTATTAAATTATTTCATCTCGTTGTTATTAATTCTTTCCTGAATATTATTGACGATATTTTCTTTCATTATTGTTGGCATTTTTATTTACTGCAACTTTATGCACTCTAACTTTATAAGGACGCTTCGGTTGCTTGCAAACCCAGGCAATGGTTTGCTCGTTGAGAGAACTCCTCCTCCAGCGTCGGAGGTCGCGGTTAAGGTCTTGCCTGCAATGTCAGATTATTTCGGACAGGCATGTAGGTCATTGGAGAGATGCTCTCCGCTTCGCTCTCTCTCTCTCTCTCTCTTTCTCTTTCTCTCTGTCTCTTTCTCTCCTGTTCTCTCTTTCTCTCCGTTACGGGAGTGCGTCTGGCCCGGGCCTGGGGTGCATCAAGCGCGGCAGATTGGAGCTGCGCGCAATCAATTCAACGAAGCGGAATCACGAGGCTCGGTCCCAGGGCCAAGGGCGAATCTCTTAAAAGACTGATTCACCTGCTTTGCCCAGGCCATAGGCCGGGCATCGATGACGTTGTTGTTGTAGGTCAAAGCCGATACATCGAGCGCAATGGGAAAGGAGCTAGGAGTCGAAGAGTCGAAAGTCAATTATGTCAGTCGATTGATATAAACGGTTTAACGATTTGGCCTCGACAAAGCCGCCACCCGACGAGAGAACGATCGATCGAGAGGTGTCGGATTTGTGATTGACTTTAGCGAGAAATAAGCGTCGCCTCGCTATTTTTAGATGCCATCGTTGCAAATTTTCGCTGCTAATTTTTAATAAAAACTCAAAATTCGACAATTAAATCTTTCAGATTGCTGATAGAAAATATGATAGATTCTTGATCATTTCTTTACCGAAATTGAATTTTTAATATTAGACAGGCACTTCTAGTTGCACATGCAACCGTGTAAATACAATTGCGACGCAATGAATAAATAAAGAACATCAAAAGTCAAGTTAAAAAGACCGCAGTGATCTAAGCATATAGCGGACGCTGCGGCCAAAATGTCAATCGACGTGAACACGGCGCCGTTACTGTTTTTTTCACGCTTAGTTATGGCTGGTGCACATTTTGTCAGAATTCCAATTTTTTCTTCCTTTTCTTTACGTCGCACAATACGTCGGCCAGGAAAAAGACAGGGAGAAGCAAGTGCGTGATAGAAAGATACTTGTCGCGGTGTACTCGGTCGACATTTATCTTACCCAACGAGGTCGTTCCTTGTCAATGTGAATAATTTTTAGCGCTTCGATAAACAACGCCTACGTATGAATCCGAGTTTTTCTCGTGCGTTTTCCTCCTTCGCATCAATTATGCGGCAAAGAAATGTCATTTTCGTTACACATGCATGACATCTGGATTCATTATAGAGTCCATGATTGTTCTTTACCAAATAATAATTTATAAAATAAAATAAATTATCAATAAGTTTCCACATGCGCTGATACTTATTATTTATATAATAAGAAATTAATCATTTTGCGCGGAGTAAATTTGTAATTTCTCTTAATTAACGCGATAATATATGTATAATACGCGATGTTATTCTTACTCATCGGATTAGAATCATATTAAATATGTATTTATTCTCAACATGTGCACAATTTACTTTTTTTACTTTGCATAAATGTCGATGAAAACATCTGAATGGACGTGTGAAATTTAAAAATTGACGTGTCACGACGAAACATATAGGAAACTTGCAAACCGGTTACTAATGAGCCACACGATAAAGTTGATACTGCGCGATATGGCATAAATAGCTTAATTAATATTAATAATGTGTATAAATGAATTATTAAGTTATGTTCTTTTTTTTCTATTAATCGTCAGATAAAAAAGTGCACTCGGAGTAATCGGATGCACAAAACACAATAATATCAAGTTATATTAAGGTAGAAATCCAATTCATTATGCGTTATTTATTTAATTTTCAATGAAATTAAATTTGTATATTATAGAAATAATCAAATATAAATATATACTTGTTAAAATGAGATTTTTAAATAAAGATACTATCAAATAGGAATTGCATTTTGCAAAATTCATCGAATGATCAACCAATATCTAATCCAAACATTAGTGCTTACTGCTTATGATACACGTTTTCCTCATTCCAGGATTCAACTATTATAAGATCGTCGCTATTCTTAATTGCTGTCATAAAATTCGAAAGACATCGAATATCTCACGTTATAAATATATAACGACGCGTTAAGTTCGACAACCTCATAAAATAGAATTCAGCGCAGGTTTTGTTTCACGGAAATGTTAAATCGATTCGCGCGCGCGAGGATTTTTACAAAAAAAATCAAGGTACCTAAACTCGAATTAATCCTATGTTTAAAAATAATGTCATGTTATTCTGGGTGCAAAAATCCGATGTATACGTCTATTTACCTTTCAATACAATAAAATTTATGTTAGAGAAATAATCAAATACATATTATTATTAAATAAAAGTTATTTTAAATAAGCTTGAAGTGAATTGTTAATAATCATTAATCTTACGAGAATAAGATTTATTAAAAATCATGTTCACTATATCGTTTGAAATATTGTATTCCTTTGACAAAGTTTAAATAGAAATATTTCTAAAAGAATTTAATTTCAGATTATAACTTTCGAAAAATATGTTCTTCCACGAAAATAGAGTCAATGTCACAAGATATCGATTATTTAATAATTTATCGAATTAATCCTCAAAGATTTTGAATGTTGCGTCAAGAAGAAGTGCATCCTCTTCATTCACTCACGCAAACGGCTCATGCCGACAGCGGACAGGAGAGCGTAAAGGCGTCCAGGACGGAAATACAATCCCTGGAAGCTCCATCTCGCGCTCGGGCTATGAGCCTGGAATCGCGAAGTAACTAACAACCAACCAGTAACCCAGACTTTAGTAGTCCCGCGGTGTCGTCTCGTACGAGACTTCCTCATTCCAGAGTTGAGCTATTATAAAGCTCTCCTCCCGTTTCCACGTCCCTTCGCCTCTTTCCTCCTCGCCATCACCGTCGCCATCGCCAGCACCGTATACAAGTCCAATCGTATTACTTCGCCAATGGTTACGTCCTCCACTCGTTTATTCCATATATTCTCCCTATCATATTTGTTCACAAATTTTTTTTACTCTTCTTGTCTCCCGCTCTCTCTCTCTCTCTCTCTCTCTCTCTCTCTCTCTCTCTCTCTTTTCTTGTCCCTCCAATAGCTCCGTCATTCTTCATCTCATTATATAATACTATGGAAATCGCTAAACAGTTCATTATTACGTGCCCAAACGATCACGATATTCGGATGCTTCTGAAGCATATACCTGGATGCAGACAAGTGATCGTCAAAAAGAAAAAATGACGAGTCGCGCCAGGAATTCTGTGAAAATGCGAAATAATACGCTAGACATTATTCATTCAGCAACGTTATTCATTCCTCTGCATCCTCAAATTTTTGGGAATTGCATCCTAAAAGGGAAGATTTTAAAAATAAATTCTCATAAAAAGAGTCTCAAGAGAGATATATTTAAGAAAATATTATCTTGTGTCGACTTACAGTAAAATTCTTCATGGCAAAAATTTCGTGATACCATTATTTATTACTAATTTCCAATTTGTCAATGCTCTTGCGCTTAATTAATTTGATTAAAATTAAATTTTCAATGCATAGATTGGCAAATAAGACAAATATGCAAATTAATTCATTTATTCAAACATATTTAAAAACAATTTAAATATAAACTACGCTATTAAAGATATTTGAAAAATGCCTAACACATGTGATTTGAGGAATTTGAGCAATCTAGTAAAAGGCAGGCAAACCGAAAAAGTATCGACTTTCTGCCTTTGTACAAATAAAAAATAACATCCGGTGAGATGAACCTGTCACAGAACAATACAAAACGACACGTGCGGTGGCAACCGAAGGACAGAAGGCCAATATTTCTTAACATGTGGGTATTATATCTCGTCACCCATTTACCTTGTCATATATACAGCACCTAACAGAAATCTGCGAGAAGAATAAGACATACGTATAAAGTATTTATAAGAAATTCATTTAAAACTAATATCTTATTCAGTATATGGATCGCATTTAATGGCGTCATATGATTATACAGACAATACCGAAAGAGATGTCTGGTCTAACATAATTTCTTTTCAATTTTAATATCCAATATTACCTTGACAATCTATAAAAAATGCGCACATAAATTAAATATATGTTAATGTAAAATTGGGAAATGATATCTCATTATTATTCAAATCGTAATTACTAAGCGTTAATTTTTTTTTGTTGCGACTGCTTCAAGGACTTAGAAATTATCTCCTCTAATTAAGAATAATTTAATATAAAAATGCTGTGATCCTTTTCGATAAGGAAACAAAAGGACGTAAAAGATAATATCCGTGGCTTATGCAACCGCATCACGACGGTGAGAAGTAAAAATTACCGGGACGTTGTTTTCCACCGAAAGTAATTTCTACGCCAACCACGCTTCCTTTCCCTCGTCACGCGTCTCTGAGGAAACTAAACTTGGCGCGATATCGACCGTTAAGTTACGAGAGGATCGAGAATTACATCAGGAGAAATCGGATGCTCGGCGCAAAGCCGAAATTACATTCTTTAAATCCTTCCGTGTGCATTTTACGTAATCCGAAAGTCAAGCGGATACCATGATCTTCGAAAAGAGAATTTTTCGAGAAAAATAAATTTCCTGTAGAGACAGACAACATTTTGTCAATTTCTAAGCTGTCGTCGGGGAAAGAGTCATTTCTATTTTCAGCACTATGGCAATCTGTGATCCGCGCGGGACAACGTATAAATCTTTTCGCTCATAAAAAAAAATGCATTAAGCTCTTAATCTGCCTAATGCACCGCCTCCATCACGCGCGGTAGACTCACTGAATAAATATTTCGCCGGAATAGGTATTCGAGCAGTTACGCACTAACGAATTCAGCCGTTAATTACCGTGTTGATTTATTTTACTGCGCGCGAACGTGATCGGCGCGAACGAGGTGCTTGATAAATGACGCGAATGATCGTCGGTGAAAGCGAGATATCAATTTAATCGCGCGAGAAAACAGCAAACGTAACTCATTATCAACGAATTACATTTATGCTTGCATAGGTACCGCGTTGCAATATCAGTGCCTACTATTATTACGCAATCTTATCGATGAGTCGGTAGTGATTAAAAAATATTGCTAAATAACTCCATCTTTTCTTTTTGCTACATAAAAATAATTCCCCTGTTACGAGTTTTTTTAGGTTTAAATTATCTATCTCATAGCACTTATCCTACATTACGACGAGTTTTTTTTCATCATTCTTTCTCACTACAAGGCATTTCTCGTTAAAAGGCCTCTGATTCTACGTCGATTTTTCACGAGATTCACAAAATCTATTGCGGGAAACAAGCCACAAAGATGCTTGCGTATTACAGGATATTAAGCGGCAGATTTCCATTGCGCGGCGCAAAAACAGTGCCACTTAATCTGCTTGATGCACCATTTAAGTCATCATTCATAACCGCATATCTATCACACGCACGACGTACAGCCGGCAAAAGCCACTGCGAAACCCGTCAATTAATTTTCTTGCCTACGCAATATTAATGTACATTTAATTAACCGCAATTTGTTATTTCTCCTCCCAAAGCAGTGTAACTTGTCTGACGTGATACGGATGATCCTTCTCTCTGGAATAATGGGTCTACACAGATCTCGCACCATTTTCAAACATGTGCGTCACAGCAGGTAACAAATTAAACGCTAAAAAACATTATGAATTAAGCAATAAAATGCATCGAATGTGTGAATTGCATGTAATCGATTTGTGACAACAAGCGACATTAAGATTTGACTTTCGGTTAAACGTGACAGAGAGAGATTATTTTCACAATTTCTGAAAACAAATTCGTCTCTTGCTTCTTCTCGTGCCAACACCCACGATATTTTGCGCATTACGTAAGTCACGCATTAAAGCAGCTTCCTCTTGGCATCGCGAAACAGATTTCTCCAGGGCGTAACTTCAATGATCGATATCACGCCAAGTTCAGTTTCCGTTTCAGTTCGATGCGACGTGACGAGGAAAAGAAAGCAACGTGTTCGAAGTTATTTAAGGAATGCCACTGTCAAAGAAACCGTTCTAGAAACTTTTCCCACCAGCATACAACGAAACAATAGATCTCGACAAAGATGTTAAACTCTTTCATAAAACTCTATCTTATCGCAATTTCCATAAAAAGAGACTCTGAATTAATGAAAAAATTGTACC
Organism: Wasmannia auropunctata; assembly: GCF_000956235.1. NCBI lineage: Eukaryota > Metazoa > Arthropoda > Insecta > Hymenoptera > Formicidae > Wasmannia > Wasmannia auropunctata. Next base: position 863,055 of record NW_012026821.1, on the reverse strand, counting down.
ACAGGTCGATGTAACATTTTTTAGAAGATCCTATTAATTTTGTTCCAAAAATCCTTACACAATATACTTCGCATAGTTTTATTTAAAAAATATTAACATTTAGAGATTACACGTTTTTTTTATTTAAGTCTCTTCTATAAAAAGTGCTTACCATATATTATTCAAAAATATTCCCACATGAGAAAATATTTTTAATTAATATTATTTATTCAACAATGTTGCGTAATTTTGCATGCTGTGTTTGTTAGTGTATCACAGAAAAATTTTATAACATGCCGAGAGAATGGTTCTGGTAATCATGGTAGATCGCGAGAATTTTGCAGGCAGACATTTCAGATCGTCGGTGCCGAGATGCGCGGTAAAATTTCAGGCTCGAGGCGACACAGACGGTTCGCTCGGTCGCGGTATACAAAGTAAAAATCGGGGATTGCATAGGCTGGGTAATGGGGTTCTCCCGCTTCCGCCGCTAACCCTTTCCCGCCAGTCGGGCTTTTGCAAGGGAACAAGTAGATGCTCTCGGTAACGTGCAACGAGGGAAGTGAAAATTGAGTTACAAATCTGATACTGCGCGTATGAACTCGTGTCGCGAAGTAACATTATAAAAAAATGAAAAAGAAAAAAATTCACTCAATACTAAATGCAATCGCAATTTAATTAAAATCATTAAGTGATTAACTTATTTGTGTCAAGTAAACACTTTCATAATTATTGCATGTACATATATTGGTAAGAAAATATCATTTAAAAGCAATAAGATCAAATTTTCTCTCTTTCGCCTCCCCTCTCCTCCTCACCCTCTTTCTCTCCTTTTTTTCGCGCGCACACATGCAGGGATGATTTAAAATATGCAGGATAGAAGAAAAGTAATAAATTATTCGTCGTCAACCAGCATATCGCGGTGGGCGACCGTGAAATCCTCGACGGAACGGAACCAGGTTATCGAAAAGCGAACGCCGACATTATTCTTTCCGCCCCTCTTGTCCCTCCGGTATATCGCTTTGCAGTTGCCACGCATTTCTCCGCGCGCATCGCTCGCGTGTGGGAAGATGACAATGCACCGGTGGCCTCGCGCCCGATACGCCTTACGTATGGTTTACGCTCTCCGGGGGAATTCTGCTGCACGCGTCGCGCCAATCGTTCGACATCGGATCGCGTAACTATTCTCATTGATATTCCGCGATTGTCCCTGGTACATGACCAATTGCCGTTTCTTTTTCTCCTTATCTATTTATTTTCTATCAAGGAAAACGGCCGCGAGAAGGGGAAAACTTTCTACCATATTGTCGACACCTACCTATCCTCCGAGACAAGACGCATACATCGAGAGAAGCGCTGTTTCATTATCTCGCGTTGCGTCAAGTGACATCATTAATTTTTCCTTGCTAGACAACTCGTCTGACAAGTCGTCGAAGCGAGAATGCCTTGTCGATAAATCTCGACGTTTCCCGGATTACCATCGAACAAGCAGGAATGGTATAAGTCAATTAGAAATTTATATGCGTACTATAATAGAAATACTACAGAAATTCATAGATACGGACGGTAAAATTATGAGAATGCATTAATGATACACGACTTAATAATTTGCATTATTTAAATTTTTCATAGCCAAACAACATTCAGATATAAAAATTTAGTTCATTATATGATAAATTTAAATTTAGACAATAAATTATCGATGATAACTGCATTACGTGGATTTGGTAAATGATTAATTATAATACCGAATCATAATATTGATCAATTAATATTTAAACATCAAAAATATCTTTTTAATCAAAAGATTTTTTAATTAAAAGAACTTTTTATCAATTTCAAAATGCTATACTAATTTATAACAGTTTGTTGAAAATTAGTAGGCTTATTATTGTCGACTTTTCTAAGCATTGCAATCACGATCAATATGTACGATTGGTTTAAAGAGAAGAGAAAAGTCTATACACATCGTCATTGTGTGCACTTATGTTAGGCATGCCGTATTGTCATTCCTGCTACGCCCCTGGCAAATGCCCAGTTTTTCTATTGGACTCAACATTAGAAATGCCTGTTGTTACGATAGATCAGTTTGATAGCGATAGCATGATGCCATATTCCCATTTTAACATTCGAGAGAAGATCGGAACAAGATATTTGTACTTTGCATATATTTGTATATACTTGTATGTACTTTGTATATACTTTGCATATATTTATATATGTTTAAAACCAAAACAAATTAATATCCATAAAATAGAGTAAAAAAATTGTTAATATTTACGTGTTAATTCATGTTTTCTTTTATCAATCAAATATTTTTAATAAAATTTTAAGTCTGCGTCTCTCTATATTCATTTCTAGGATTATTCTAAGTAGATGCATAAAAACAATTCTAATTATAAAACACAGTTTTTCTACTTATATGTATACATATATATCAAATGCAAGTAAAACTAGAACAGAAAATATTTAATAGATACACAATAGATTTTAGTAAAAATTGAATACAAAACATCCTAATTATTTATTCTTATAACGCACCAATTATACCTTTAATTCTTCAATATTTCAAAACAAACTTCATCCGACTTCTTTTCATTTATGTGTGTGTTTGTGTGTGTAACATGTACGTATATTGCTATTTTTATAGATATGACGTTACGAATATCAAATTGATCCTCAAGGCACATTTATTAATCACGTTTCAAGACTGGTTTCAGTCGAGTTTCTCAGCAGAAACGTGACTATAAATATAGGTTTAAGTGGAAAATGAATGGTTGCTCACTCGTGTTCATAAGGTTAAATGAGTATGGTGCAAGTTCTTCGTGTAACAATGTTAACAATCAGAGAATAAGACTCGCACGTACGAAACATGTTTGTTTCCTATAATTAACGACGCATACAATCGATTGCATTAATGATATCCGGTGTGTCCGCATTTATAAGGATACTTTGTGACATGCGATTCACTGACTCCTTTCGTCCAGTGCGAGCATGGAAGCAGTTAAACCATACAATCAATTAAAAATAATATAATCAGTATATATCAATTAAAAATAATATAGGTATGTAATATATGTAACATTTTTTCATAAATATTCAGTTGTAAAACACTAAAAATTACTTTTAAAATTATATTAAATTTTGATTTATATGTTGAATCGCAAATCACAAAAATATGAAAACTGTATTTTAATCGAAATTATCAATTACACTTATGGAAATTTTTGCATATTCGCGAAGTCGAAATATATCCGTCCATGTATTATAAACTACAATTACCATTTAATAAAGTAATAAAAATAATGCGTCTCGCACTATTAGCTATGCTACGAAAAAAGATCGAATAAAAAAACAATCAAAGCAAACGAAGCGAAACATCAATGCCAATTTCTGTCGCAAATAAGCTTATTTTTGTGATATCGGCGAGACCAATTTACTATCTGTATATATAGTAATAAGAATCCAAAAATAGACCTCCAAAAATTTGTATGAGATATGGAATGAATCTCCTAGTAAGCGGAGAATCTGAGTGAGGGGACACACAAGAAGAGTAAAGAAGCCTCATAAGAAATCCATTGACTCGCGCGAGACGTTCGCATAGTGGTGGCATTATGCCGCCGGCTGGGATTTCTTACTCGTTACGCGCTCGATTGTGTAACGATCCATACAATCGTCAAGCCAGACTGTCGACGTGCCGTGGAAAATATCGTGGAGACACCTGCGAAGGAAGGTGCCAGTTGCTGCTCATAACCGAGATTAAAAGAGAATTCACGTATTTCATGTCATTGAGTCATCTGTCGAATTATAATTTATTTCGCACCATTAACGAGCTGATTTAAAATTTAAAACAAACTTGCTACTTTTTAATTCTTTTTTTTTTCGAATATTATAGTCACAGAGGAATAAACTATTATTGATAAAATCAATAATTTGATTTTCTTCTGGCTAGATAATTTACTTTTATCTATATGTACTAATAATGATAAGAAAAAGTTTTTATAGCCGTTTTAGCAAGCAATAAAGTTTGAAAGTTTGACTTCATTTTGTTTTATTTCAAAGCTTTCTTTTTTGTTTTAGATATTACAAACTTACGAGTTTACACATTTTAAAATCAAAGATCGATCGCAACAATGTCACTTAGAAACAACCACATTTTCTGTTTTTATGGATTGAACGATGATTTAAAGAACAGCGACGTATACGCCCTCGAATCCGTAAACTAAATTGAAACTGTTACCACGAATTGTATTTCGTTAATAGTGATAATTGCGGCACATACACACACAAGGTTCGTGTTGCGTTGTGCACAGGTGAGACGGGCCCGATTGAGGGAACTGGCCCTTCCCTGCAAATTACATGTTTCGACGCGTACTCGTGCGGTTTCAAAGCTTCGGGGATGCATTTTGTTACGTGACTTTGTTACTTTGTGGCGTGACGACAACCGACTGCGTGCTGTCGACTGCGTTCGAGGGAGAAAAGATGCTGAGACGACACTAAAGCTATTTTCGTAGAATTCTGTAGATCCCCGTCACACAACGCGGCGCCTTGTCCGATTCTCGCCGCGCCTTTTGTGCCCGATTCCTAAGCAATGATCGCCACATCCTTTGAAAGCGCCCTATGATTTACCGCGTACAAAACGCTGCGAAAACGATGCTAATTTTACGAAAACGCAGAGGGAATTCGCGCTCGAGCAGACTTTTAACAGTTGAAAAAGGAATTGTATGAATGCTAAAATAGAATTGCAAAACGAAACTCAACACCTCTGATAGAGCTTGCAGACGAATTTTTATGCATGTGCAATTTTAAGTATAGAAAAAAGGTGAATGCTAGAAGAGAATAGAAGAATATCTGTTCATGTATGTTTGTGCAATTTCTTTGTTTGGATTTAAACTATAAGATCTTTCCTTTTTTTCATATCTTTTAACTTCTCTAATCTTCTGATTGAGTTTAACACAGATTTTACTATTGTCAGGTCTCAATGTATTTGCTTTATTGAAATGAAAATGTCAGTCGCGAATCGCCGTAGACAGTGACGAACGTAGATACTTACTTATATTCAAGTACTTTATATTACCTGGCGGAGCAGGTGAATTCACGGGGTCGAGTCTCTCTGACGTCGACATGAATCTCGGCTATGCTGGAATCGACCGAAGTAGGTCATCATTCTGCTCCCTCTATTATTGTGGGTACCTGCGTCACATGGCCCAGTTTCCATCACTCGTCTTTATTGCCGCCGCGAATGGACGCGGGGTCTCCCTCTCTCTCTCTCTCTCTCTCTCTCCCTCTCTCTCTTTTTACGAACGCTCCATCTCGCCGGGGTGAAAAGAGCGCCGTGCCGCTTCTTCATCCCTTCTTATAGCGGGAGAAACCGATGAGGAAAAAAGAGCTCTCCTCACAAGCTGTGCTCACGTCTCGTCATTGAGATACGAGTGACGGCACACGCGTTTTAACGCGCGGGAAAACGAGGTCGCGTGCCGCTTATTTCGCGCTCGACACTTTTGCAATAATAAATATTTATCCCATGAGGAAAACGTGAGTCAATGTTTTTGATTAACTGTCGAAGTCATAAGCTTCAATAAATATCTAATGCATGTACATAAAATAACAGATATATATAATTATTGAGGAGAAATTTATCTTCATTATCGCTTATATACATCACACAAATTAATAATTACGGACAAGATGCACCTACTTAGCCATCTATGTATTTTCTTTACTGTGCGCTGTGTACTTTCTTCAGCATACTATGTGGAATCTTTAATATTGCTCAAAGATACAAAAGCAACTGCATTAAAAGCCAGTTAATTAAATTAAATTCGAAATTCTTTTTTATTAATCACGTGCACATGCGATTGATCCATTGGACAGTAATAGAGCTGTCATTATCGCTGGTTTACATAACTCAGGTATATAGGCTACATATATGATCTGTACGTCTATGCCCATGGCAGCTGACAGTAACAAATCTTCGCTGAATTAACTGAATTACACGAGCGTTAGCAAAGAGACTGTGAATCAAGCTTCTTGACACCAGGAAATACGTGAAAGCTGCTAGTCGAGCCTACGGAAGCAACAGATCTGCTGTTATTGCCAATATTCAAAGCAACCCGTAGCATCGCTATTACTAATCTCGTGGATAAATTTTTTTACATATCTTTTTCTCTCATTTCTTCCTGTGCTAAGAAAACGAAGTAGGAGCATGATATTTACGCTTCCCCATAAGAAGAATAAGAAACGCATCGAGATGTCGATGACCAACGACGAAGATGGAGCGGCGCCAAAAACGCGCGGATGCAACCCGAGAAGAACCGCGAGTGAATGACAAGTAAATCAAGCGTATAATTGGAATTCAATTCGCACAGTGGCACAGATACACGGCATTAGGATTCTGCTAGCAAGCTTCTCATTGTACATACACGCGTATAAGGAACACGCATATGTGTGCGCAAAGTTATCAAACTTGGACACGCGAGAAAGTTGCGTTACACTCTCTATATTTTTTAACTAATCTATATATATATTTAAAAAATTATGCTATTGCGAGTAAATTTTGAAACGAAAACGAATCACACTGTTTCGACAGCAGAACGTGCAAGTATGCGCTAATGAACGCGATAAATGTAAGATTGATGAATTCGCGAATAGATACCTATAAGAATGCGAGTACCGCGATCGTAAATTTCAATAAGCTCCCGGTATTATGAAGCACTTACAATATCGAATCGCTTAATACGACGATGTGGGTGCGGAAGTTACAGAAGCTAAAGCGGTGACACCAAAACGATTCCGGATTAATTAGACGCATTAAGATCGCCCATTTCATTACTCGCCTTGTTACACCTGACTACCGCTTCGATTGGTATCAGTAGTCCGCTTTCTTAGGAACGCAATAATTCTCTGTCGCGACGATCGAGATCGCGAAAAAATGTCCCATTTGAACATAAATATGAACGTAACATTGTTATTGTTCTATAATCAAGATATAATAATATCTTGTTTACAGAACATTATCTATTTATGTAAGATGTCAAACTCGCGGATTTATTCGTCATCATAGAGCATTTCGAAAGCTTTATTAATCTCTTTAGCATCGATTAATTAAAAGAAATGTTTGCTCATTTCTCATACATTATTTTCGCGACTGCAACACATACGTACCACAGGAACTTTTGAAAAATCTCTCGATAAACCTAATTGATCTAAACCACCTTGAATTTTTCTTGCCTCTCAGAAATTTCACTCCGAGAGTGTCCTAAGCCAAGACAGAAAAGCGCGAGGAGTCGGCCCGATACGAAGAGAAACGCCGCGTAAGCCCCGGGATGAGGGGATGTCGTCGCGCAGAGAGACGAGGGGATCGGAGTAGAACGGAAGGGGTAGAGAACCGCTAGAATCTAGAAGGTTAACAAAATCAATACCGAGATGGGTGGCACAGCAGAGCGAGTGAGAGAGAAACAGAGGGAGAGGGAGAGAGAGCTAGTGGTAGTCGAGCCGCTTGCGCCGGGGGGCTAGGTCGGCCACCGACCTTTATCCAGGCCAACTGCATCATCCCCATTCCCACACGCGCACGCATCGTGCGCGGCTTTAGGGGAAGAGGTGGCGAAGGGAAGAGGTCGTCTATTTTCACGGGGGGCCGTTTTCGTCGGATGAAAACAATCGTGGCGTATGTAACACCGGACGTTCAGCAGGAACAGATCCGCATCCTGTAATCGAACTCGTAATAAAGCGTATCTGGGACCGAAGCAAAAATTATTCGTATCTTGGTAAGACTCCTATCAGACATATTAAATGAATATAATTAAATCGAGATGGATTTCATTTAGAATTTGCAAAGTAAATTAATGTAGTAAATTATAATATTAGCTTTCACATATATTATTTATATATTAAGTTTATTTAAAGAAGTTATATAAATTATATTTCTAATATGTTCATAAAAATATTTCCAAAATAATTAATTACATTAGCAACATTAAAATAGAAAATATTATAATAGAAATATCTGTCGAAACTATTTCAAATCACAAAAAGTTAAAAAAAGAGACAAAGAAAGATGCAATACATAATGTTACTCTGTATTTTATTTTTAAGGAATAATAATTTATTAAAAAATATCACACAACCTAAAAGACGCTTTTAAAATACTTCTATATTCAGTGCTATTTTTTACGAAAGATCGAAATCGAATTTAATATGATTTTGCAATAAGAAATGGCATTTCGGTCTTTATGGCGAATTTATCTCAGGTTTCTTTCACGTCAATGCTAATTTATCAAGTATTATCATTGACACACGACAAATTTGACGTGTTTCAGCATTTGAATATACAGTTATCGATGAAAAAGTAGAGCTATTAATTGTATCACTTACGCGATTGAAATACGCTTCGCAGAATAAAATCGGGTCACGCCGAGATCGGATATTGCTATACAATTGACTAAATATCGGCAACGAAAAATCGAAGAGACGGAAATTAAAGGAAAAAACCCGGATAATATATATCGCGCGCAAAGTGTACGTTCCAAGAGAGCTACTGGCATAATCTAGAGTGCGGCCGCCGTAAAGTTCGTACATCACAAATCCGAACGATTAGCCTAGTTACTACACGAAGGGAAAACGCCCGACGGAATGACGTATCTGCATCGTGAATCTCGATATAGCGGGAACACGAACGTCGCTTTTGGGCTTTACAGCTCGCTTATCATACCGCTAGGATGCTTTCCATCACGCAAACGTTTACGAGAAAAAAAAATGAGTGTCCCGTTCAAATCTCTAAATACGACGACTGTGAATAAATGCGAAATATCGCATTGTGCAGTACTCGATAGCGTGTAAAGCGCAAATTTGATTTTTTGTTTTCAACCTAATTCCACACATCAATTTTACTAATTGATAATTTAAAAGAAAAAAATCTTCTGCGCTTAGAAACAATTAAATAAATTTGGATCAGCTTATAACACAAGACGATATCAAGTTTCGATCAAGCCGATAATTTTATGCTACTTCTGGATGCAATCTATTTTGCGGATCATGCAAGTATTCGCGACGCCGGAATCGTCCATAGATTAACGCACCTGTCACACATAAATATTCGCTGATAGACTGAAGTGTTCGGTCCTCTTCGCGTTTTCATCCTCTTCGTGGAAGAAGAGACGAGAAGTTGGCGCATCCCGCGTTCGCGAGAGAGTTCCGGTAAGTGTCATCCCCAACAATTTAAGGAACATGTTTTCGTCGAGAACCGAATTGGAATGTGACGCACGAAAGTTTAAAATTATACCGTTTCTCATTAGATACAAATTTATTTATCGCTTTCTGAACTATTAATTCTCGCGATGAGATTAAATTCTACTCATTATCATGAAAATTGCATAAATCAAATTTTAAAATAGTAATACTAATAATAATATGATCGATTATATTACGAGCTAGAATTAAGTAACCATGAATCGTTATTCACGGCGTTCATCCTACTGTGTAAAATTTTTTTATGCAAATATTATAGACGGACGGTATAAAAGATTACGAGATTCTAATTCTCATTAAAGCGACCCTGTCAAAGTAATGCTTATAATTGATTTCTGATTTCAACATGAGTCTCCTGATAATTTCAAGTTCTGCCTACTCACGCCTACGGATACTCAATATTACACGAACATACCGAATTTTTCATGACGCGGCTCCGACTTGCAACCGATGCATCTTGCGCCGACTCTTCTCTACGAAAGTAGAAGTGCGAGCGGAGAAACTTGATATTCGAGATCGCAATTAGTTCCTGCCGTACGTGTGTGTGCAGGATTTACAACCTGTATTTATCTCCGCGAGAGCCGTAGGAAGTAGGAAACTCAATGTGCAACGACGCGCGATTCATCTCTCGACATATTATCGTCAAACCAGATTAATTTTCCTTCAATTATTCCAAATCTTTTGAATAATAATTACATTACTACATAATTAACAATACTTAAGTTGTCTTGAAAGTTTTCTGTTAGTATCGATAATGACCAAAAGTTAGATTATATTAATTATTAAATTAATTAATAGGAACTAATTCCCTGATAATTGCTATACCAGATATTATTAGATGATTTGTCAAAATATCAAGATAGCAAAAATGAATGCAATAAAATACTGAAATTATGAGATAGGAGGATAGTGAGTTAAAAGAGAACACGTCTAACTGACGCAATTAATTAAATCGTCCCAATTAACGTACTCGATGCTGACAAGAAAGACTGGCGTCGGACTGAAATAAAATGCAAGGTATTAGCATTTCTCCTCGTCCGAATTAGCATGCTGCACGTAGCGACTAGCTAGACCGCGATTTAGGCCAATGGACAATGATGATGGGCGGCAGTCGTCCTTGCCAAGCAATGTCGTCCTGACGGCGATCGAATCGTTTACGCGACCCGCTTTTTTTTCAGGACATGGCACAAGGCGCTAAATGTACTAAATTTACTCGCTCTTTTCCTCCACCCTCCCTCTTCTCTCTTCCCTCCGTCTTCTGTCTAAAAATTCACAGATATCGATTCACGCAGAGTTTCGGTACGAGAGATACATTTAGATTGGAACTTTAACCGCTAAAGTTTACCGAAATAGTGAAACATCACGCTCGATCACGGCGCAGCCACGAATTAAATTAAGCATAATTTAAATTCAGGATATCGGGCTTTCCGAATGTCGCAAAAAATCACCACATGCACCCGCAGAGATTTATGACCGATGAGAATAAAAATCCGCGGTACCAAAGAACCCGCCACCAGAAATTTGCGTGAATTTAGGGAGTCTCGTCTAAAGTTGGACGACCGACAGTGGACAAATCATTTTAACGAACGTTTTATTCAAATCCGCTGGGTTTTTTCATGATCCGAGATGCCGATCAGATCGCTTCTATTGTTCAGGTTTGTCCTATATCAAACGAAATGTCAAAATACATTCGAAATATAGAATACCTTGTGGTTTCTCGATTTCTCCATTCATAGATTTTCTGAATATTTCAGTCAATTTGTACAAAACGCAAATTTTGTTAGATATCGTATCTTTTTACTGCTTCTCAATGTTTAACTTTAAATATCTTTAAATCACAATTTTAACTATACAAGATTTATTAAATAAATTAAATTTATGTAATTTTTATAATTGATAATCGTTGAAAACGAAAAAACTCAAATATTCGAAACACTATGTGATCTATAAAGAGTCATCATATATCGTCATAATACTTAGAATAGTATCCACAGTCATGATGTTCTTGATGAATAAGAATTTCTTATTTACACATATGTGCATATACGTGCATACATGTGTACAAATAAAAAATTCTTATTCAATAAGAAAAGACTACGAATACCGCCCACAGAGTAAATTCGCTCCGCTCGTTCCCTTCTGTTACTTTTAGGAGATCGAGACTAGTATACCGAAGACCATTTATCTTCATCCCCACTGTCATTTCTTTTCATTTGTTTCATTATCGTGGTACGGCAGCCTCGATCGAGACCTGCTCTATTAGCGATATGACGTCGCGTGCACATGCAAAGCCCTTATCATGTGACAGCGCCGAGTGCATTGAACCTACGTGAAAATCCCGCATGGAAAGGCAGGCTGAGCTCAAGCTCTCAATTTAATCCTTTCGACTACTTAAAACGATATCCAAAAATAACATTTGCGATCAGAAAATCATGTATCCTATAAACCATTCTACGTATCGCTATCACAATGATAAATTTCTCTAATGACATATTTCTTGAACAATTTAGAAGATTAATTATAAGATAAGAAGACTCATAAAAGATACGTGAGGACGATTTTTTTTAAATGTAATATTACGTATATTTCTTAATTTAAAAATGTTGGGTCATTTTTTAGCCAGTGTATAAATTCAACACTAGACTTTCAGACGTTAGTGAATTTTGAAACGTGTTACTATGTACTCTATATTTCATTTTTTTTATGTAAAAAATTCGTTAGTCTAAAGACTAGTCCTACTTTTCTTGATAATAAATACAATCTGTTGAAACTATACGCAGAGAGATGAGTGATTACTGGTTTGCCCTGAAGAGTAGCGAATCTCGGCCGAGGTCGTATGTCATACACAGGGTGGCATAATAAAAGCATCGACTCACCTGCCGTGAAGTGCTACGATAAAAGGATAACGAGCCTGACGAGACTGAATAGCCGTAGCCTCAGTCGTAGCAAACGCTAGCCTTCGATTCGCCACGCTAATGCTTTCAATTTATCCGATAATGCTCGTGACGCATTTCCAGCGTGAAGAAACGAAATTGCTCGGATATAACGAGATACGCGAGCAGAACTGAACGTTTAATAGCCCGCAATTAACTCTCTGTTTGGTAAAGCGAAGGCTTACTTTGTACCATAATTATTAACGTAACGTAACTGTAACAGTTACGACAGTCTAATAATCGTACGAGTGTTGACCTTCGGATCATTATCTATTTTGTGACATCCACTGTACGACTGCATTGAAAAATTTAAAGAAATTTTTTTTTTCATGTATGTTTATCTAAGACAATATTTCACATTAATAGATATTGATTGCGTTTCAGTAACATAATCTTTTTTTGTATAGAAACCAAACACTTTCAATCGTTTGAAACACGATTTTTTAAAAGAGAAAGAATGAACCTATAAATAAGTTGAAAACATTTAAATATTAATGCAAATCGCAAAATACTTCTTGAAAATTAAAACAATTACTGTATCTTGTGCTTGTGTGAGTAAATTATACAGTACTTATAATAATTAAGCTATCCACGTGCAACGGGGACAGATCATTAATTGAATACAACATCGCATGTAACGTAAATGCAGTGACGTGCGTATTCGTCAATGAAAGATACGCGTATGCACTGTCAATTCTTGCCACGGATTTAATTAAGGCTTGCCTATCACTGTTATTTGCGGTCGCTGTACGAAAGGCAGAGGTTCAAACAGACTGCTTCTACATCGGCTCAGAATTTAATTTACAATGCGTCTCTTTTAAAATTTAAATATTATATACACACACAAATTTTTTAATAAGTTATCAAGTTATTAAAACATACCTTATTCATTAGATAATAATACTACAAAAAAATCATTTAAAAATGACATATATATTCCGTTTCTATTCTCTAAATAAATTTGTCAAATAATTAAAATAAGTAATAAATAATTATACAAAAAAATCTGTCAAGCATTGCTATTATGAGTGATTTTCGTTGTCCCGATTTTTAGCAAGGCTCAGTTTATCTTCACTTCGACAGAGGATATCAAACACATTATTCTGCCCAGAACAACAAACGGCAAAAAGGCGAGTATCATAATACATACCTGGGAGATAAGAGAGAAATGATGCCGCGGTGACGAAATGCGAAGAGGAGAAAATCACCACGTCGAACTCACCACGTCGCCGGTCGGAAACGAGGGTGGAACGCGTCGCCTGCAATTAAAAAAGACGACGCTCTTAGGAAAGATTTTGCGGAGCGCGAAATCACGCCGCCCTCAAATGGCGACATTATTCCGCACTCGCGGCATTTCTCTGCGCGTTCGCCCTGCATTCATGCTTGTTAAGCCACGTTTGTGACGCGCGTAGACACATATGCAGCCGATAAAATGCCGCCTATTCGGCGGCATGCGGAATATAGAGAGTGCCTAAACTTGCGGTATATTCAGACGCGTCTAGTGGAACGAGACAGAAATGAAGCTAGCCAATTCTTTCCTTCTTCCACAAGATATATGCAATTAATTTTTTAATATTACAAAATATCGTGTTCTTTCCCAATCAAGCTTCTTCATTTTTTATCTATATTGCTTCTCTGTCTTTCTGTTATATGTGATTATTGTTAAAGATAACTAAAATTATTTTCAATAACAATAGAATCGTCAACGTTTATATTAAACATTAAACTACTTTTAATTTAAAATATTTATCCAAAAAAATTTATGTCTATAAATAATTTTAAATAATTGTGACCATACTAGAATTTGCAATATATTACAGTAATAATAACGTTATTTGAAATCTAATTCATTGATTAGCTATTCTATATTACATTTATTATCAATTAAAGTTAATTCCAATTTTAACTTTATCTTAGGACAAGATAATATTATTTTTTAATAAAGAAATAGTAATTTTTTTCTTGAAAATATAACTTATTAAGTTTCAATCAATTTATTTGTTGCAACATCATAAATATCAATTTTTATATTGATACTAATTTTATTTTATAAATATTTTGTAATAATTAAGAAAAATAAAAGAGTGAGTGCATACATAAAAACAAGATTTAATTAAATGGTTCAGAACAATTTCTACCGCCTAAACATTCCTAACCTTCATAAAGTTGCTTTCTTTACGACGTCTAAGAAGATATAATAAGATCGCGATTGCGTATATTCAGGTCAATTAGAGCTAATTCTCTTCTGTCGCGTAATTAATTTTGTAGCCGATTGAAATGGCGCCTCTTACTATATAAATAACACGAAATCGTTTTGCTGGACCGTCCTTATTTTTATAATTAGCGCATTTATCAAGAATTTTAAATTCGGGTAATAATATCCCTCTTGTAATATCGTCAAAAAAATGTAATAGTTTGACTGAAATGTCACACAATGGCATATATCCAATTTGAGGTGATCTAATTTTATTTTGTTTGAAGACACGGTGCTCAAATAAAAATTAAGAACAGATAAATTAAAACTATGACTGTGCACGTTTTCTCGATACTTGTATAATATCAATTAATGTAACTATACCAATACTTTTCAATAAACATGTGATGGGAAAAGTTTATGACTATGTAGTATCATCACTTAATTTGTCAATATTGCACTCGATAATGGATTTAATCATTGTCACAACGTGTTTTGTGATGTTAAGATTAACAAGAGAATCACTGAATATATTATATTATATATGTTATATATTAACAGAATATAACAAAGGACTCGTTACGGACCTATAACAATATGCAACTACGGGCGCACAATACATTCTAATGGCAATTCTGCCGTAGAAAATATTTTTTTTGTGAGCACACGAGTGCCTATATTATAAAGATATAAAGATAGAGATAAAGACAACGGAGAGAGAGAGAGAGAGAGATATGCGATCGATTTCGTCACATGCATCCGCGACAACGCTTAATTGTTTACGACAAGGCTGTTGCTCCGGCATTCTGTCAATCATTTTCACGTGCGCGTGCTCGCGGATGTATTGTGTTCACTCGATGGAAATGATTATAAATGTATTGTCATTGATTTTTCTTTTTCTTAATTTTCTTAATTTATCCACTTATCATAATGTTGCATAAAGCGTATTCTTCTAACTCAAGTAGCAATTAATTAAAACAAAATTATGTTTACTACATATAAATAATAAAAATTTAATTGTATCAGTATTAATATATTGATACATTACAAAACATGGAAATTAATTTATAATATAATTTATTTATTAAATTATTATAATGCAAAATACTTTAGAATCTTTTCTAATAATTTATTAATAATTATGTGCTGTTAAATATATGTGCCTGGCAGCTTTTTAGTGAGTTACTAAAACTGAGATATTAAAAGAAGTTACTAAAACATCCATTAACTCCTTTCATCTCATAAGCAGTAAAATTTAGATATAAAAATTACGTACTACGAGTTATCATAATTTGAAAATGTTTGTTATACTCAAGATTATTTTTAAATCTCTTGCTTGGCGAATTCTCTCTCTCTCTCTCTCTCTCTCTCTCCGTTAATTTTCAGATATCACGAGAGAAGGATGATTGCCGTTATCGAGTATGCAGACTAAGGGCATCGTGTTGCACCCTCTAAATAAAATAAAGCTGAATATAACGCGCGGACGAAACAATCCTGCGTTTACGACGAGTGGCGCCGTAAACAGGATAAGACGTATCGTAAAATTCCAGTGCAGAGTCATTTAAACTTGATATTTTTATTTCGATTCCTCCTGACATGTCTGCTTGCCCACCTCTTCCGCCACCCATCGCGATTAACGTTTTTAATTAACGATCCACATTTGTGGAATACGATCGGCAGTCGCGAAGATCATCGACCTACAACGTGGATAATCCCCATTAAAATTAATCTTTTGAGGGCTATTTTATATTTTTTAATAAATATCAATTGGAATTCCACGATTTAATTTCATGTATCTCTATTTTTTCCTTTAAAAAATGAACTCAAATTTTAGTTGATTTTTATTTAATGCTCATGGAAAGGATATCAGAATGCACTCTGGAATTTGAAATTAATTTCAGATCTTGCATCGCGCGCTTTGGTTTATATTGAGAACAAAGTCTCCCTAGCGCCACGAGAGAGTACATCTCGTTAAAAAGTCTCACTCCGGTCGTCGCTTCCTCCTGCATCTATTTTCGTTGTACGCGCGTTTGTATACGGGTAGAGGAAGTCGTCGCACGAAAGCACGTGGTATTCCATCCACCGCCGCGTTTCCGTCTTTCTGCCTTCCCTCCGGCGCGGCGCGGCGCGGCGCGGCGTGGGGCGTCCGCCACCGATCCATTTGGCACGTTTATTTCTGTGTTTACTTCGCAGTCGGCACATAAGCTTGGTGCTACGGAGCTCCGACCTCCGCGAGACGAAAATGATGGCAACGCTTCTTCTCGCAGTATAGGCCTTCGAACTCGCGTTAAGGAACTCGTTAACTCGATATCGTGCATTTGTATACCAAACCGATTTCTGGACCTCGCTCCGATTACACGAACCGTCAATGAAAATGTAGTTCAAAGACAGTCAAATTTAGCAACGCGCGTCATTAGCGTCCGAGCCTGCTGCTTATATTGCGTAGGTAAAATTTTAATTATATTTATTACAATAATAAGTAGTAATATTTGGAGTAGTATTTGTCGTCGTATCCATTACTATTGTTTTATATTGCGTTTAAATTACAGATGTCTTTTGCAATATTTGAAATTATGTCTAAAGGATGATAGATATATTGATTCGGGAATATTCTCTTTAAGAGTTTAGAAAATATATTTTACGCGGTATTGTTCCAAGGATATAATAAAATCTATATATGGTTTACCGTCATGGTATTTATGGCACCGATAAAATACTAATGAGAAACTCTATCTCTCTGAACTGTACTATAAGAATTCGTAAATACTATTGAGGATCTTTAGATATAGATACTTTAATCGGTATGAAACGTGTACCGGTATTTCTATGATGTTTGCCGAACAATTCATATAAAATATAGATTCTTTAAATTACTCGCACTGATCCCCGGTTATGTATAAAGATGAAGTGTAGATCTTTCATTGCCATTAATAAGAATCGAGCAAGAAAGATTAATACAGTAACAGTAATTTTTATTGACGCGCGATTTCTCGCTTAAATATAAAATGCTGCTTCACCACAATTTTATGGTAGAAAAAATCGATAATTCTCACGATATCTAATTATCCATTTAACATTTTGGAAAAGAATAACGGAAAATTTCAAGTCTAAAATAAAAAAATCATCAATTCAAAAATTTATAAAGCATTCTTTCCATATTGAAAAACCAATTGATTGTTTTTAAAGTGCGTCATAAATTTTTATTCACTTAAAAGGCAAAACGAAATTTTTCAGCGTAAAAATAAATAAATAATTTTAAAACATTGAACACAATCATGACCGTTGTTTGAAACAGATTATATAAATATGGAATTACTTCATTTTTGTACTGAATACTTTCGTTATTTAAATAATGCTATCTATAATAATTAGACGTACGTTCAAAATATGATGAATTTATTCATACATAGAATACGACCAATGTAATAGTATTCCTTTATAACTGCATTCTTACTGCAGCAATTACTTTTGCATTTGGACAAGAATTACCTGCCCTGACCTTAATTGACTGATACAAGATCCAATTCCCAGATTTAATCAGTGAAAAGTCACAGGTTAAATCGCTTAACATCGTAAAACTTTCCCAAGATATTTTTATCCAATCCAGAGTCTAAAAAATGTAGAACACATCGTGCACGTATGTCCTACATACATGCGCCATCAATAAAAATTTCAAAACTTAAAAATACTAAACTCTCAAATAATTATATTTACGATTGTTCATTGCTTTTACAACTTCCAGAAAATAGTTTCCAAATAGGATATAATAATTACTAAAAGAAATCTTGAATATTGTACGATCGAACCGAATATTCACGCGAACGAGTTGCGGAGTAAGAAAACATTTATTACAAAAATAAATCGCTAGCCAAATGCTGCGTACTGAATACGATTTCGTACCCGTGCAATTTTCTCGTCGCGAATCTCCGCGCAAAGAAGAGCGCGCAGTAAAGATAGCTACGCGAGTGGACACGCGCACTTACCGCGACGCCGCACGCCGTTCGGCAGGCGTCGGGGATGTCAGATAACGCATTGTCTCATTCTTCTGCGTCGATCGCACATACAGCCGCGCGTGTCCCGGATGTGTTTGCGCCGTCATCGACGGAGATGAAAACGGTGGAAAACATACCGCTCACGTTCGCGCGTTCGACTTTTCGCGTTGCACCGTAACTGCGCGCGTTCGAAGTGAAGCTGCCGCTGCCGGCGCGGCGTCGCGCGACTGCCGAGCCGCCGCGCGGTGCGCGCACGAATCAACACGCCAATCAACTCTACCGCGCCTACCGCCGCATATCTATCAAAGCGCGCGTCCGCAATGCCCGCGATTATGTCGCGCACCTGCGAATTGTCGGCGATTGAATTTTATACGCAATCAATGCAATCGATCAGAGAGAAATGCAATGCTTACACGTGCGTTTCCAGACAATACAACAAACTCATGATATTTTCTCGAGATATTTTCCATGAAAGCATAACAGTACATATTTATTTCGTACGTTCTACATACAAATACACACGCATCGTGTACGTGCAGTATGAATTTCAGAAATACCGAGAGCACTGACGAATTACTTAAACTATAACTTTTATTTGCTTCCTTAAAGTCTTCTAGAAAATAATTTTTTAATACGGCAATTATTGAAGCAAGCGAAAACGTGTGTTACGAACTGCATGAAAATAACGCGAGAAAGATTGTATAGGAAATGGAAACATTTGTTAAAATAAATCATTGAGCAAGTGCTGCGTGAATACGATTTTTTATCTGCGTGATATTCTCGTGCAAAGTAAGACGCGCGCGATAACAACAATGGCCGCGCGAACGAACATGCGCAAGCTTACCTCGATACGAGTCGACAGGCAGTAGGATACGGGTCGTCGTGGTCGTCGCATCTTCTCACGTCGGTCGCTCGTTCACTCACGTATGTTCCCGATGGCTCGGCGACGTCGTCGACGGCGACGGGGACGAAAACGGTGAAGAATATGCCGCTGACGCTCGACGTCTCGCACTGCACCATAGTCGCGCGCGTTCGAAATGAAGTTGCCGGCGCCCGGCGTGCCGCGGTCACGTGATCACCGAGCCGCCGCGCGGCGCGCGTGCGCACCAGTCGGCCCAGCGACGGCCAGTGCTGTGCCCGCCATATTGCACTCCCGCGGGTCAAGTCGGCGGCGGCGGCGGCGACTGAGTTTGAATTACACGTAGTCGATGTCGAGCCGAGCCGGCGGGGGGAGATGCAATGCTTGCACGGCGCGTTTCTAGGCGACGGGCCAAGCTCGCGCATGACATTTGCGCGAGTGAGATGAATCGTTACGATCGTATATACGTATATACACACGCCGCGACGTACGATTGAAAAAAAGTTTCGTCGAGCGTAGTTAAGTATAATATATATAGGAACTGTATGATTTCGGAAGGATTGAAGTATGCGCTCGTTAGACGTAGGCAATTAAAATTCTTCTTCGAATTTACAGAAAATAAATAGTTTTAAGTCTCAATGAATAAATGTTTGATTTCGTTTTTTATTTTGAAGAGCGCATTATTTTCTCTCTCTCTCTCTCTCGACAATAAGTGATTATTGAGCGAACAGTGGGGACATAGAGAACGGCAGGAATATTTGTAGATTGCACATACGACAAATTCGAGTCTCATACGCGACACGAAATGTTCGTGAAACGCGACGTACGAAATGTTCGTCAGAGGCTGTAGCGAATTATAAGTATTAGGTCGATATAAATATACGCAATTGCACAACTTTCATATAGCTGTTTATTTTTATTTGCTGAGAAAGGGGAGATAATTCACGCCACTGGAAAATCGGCGGCTGTCACGTATCGTCGAATACACTCCGTCGCGATACGCTCTAGTGACTTGGTAAATAAGCGAGTCCGTCTCCGACCAATGCGCCGACGAAGTCCTTGAACGACTCGCATTCTGTCGTTCGGCAAAGCCCCGGGGCTCCCGGGGCTGGGCATCGACGCAATCGTGTCATTCCAAACGATAAGAGCCCCGGACAGGAGATTACAGCTTACGAACTCTCGCATTTCCAGGCGTCGCGTGTTCCAGTCGCTGACAAAACCGGCGTGGCGGAATGTTTTTGTCACGCGTCATGCTATGATCGTCGGACGCTGGCGATGTCGTTCTATTCCTGTTTCGATCTAGTGACTTTCGATGCGACGTAGTAGCGCCCTGTAGCGAACAGGCCGGCGACCAGCAGCAGCAGGCTGATAACGACGAGGAGGAGCATCCACGAGGAGCGGTCTTGCGAATTATCGATGCGGAGTAACTCGTGCAAACTCCCGAAGATGAGATGCAGCGTGCCGCGCAAGGCGGCGCCGAGTGATTCGCCGGCGACGCAGCCGTCGCCGCCGCAGCAATCATATGACATATGACGGCAAGTCGTTCAGCATGAAAACAATTATAATAGCGAAATACTATCGCGACACGACGCGACGCGATGCGGCTCGCGCCGCGAGGGCCCGCGAGTCGTGACTGTCGTGAGACTCGTGAGCCGGCCCCGCGTAGAGAGATACCGAGTTTCGCGGCTGACGCGTTATGTAGAATCGCGACGTAACGTCGACAGACGTTATACGGGACGAGATCTCGCAAACGTGCGTGCGTGCGTGCGTCGGGGCGTCGGGCGCCGCGCTGCGTGCGAGCAATGGGCACGGTGGGATCAACGCCAAGCGCGGGTTTTCGCTTTCAACTGACTGAAATCGAATGGGCTCGGGATCGCACGCCCGCCGCCGCTCTGTCCGCGTGTGGGTGCGTCGCCCCGCGTCGCGACGCGGTGCGTCGCGCGTGCGTGCACGCTCGCGACGCGTGCCGCTCCGACCCCGCGGTCTATCGCTACGCAATTAAGCGTATTCGGCGAACTCTTTTACTCTCGACGTCGGCTGATTTTTTATTTATTTATTGAAACGTTAATTACGAACATTTCATGCGCTCGCTCACGTAATTATGCGTGATAAATTGCGTTCAATGTTGCAAAATCATTGCGACCGCGCACGTAGCGATAATGCATTAAGATAAATCCACATATATAATAGAGAACAAAGTCGTTCGCGTAATAAAGAACATCTATCGGCGAAAGAGCTCCATTGTTTTTCATTCTTTTGTTTTATAATATTAAATATCTCGAAATTTTAAAGCCAATATACCGCGATCATCAGTTACGGGATAATCGATTGTAAAGCAGATGATTATTAACTGGAGGGGCGGGAAACAAAATCCAGACAAACAAGATTTATCGAACTTGTCGTTTTTTAAACTTGAAACTAGTACTACAACGTACCTTGCTTGTTAGCGACAGTGTGAGTGTTGCTTTAGACTACGCTATAGCTACATCATCCTCTCGAGTCCCTGAAAGCGCAGGAATGCCACTCCGCAACTGACTGTGAAAGTGGTATTAATTGCGACCTTTTAATGCGCCGACATTTTTTCGTCCCAGGTTTTTCTATGTTTTTTCGGGAAGAAAATCCAACCTCTCAAGTATTATAGGTAGGATAATTATACAAGGCTAAAATAAGCAGTAAAATCTTTTGTTAAATTAAAAAGTATATGAAATATTTGTGAAACAATCTAAAAATTGAATTAGCACAGATAAAATAAAAATTATGCTAGAACTATTAGAGATTATATACAAATTTATTTAACACAAATTAAATTGCAAATTTTATATAATATAAATTTTATTGCATTATTCTAGGTTGTCGTTTTCATTCCCCCCCCCCCATATCTTATTATCATACACTAAAATATCGATCATGTAATTTTGTCTCTAAAACGGAAACATGAAAAGTGAAAATTTTTACTATTAAAGGTAATGGAGAAATTTTTCACATTTCCATCCTATAGAAAAAGTTACATGATCGATATCCCTCGATAACTTACACAAAAATTAATAAACTATCAATGTAATTATACCTTAATAAATATTTTGTAAGCACAATTTCTATCTCCTATAAAACGTTTGATCAATTATTTCTTTTCGTCGTTTAAATTATACTTTGTCTTCAATTTATCTAAATCCTCCATCTTTTTATCAACGTCAATTCGCTTAAACGCTTTGTTGCTTTGATAATACAGAACCACCAAGTAACGATTGCACACGTTGAAACCACTCAAGTGGTCACATGCGTTTTTCGCGTCAAATATATCTTCGTAGACAACGAATGCTGTGCCTCTGGTCTCTGCCGTGTTACCTCTGAAACGAGAATAATAATTTTAATTAATTTGTCGTAGATTTACTTTACATTTCGATCGCGTCAACTATAACACGATACTTACACTCTAATTTGCCTGATAGCTCCGTATTTGCCAAATATATCATACATTTCTTCAGCTGTGATTTTATATGGCAAGTTCCTGATGTACAACACTCTGTTTACTTCGGGCGGCAGCCTTACCTGAAATAAAAATTACATTAGAAAACAATAACACGCAAGAAGTAAGGTTAGGTCAACATCGAGATCGTAATCCATCCAATATCGTGTAAGTTTCGTGTATATTTACATTGGCGCGACGTTGCAACATTGCCATAGTCATCTTGACGAATTAGTTTGTCTACTGTAGCTCTTGCAAAATAACAAAATTAAATGTTTGACGATAAAACGTCCCCACAACGCTGATCGATGGATAACAGAAGTAACAAGGACTACAAGGAGTAGCAAGCAATAGATATAGATCCGTATTTGCAAATACCAACAGATATCTTTTGGACAAAAATTCTAGGAAGTAAATCTAGGGACATGAATCTGGTGGATAGTACCATTCGAGAACGCGTCAGAGAGAATCTCTGCTCGCGTTCACGAATATTCTGAGAGAGGGCTCTATCCACTTTTATCTTTTACCGGGAAAGGTTACCCTTTTCCATAGTTCACGAATATTCCGACAGCATCTCTGCAATCGCCCCCTCGCGCATACCTAAAAAGAAAACAGCGCAATTGGAGCTTCTGAAGAGCAGAAGAGCAAAAATGGCTGCTTGGATGAGAGTTGCACGAACCTTTTCCAGAAAATATTCGTCGGATGCTGCCAGTCATGGCAGTTCAGGTGAATATAAATGATATGTCCTAATAATTTACTACATTACTTACGCGATTGAAAACAATGATATTTATATTCACATCAAATATCGATTTTAGACGATATTGTTTCTTGTCGCAAAGTGTCATTTTTATCAAATGTTATTAATTAAGTTTTAAATGCCACTCTTTATATTTAAATAATTACGATGGCGTATCGTGTTTTACGAACAAAGAGAAAACGTATGGACGATGTCAAATGAGTTATCAATGAATATTACGTAACAGTGACGGTGTGTGCTTTACAGAGCAGACTGTACTGCTGTGGAAGAGGCTCTCGTTTTTCGTAGGCTTTCCGGCGATACTCATGGGTATGGTTAATTGCTATTTGAATCATCAGGAACACCATCATGATCCACCTCCAGAATTTGTAGCATACGAACACATGAGGATAAGAACCAAGGTATAATAACGTTAACGTCAACATATAGGCTGCGATCCGATTCATGCTCACAGCGCTCTTGGAATCATTTCATCCTTGCTGTTAATCGAATATTAATAAAGAAAATATAAAAAAAAATTATAAAGACAAATGACATACTCGCGAGCGCTGTGAGCATAAATCAGACCTCAGCTATAATGTATAGTGTATAACGTATGACGAAAGTCATACCGCTAAGTGCAAGAAAATTGATATAGGCTCTTTCAAGATCTAGTCCTTGCTAATTTTTATGTTACATGTTTGTTTTTAGAAATTCCCATGGGGAGATGGTAACCACAGTCTTTTCCATAATCCTAAAGCAAATGCTCTACCTGAGGGTTACGAAGAATAGAAATGAAAAAGAATGGTGTTATCTAGATGGTTATAATTACGCTCTACATTAGCATTCTTTATAACATGTATCCTGCAATTATATTGGCTTATGAACAATTGAGTCAATAAATTTATAGATTGAGAGAGAGATAAATTGATAGTGACGTTTATATTTTTTTTCATCCAATTACCATGATATAGAGATTAATATAATTATAAATCACAAGATATATTAAATTTATAATTCTGTATAATGTTTTGCATACCAAAATATTTAATATTACAAAGTCTATTAAATTTAAAGATCTGCAATTAAGAGAAAACATTAAATTTATTAAATTACATTTATTAATATTGTGTTTAATTATCTATGTGATAAATATAGAGTTTAGGAATAATAAGTATCAATCAA
The DNA here is from genome assembly GCF_000956235.1 of Wasmannia auropunctata. NCBI lineage: Eukaryota > Metazoa > Arthropoda > Insecta > Hymenoptera > Formicidae > Wasmannia > Wasmannia auropunctata. Next base: position 838,465 of record NW_012026821.1, on the reverse strand, counting down.
TATAAATTCCTTTTTTGGCCTTTATTTAAATATTTCTTCACATCTTGATGTATCACACGACGAACATAGTTACTACAAATATATCATCAAGATTCGCCAAGATGTAAATACATACAACAATCATTTTCTTTCAATCGCCAACATTATCAAATCTGGTATACGAATATCAAAAATCTAATACACAATCAAGTCGTACGTCAAGTAATTTTTATAAAATGAAAATTACTTAACGTATTGTATGTTAAATACACAATATAAAATAACACAGTAAATTTAGTAAGCTTAATACTATCTATGTACTCAAATTAATATAACAAAATTAATACTTTATGTTATCATTACTTAATCTATATCAGATAATGGAAAATAACGAGGAATGTGTCTTATAACTGATTGTGAGTATAAGGAAATATTAGAGAAAAAAATTGAAAAAGCTAATTTCTTATGTCATCACTTTTTGCAAATGCGCTAATGAATAGATACACGAGTATGAATATATAAATATATTTATTAGTGCATTTGTATGTATGAGTATATGTGTATATGCGTGCATACATATATATGTATATATTTAAATGTGAAATAAATGTATATAATTAATTTAAATCGAGTTAACCAAACGATTGCACAGTTGCTACTATAAATGTACCGGGTATAGGCGCGAAAAAAAGTAACACTTGAGAAAGTTAAGTACCATTACTCTTCACAACTTTTTCATTATTGCTATATTCTTTTATCGTTAACGAAGCAAGAAATTAAGATAACAACGCAAATCGTTTTACATATTACATAATTCTTTAGAAATGTTCTGTTACAAAAATAACGTACGCGTCAACAGTTTTTGTTTTAAATACAGATAACAATGAACACTGATTAATTGAGAGATATTTTGGTCCAAGAATCTTAAAATTCTAATAGCAGTTTATTTAATGGTAGTGAAGAATTTTAAGATATAAATATGCGTTCGTATACTAATCGATGCAGATAATTGGATAATTATTGCCCTTGCACTGCTTGTAATGTTGCGCGTACCAGTGCAAAGATGAGCAACGTTTTGAGCAATAATGAGCTTCCAAGCAACCTTGACAATATACCGTACTCTTGCGTTTGCAGCGTAAACAGGGCTTGTTTACCTCATCGTCTATCTCATCTGAAATTCCCAGGTTGTCATTTACATCAAATGTTCCATCATTCAAAAACTCCGAATCACTTTGAAATGTTTCCTTATTTTCCATCTTGAATGATGATAGTGATACGCTTTCAGTCTTCACAATAATTGGATTGAACTCGGTGACTTCAGAACCCTCGTCGGTTGTCGTGGAAACACATTCGACAATGTCGGTGTTAGGAAAAACGTTTTTATCGAAAACTTTTTCTACATTTGCATCGACGAGATCGTCCTTTTGAATGGAGTTACGTGAAATTGTTCGTGATTTTCCATATTTCTGTTCGGATACATATTTGAGCTGTTCATTAATTGCTTTAATACCACTGTGAGTGTCTATTTCCTTTTCTATTTCTTCAGAGAGCTTTAAGCAGATCGAATGTGGCGAGTGCATCGAACTCTCTCCGATACTCGATATGTCCGAATCTTCAAGTTGTAATGTCATTTCTTCACACTTCTCCTCTACTCTTGATGGCGATTGTTCATCATTTTCGTCTTTTGAATCTTCATATTTCTTTATGGTATCGATCATACTTTCTTCCATATTCCTTTCATCCTTAAATTCCAATAATATATCCTGCATTTTCTTTCCTTCTATACTCAATGTGTTCGAATCTTCAAGTTGTAATGTCATTTCTTCACACTCCTCTACTCTTGATGGCGATTGCTCATCATTTTCGTCTTTTGAATCTTCATATTTCTTTGTGGTATCGATCATACTTTCTTTCATATTCCTCTCATCCTTAAATTCCAGTAATATATCCTGCATTTTCTTTACTTCTATACTCGATGTGTCCGAATCTTCAAGTTGTAATGTCATTTCTTCACACTCCTCTACACTTGATGGCGATTGCTCATCATTTTCGTCTTTTGAATCTTCATATTTCTTTGTGGTGTCGATCATACTTTCTTCCATATTCTTCTCATCCTTAAATTCTAATAATATATCCTGCGTTTTCTCTACTTCTAACGGCGGTTTCTCATCAAAAACCTCAATATCTGATGTTTCGTTTACAAAATCTTGATGTATATCAGATAAATCTGTCTCGGCGATGTTTTTCGCAGGAGATGAAGTTGCTTTTGTAGAATCGCATCCTATCACATTAAATAATGGTACCGAATCTTGCGACGTACTTAAGTTATCTTCTTTAGAAGATGATACCTTATCACATTGCTCTTCCTTCTCCGCATTTTCGTCGATATACAGTTTTTCGGAACTTTCATACATTTCATCGGTATAATTATTACTTCGTTCGTCCGAAGATTCTTTTTGCTGTGCATTTAAGCAAAATTCTGATATATCATATGCGATAGGTAGTTGCGTAGATTTACATTTGAAGACAATCGGAGATATCGATTTCTCTATGTCGTTTAATAAAGATGGTTCTGAACTATACGAAATATTCAATGGATCAACCTGTATCTTTGTGGAATTTAATATTTTAACATTCTCTCCGACATCATTACGCATACTATCTTGTAAATTTTCACTGGATATTTCATTACTGACATTACATATTTTTTCATTTTGATCTTCCGTATTACATGAAGTTCGTGTTGTCGCATCGTTTCCTCCGCTACTATTTATAATTGTAACGTTAGAAATTTCGCGTAGGCTTACCGTTTCCATATTACTAGATCTCTTGTTTGCATTATTCTTCGCGATTTCTGATTGATCTTCCGTTTCCTCAATTGACGCATCTTGTAGTGCACTTAATGGATTTTGTAAAAGAGAGCATAATTCTGGCAATTGCTTGTCATATAAACTTGCCGCTTTCGGAGACTCGTTAATTTCCGCGTTATCTTTCGTTTCCGTATTCTTGGCAGACACTTCTGCAATCGAATTCTCTTCTGGCGCCTTTGACTGTTCTGACAACGATGTTTCTGTACTCTCAGGCTCTTTTTCCACATCGATCAATAAATCTTTTTGGAATTGTTTTCTTGATACGCTGTTATCTTCCTCTTGTACTCTTGTGTCTTGTAAAAGTGGTTCCTTGATTATTGCAGATTTCGGCATAGAAAGTGATTCTTCATTTGACGTTTCTAAATTATTCTTGACCGTTGTAGATTTTCGAATATTTCGAAGATTATTCGAAATACTCGGGAAAATACTTCGTTCTGAGGATTGCTTTTCTAAATCCCTATCACTCACTGAGTCATTCTCATTATCTCGATTAGATTGAATCTTCATTACCTTGTCTACAGTTGTTTGTATTGTGTTCTCTTGTAATGACCTGTTTAGTGATGTAGTGTCTTGTGGATCCTTTTCGACTGATTTTTCAGCGGCCTGTAACTTTTCCATAATCTTTATTATGTAATCATTTAAATTCCAATACAAGCAAAGCAACATTGTTCTCTCATAATACAATTGTTCATATTCCTGCTTGTTAAGCGAATATTTCAGTAGGTCCGACATAGTGAAATATAATTTTATTTGATTACGCAATACAATTTTCTGAATGTCCGTCAGAATCACAAAATTTGAATTTGTAATTTTGTTTGTTTGCGATTGTGCGAATTTGGCAATTGTCGATGTGGATTTTGACAAATTTGACGCTGCGTTATTTTTTTGTGAATATAATGTAAATATTATATTTTCTAAGACTCTATTCATTCTTTGTGGCATGGAAGTTTTCGGAATAGTGCCGGATGTATTTTGCAATACGTTACATCTGTCTGGAAGTTTTTCTGCAAGTCCATCTAGAAGTATATTTCGTTGTGGATTCGTAGACGCCTTCTTTTGCATGTAATTTTTATTTTGTGACTCGGGAATCTCTGCTCTTTCGTTTAGCACATTTTGTTGCACATTGTGCGATGTATCATTAATCGATACATCATTCGGACATACGAATGTATTTTTGAATAGTGTAAAATGTGGGATGTTTGTGGTTGTATTACTGCTAATTGTATTTTCAGACTCGACGTGTGACAGTCTCGTGTTCGTTGTAGGATGTAAGAACATGTTTGCATTCCTTCGATTTACCGGCAAACTCTGCTGCGATATCTGTCGCACATTTTGAACTGGCAAGGTATTCTGAACGGGATGCATATTGCACTGTTGAGATAAACAAAGAGCTTCGTTTGGATTCAGAATGTGTAATTGCGTTTTTTCCGAAGATGCTTGAGAGACTTGCGAACTGCAACTCGCTTGATACTGATTCACATTTGTACTCCCATGTCTAACATTTCCCATTGCAGCATTGATTCTCTTAAAATTTTCTATGAAAGATTCAGATAATGTGACATTTTGCACAGTCTGGCGTGACCCACAAGGAATATTTAGATTTATCGTCATAGGCGACTGAACTGTTCTTATAGACTTTATTTGCGACGTCTGTTTCTGTGCGCAAGCAGCAGATGCGATTGCAGTACTGTTAACAATATTTTTTTGCAACGTGGCGTGTGATGATGTTGTCATGTTTGTTGTAGGAGGCATGTTTGCGTTTCTTTGATTTACATGTACACGTGAGCACATATTAGCATTATGTGATGAAACGGTATTCATATTTACAAAATCTTGTAACCCTTGAATGCCGACATTCGATATATTTCCGAATGGCATATACTGGCCTTGCGTCGGATAACTCGCACTTTCTAAAAATTGTTGCTGATTAGCATTCGGCATACGTGAGTATGGTGGAGGTTGTGGTCTATAAGATGTATATTGTTGACAAATATTTGGCGTAGGTTGTCTCGAATGTGGCACTTGTGTAAAATTAGCCGAATTGCCGAACGATTGCTGCTGATTGATGTTTGGGATTATCGACGCCGGATATGGTATTGTTGAAGATTGCATGAATTGATCACGATTTGGCATTCTTGCGTTGAGAAGTGAAACTTTTCTCATAAATGGTTGCGCGTTTTTCGGCATTGATGCATTTGGATGCATTGCTGTGACATTTTTTGGGGGCAACCATATTTTCCATCGTTCTACATCTTCCTCTATTTGTCTTATGCTTGTATTTACGTGTTCACTGTAATCTTGCGATCTTATTTCTGTTGGAGCATCGAGCACGTTATATTTTTCATGTACAGTGGAATCGGCATTGTATGGAATCGGTATTGCACTTTTGGTATTGCACAAATTATTGGCTTTTGTTTTAGCCGAAATTACGTTTTCTATGATTTTTTGCGAATTATTTAGTAACTCATTATTTCTATGTATCAATGTTTCATTTCTTACCTCCTTTTCGATTAGGTCATTTATAGTATAACAATTCTCGATGTGGACAGAGAAATTGTTGGAATTGTGAGAATTTACTTCAGCCAATACATCTGTATTTTCTTGGGAATCATTAGTTGATGTATCATATTTTGCATTCTGCCAATGTCTTCGCTTTGTGTGCTCATCTGAGCTTTCTTCTCTTTTTCTTTTCATTTTAAGTTTTATTTTTAATGGATTTATATTTTTTTCTATAAATATTTCATCACTTTTTTCCTTTTCTCTGAAATAGACATATATAGACATAGAAATATATGTTATTTATATACATGTAGTAATGATAAATGTAATCAAGAAATGTGATAATTATTTCTATAAAGATATTTATAGAAACAATTATATTTATATATTTATAATTACAGAATTGTTAATAAATTAGATAAGTAATGAATTAGAAAAAATATATATATTTGTTTAAGAAACGAGTCGATTCTGCTGCGCAGTATGTACTATTAATATTACCTAAGTTAATTTGGTATATTAATTTAGTATTAATACTAAATTAATATACCTAATACGAATCGGTTCTGCTACGCAATATGTGCTATTAATATTATCAAAGTTAATTTAGTATTAATAACTAAATTAATATAATTCTAATTATTAAATAAAAAAGGATTTCTTTATTTCAGATCAGACATTTATGCACGTTGATTCCAGAAATTCATTGATCAACATCTTAGAAATTGAACAGTGACTGTTGCACGCAAAAATCGAATCGAATCACGCTGCATTCGATTATACAAAGTATGCTCGAGAAAGATTTCACAAATCACGTGCTCTTGTAAAAGAATACTTCACTTCGAAGAGACTCTGTTCTCTTCTCTTTAGTAATTACTACTTTGCTCTTAGACATTCCAGTTAACAACCCTGTGTCATCCATGGATTTTATTGGGAGTTTTGCACATGAACCATTTGTGAAATCCGACTCCGGATTCTCTCGAGAGCCATTGATACGTGAACCATTTGTGAAATCTGACTCCGGATTCTCTCGCAAGAATCAATACTTTTCTGTGAAATTAGAGCGGGATAGTGCAACACAACGTTCCGTTATAATGTTGTTCTCCGACAGGAGGCAGCACACTGATTTTTCTTACTTGGCAGTTTTTGTAACATCAATGTATCATTGCAAGATCTTTTTTCACTTGTGCCTACTTCCGGCGTCGAATTCGCGCACACAATGCGCGAACATATTAAAGGCAATGACTGTCATTAAAACAAATTAATTGCGGCTTAAAAGCATTGCCATGTACCTTGCATAATCTCGTTGCTCGCAGTAGTATGTCGGAAAAATTAAATATCGCTGAAACAACAAGATTTATTATCATGGCGAGTCTGACATTCGCGGGAACTTACAAGAATTAGTTCCTTAAAGAAATAAAAAATATGTTTTGCTTCGGCTTTTTAATACTATTCATCATTTTTTTGTAGTATTTTAAATTTAATTATATATCTTTTTATCTCTTTAATTATAATTTTGCGTTTCGTTGTAACAATTAAGTTTGCAGTCATTATGGTCATTATAAATATTTTGTAACAAAATCAGAAAAGATCTATCATTAATTAAAAAAGATCTACGCAAAAAGATTTATTTGCAATCCCTTGAGTTCGTTTTGCTCTATTTTTCTATACAAAATCGAGACGTTTGCGAAATGCGCTTAAAAATCAAGATCCACCGATTCGTCGATTGAATTTGCGGTACATCAATCTCTGAGAAAAAAAAGCATGCGTATCGACAACTAGGTGTTTGTACGCATCACGTGTTACGCACACGACATTCCACAGCCGTTTTCCGCCAGGATCATTCGTACGTAAGGAGAATAATTTTAAGTATCGTCTCGATACTTAAAAATAACGATACAAGGCTTTGGATAAATTATGCATTTTTAGAGGACTTGATATTTTAAATATTCTGTTTGATCATAATAATATATTATAATGATATATATAATATAATGATATATATAATAAGTATTATAAATTATAATGAGTTTATAATAATTACTGTCGATTGTTAACAAACTGTTAACAAAACAATTAGCAATGTGCAAATATCTTTTAAACTCTTTGCGAATCATCGAATAGTATAATGGATATAAAATTAATATTCCATGTATAATTCTTAAACGCATCCGTTATACGTTTCGATTATTTAACGGATAATTAAAAGTGCATTTTGGTCCCTTATTTTAGGTAAAAATCAAAGTTAAAAGATGCAAAATAAACTATAAATAGAATTTTAGCATTTTTGTATTTACGTACTTTCGTTGAAATGCCGAAAGAAGTGTCTTACTTTGTTTCCTGCTGGAGTTTTAATAATCGCAACTCATTTGTTGAAAAAAAAGACTGCTCGAAGATTTTTCTATCTCCCTTCATACGAATGTTATAACACGACAAGTAGAAAACCGTGTAATTTCTAGTGAAATAAACAACATTATGTAAACATGTGCTACGTACGCAACTATCTATATATCGACATAGCGATTTAACTTATATATATTAATTTATTAATGTAAATACCTTTAATCATTTATAGGCAGATTCAATGACTACTCTCCGAATTATGATGAGCGAATAATAATAATGCAGTGTGCCTCTAAAAAAACTAACAGTGCTAAATAATTTTATTGGAAATTTTCTGTAGTATATATTTCACACACAGATTATTACTAAAAATATCATCTCGTTATTAACCAACTTCGCACGACTTCAAATATTAATCGTCGTGAAAAATAGTGTTTGCACACTTTATAAGCTGTGGCACGTCGGCACATCGGCACGTTTGAACGTTTCGTCTAAACTATCTTATCTTGAAATTCTAACCCTTGGGACTGACATAAACACAAAGAAGGGGCAAAGTGACCTCCCAAGAGCGAAGTAAAAAGGAACAGTAGTGACAGTGAATTCTTTCATTGTACACAGCCAAGAGCTTCTTCGTATATGTAAGTACGTAACGTGTTTATTTTTGAAATTTCTAAACACTTTGAGAATTCGGCAGTTTTATTTATAATAAATTAAACATGAGAAAAAAAGAGCAAAATGCATTATGCGAGAAATATTGAAGAATTTTTTTTCTTTAAAGTAAAATAATGCCAAACTTTGCTTGATAGCATTTAGACTAAATTGTTACTATGCCAAAAATATTTCAAAAACTATATTTAAAGAAACTCCTCGCTTTCAATCTCCATATTCAGAAATTATAATAAATTATATCAATTTGTATCAATTTGCAATTATTAATTCCTATTTATTTAATTGCAATCAATATAACCGTTTTCTTACGTACTTACAGTTGTTTGTTTTGTTATAATTTGTGTAAAAAAGCTGTAATTAGCACATATTTCGCAGCAAAAACGACTTCCTAGCTTATTCTGATTTCTGCAAATTTAATTAATTTTGCGCATACGCAATGATCACAGATTTTTATAGAAAATAATGACTAATCAAGTGATCGCGCGATAAATACTTAAATACTTTACACGTAAATTGCGAATGAAGCTTACATATAAATGCAATCTGCAATCCATAAATTAGTAATATCATTTAATAGCATTTAAATTATTAATAATCTGAACGGAAACTTACCCATTAGTTAGTCGATAGAGAATTATGCACGGGTTGACTGCTAGCTGCATAAGTCCCGCACGCGTCGTCCGCCTTGACAGTCCTAGGTTCCGCAGATCGTTCTTTAGCTGAAATAATCATTTCGTGATGAAATATTTCAGAATGTGCCTGTAAAATTTCGTACATATTCGAGCTTGCGTCAATAATATCTATAATTGAAAGAACTGTAACCAAAAAAAAGAACTAATGACTTATACATACTCAATCGATGCGATCGATTGATCAACGAGATACTCGAAGGATCGCGTTAAACAGTGTACTACACGTTGACGCACGCTCTTTCGTCTGCGTTTAATGACTGCTCTCTGCGACTCTGCCAGACTCTGCCCCTCTCTCGCCTACTCTCAATTAGAGTTTTCCTGAATAGGAACAGACTGCAGATGGCCTCCCCATACATGCACACACATACATGCCTATCAACTTTCACACATGTTTTTCAACAGTCTTTCCACTAATCACTTATTGAATATCTGTCTGAATAGATTTTTTGGAATGAAAAAGATTATAAGCGAAAACAATAGAGTACTCTGTGAAAACTGGATTGTGAAAAGAAAACTGAAAAGAAGGGGTAGTCTTTGTACTTGCACTTTTTACTTGTACTTCCCCTGGGGGACCTTGGTCCTTTTCGAAAATATGTATATTATTGCGCATGGTTTTACCCGCACAACTTTTACTACGGAATCGTTCAATACTATTATTCAAACTTTTTTTTTTCATCTTCACTTTTTTACTTCGTTTATTAATATTTATATTTTTTATCAAAAATTTTTTTGCCTCCAAGAAAGACAAAAACATATATACTCTTAAGTTCTTTTTGTGTATAAGAATTGTATGTATGAAACTATATCATTTATGTATATTTTCCATCTTTTCTAATAACATTTTATTGAAATGCTTCTTTATTATGGAAATGTTTGCATTACAAATCTTGTCGTTGACAAATAATTCTCTTCTTAAGTATTAATCTTACTTTAAACTTTTGCTCGCGAACGTTTTCTCATATAATTAAATTTTGCGTTTTGCGTGACGCATCGCGGAAACGAATATGCAACTTGATGTAATTTGAGGTCTATCATGCGCAACACAGATAACGGTAACGAGATTCCTTGCATTTCTTGTCACGCTTATATTTGTCTCACTATTATATATTTTCCTTTGCCGCTGTGAAATCAGTTGTTTCTTCATAACTTCTATCTATTCATAAATTATATTCTATTATATTTAATTCCTCGTTATATGTATTTTGTGCATGTTTACGATTATTTTTATGCTTTCTCATACTCGATGAATAGCAAAAAGATATAATCGAGATTTCCCTTTAAAACTACCTGCTAATGTCGTTCCTTTATCAGCGAAACATTCTTTTTTTTTTATAACATTTTATGGCAAAAGAAAATGTAACATTTTATGGCGAAACGAACACGACAGAACACGAGAGCAGCAAATATTTTTGAAAAGGATACTGAGAAATGCTCAAAGAGGGACCAATACAACTGTGAATCCACGCGATCGTATAACATTATATGGGTGCAGACACTTCGTCTCATATTATACTAAACCTTGAGCACGTTGTCTCATTATTTATACTAAACCTCTTACTCTGTACTAAATATAAACGTAGTTGACCTTTAAGATAAATCTGACCTAATAGTTATATCGTGTTATCACACAAATTTCCGATAATAATCCTCTCAGTGCTTCGTTAATTGATCTTCGCCAGATCAACAGAAAATAAATAAGAAAAAATTAGGCAATACTGCACGTTATAGATAAGACAACTGCGCGATAGAGAAAAAACTAGTTATATAGATAAATGATTATTCTTTGAATATATAGTGCGCTTCGGCATCACTGATTTTTTTGCGTTTTGTTGCAAGTGCGGCGCGATTTAAAATATAAAAAGATGTATCGGCAAGATAACTGGAGCGGAGAAAATTTGCTCGAATTGTTAATGCGTTCTGATTTTACATAATCGCAAAAAATAATATTTTAATATATAATGCGTGTACGTACAGCATCCTTACATAAGCTCTTTACTGATTCCAGCAGACAGCCAGTATTTTACAATGTTTATGTGTACAATATGTATCTATTACGTATATTAACGCGACTTGTATTTAATACGGTAATTTTAAATTTTACCGAAGCATTTCCTTTATTTTTAAAAAAATATTGGAAGATACAGCTTCAACGTTTTCACAACGAATCGATTACACGAATTAATTAATTGAGGATTCATTCTCTGTGCTATCTGGGATACGCTTCCGAGTTCCGGAGGCATCTCAATTAATTCATGTAATCAACTCATATGAGAAAACGTTGAAGCTGTATAAATGTTTTTATAATATTTTTTAAAAACAGGAAATGAATATACTAATGAATTTTTTCGGACTCTGTGTACTATCTGAAATATACATCGTTCAACGCCGCGGTGGAGATTGAAAAGAATTAAGCGGTCGCTCGCCACATTTGGTGCAGAGTAACATTATACTATGTCCCTTGGGATCAGCAGGAAACCATTAACTAAATTTCTGATTTTTATGACCTCCTAAGATTTTTACGACACGACACGGAAGTCGTTAAAAAGCATAGACGTAATTCACGCAGATTTGTACAAAATTAAATGTATAAAGATGTATCTGTTCTGCAAATATAAGGTGCAAGCAAGATGCGCATAATTAGAAGTAAATTTATTTAACGGTAAGAACTTATTTAAGATAAATATTGTCGTACAGAAAGAATAGTTTCACTTTAAATATCTAAAAATTTAGTTAGAAAAATTTAGCTACAAATCTTAAGTTAATTTTGTTGGACCATCAAAATAATTTTAGGACGCTCAAACTGATTGCTGGAAAAACTTTTTGCAACATTATCATCAACGCTTGAGCGTTTTATATAATTATTTTTCTCAGTCAAACAAAATTATTTTCAACCCAAGTAGCAAGG
>NW_012026821.1:823950-824807 GCF_000956235.1 Wasmannia auropunctata | reverse complement strand
TTTTTTATCCCCAAATTTTATAATTATTCCGTTGAATTCTCACTTACTGTATATATCTGATATATAAGATAATTAAACTCACAAACCCATGGCGCGTAATGTTTTTTAATGTGTGAACTCTCAAACACAAGTAAGCTTTCCTATGAAAACATGACAGTCCTTGATAAGTCTGTTTAAGTACGTCAAAATAAACTTTGTTGAGCAATTCTGTATCTTTATTTAAATTAATTCCGTTGGTTTACTCTTTTACATATATTATTTCGGAGATCTATTTTTTATTGTAATTTTATTCGAAATCAAGTATGTTAATGTCATCCCAGTCAAACGAGTGAAAGCTAAAATGTGTTGTGTAATAACTAAATGTTTGGATCGATTGGAATAATTACATTAACATATTGATTTCGGACCAACGTCCAAATTATAATTAAAAATATAGATCTCCAAAATAATACATGTAAAAGAGCAAACCAACGGAATTAATTGAAATAAAGATACAAAATTGCTCAACAAAGATTATTTAACATTATACAAAACTTATTATATTTATTTGAGAGGTTATTAATATTTATGCGAATAATACATGCGTCAATTTAATAGTTAGGTGCAAAGTTTTTTAAAATGTAAATGTTTTAACGTCAATTTATATAATGTATAATGTTAATCTTAAAGACGACTGAAGAGGACTAACAATAAGTTAGATCAAAACGTTTTGTTATGAATTATTGCTTATGTGAAAATATATAAATATACTGGGTGTCTCATAATAGGTGTATGACCGTTCATGGGTAGGTAGAACGGATTAAACTGAATCGAAAAGTCCTCTACCATTTTGCAAAATTCGCAATCGTTAACAAGAT
>NW_012026821.1:822491-823497 GCF_000956235.1 Wasmannia auropunctata | reverse complement strand
TTAATAAATGCGAATTTTACAAAATAGTAGAGGACTTTTTTGTTCGGTTTAATCTACTTATCTTGCCACGCACTTGCATTCAGCGGTGGGCCGAATGAATACGCGTTTATTCGTCAATCGTTCAAAAATTAATGTCTCGTTTACGATTGCGAATTTTGCAAAAATGGTAGAGGATTTCGATTCAGTTTAGTCCGTTCTACTTACCCATGAACGGTCATACACCTTTTATCAGACATTTATTATCAAACACCCTGTATATCAACATCTAAAATATTTGCTCATTTATTGGCCATAAATCAATGTTCTTGATAAATACGAGCGATAATCTTATTAACATTTCTTTTAATTTGATATATCGATAAATCTTAAAATATTGCTATTTAATAAAAGAATATACAGAATGTTGCATATACATATTAAGCAGTATGACGGATTGCGTGGCAGACTTTGCAGGGACAGGTGCGACTCAGCAATACTAAACATTTTAAAAATAATAAACCCTCATTATTTATATATTGAGCCGTACCTGTCCCTGCAAGTCTACCACGTAACCTTATATTGTTATACTGTTATATATTGTTATATTGTTATATTGTTATACTGTTTAATATATTATGCACCCTGTACAATGAGTACATTCAGCATCAAAACAAATCAGTGGCCGCTCAATGATTTTTTCATATAATTTATGATAATTTTTCCTTTAATTTCTTCGCTAGATCTGAGTGATAACCAATAGTAAATTAGTAACACAGACTCAATGAGCGCTCACTGATTTGTTTTGTCTGCAGCCAAATGTATCATTGTGTACAGGGTACATAAAATTATATTATTGCGATTTCGGTTTGCTGAGATGCACCGATTGCACATTTTGGGTATTGTCTCTTAGGCTGATCGAATGATGCAGTTCCTCATCAGTGTCGCGTGTTTATTTGAACACGGTGTGCAGTCCAGGGTATCACATCGTGTACACTCAATATAATATATATATACAATATATATATAT
>NW_012026821.1:816023-822471 GCF_000956235.1 Wasmannia auropunctata | reverse complement strand
TTGACACACTGGGGTGGATTGCACCCCAGCACAAAAATTGCATTATAACAAATAATCTATTAAATATTTTAACTTCAAAATTTTTTTATAGCTTCTCAAGAACTTACTTTTTAAAGTTATATGAGTGATATGGACAAATCGAACTTATAACAGATGGCGCCATAGACCCGATTTTCTCAGGGTTACTTCAAATTAACGAAAAGTGGAAAAGCCTGGGGTGTGTTACACCCCAGTGTGTCAAACAAGGGTTAATTGAGAAAAATAATTATATAAAACGCTCAAGGGTTGATGATAATAATCAAATGATGCAGTTCCTCACCAGTGCCGCGTGTTTATTTGAACACGGTATGCTGCCCAGGGCACACTCAATATACACTCTCACAAATGCTGGATACACACAGAACGCGGCAACGTTTACCCCGCGGTGAAAGTTGCAAAAAGTTTTGACATTAATCAGCTTGAGCGTCCAACAAAATTAGACCCCCTCGGTCAGGGGAGTGCAGGATTCGTAAAGGATAGTTGACTTGGCGGTCGTGACTTGGCGGTCTCAGCCAGCCCCCGCAGGGCTGACTGAAGTTGCTGGCCTTACCGATCGCCTACCAGCTGCTAAAAATCCACCTAAAAGAGCCCGCGCAATCTAAAAGAGAGGACCCGGGACCACCGGAGGGTATTGCTTCAGGCCCAAATTTCAGATTTGTATCTAGCTAAATTTTTAAACTTTAGTAAAACTGTTCTTTCTGTGTACGATAATATTTATTTAAAATAAGCTACTCTTAAATAAATTCACTTCTAATTATGTGCATCTTGCTTGTATCTTATATTTGCAGAATCGATACGTCTCTATATATATTTGATTTCATACAAATTTGCGTGAATTACGTCTATGCTTTTTAAATTTCGTGTCCTGTGTGCATCCAGCATTAATTAGGTAGAGTTCTATTTGCCGTGTATCTTATATCCGCGTAACCAATCAGAAGCGGCGCGATTTGCTTGGCGAGAAACGCGAAATACAAACAGTAGATCGTTTCCGGTTACGCGGTTACGCAATACGCCGCAATCCTCCCTCATGGGAGGATCCACTTCACCTTTTGTTGATGTAATTGCGTCGGTATCTGCAGTATATAGACTTTTGCAGAGACAGACGCGGCTCAGTGATATGAAAAATTCTAAAAATACTAAATACTCACTTATTGAGCTGCGCCTGCCTCTGCAAGTCTGCTGTACAACCTGTTATACTGTCTAATAACAGTAATTTCAATTGGTCTGCACCAGCTGACACTGTGGTACACGGTATGCAATGGTGCAGACCAACTGAAATTACTGTTATTAGAGTTATAGTATAGCAGATTGTACAGCAGACTTGCAGGGCTTACTGAGCTGCGTCTGTCCCTACAAAGTCTGCCGCGCAGTACCTGTCATACTAACTAATATGTAGATGCAAATAATATATAGATCCTGTAAAAGAACGAAGGTAATCGTTTCCCATAATTATTTTGGCGCTGATTATGATCTCGTTTATCGTGCAGATTGCTCCATCACAATTTTAAGAAATTTATAATTGAAGTTGCCAAAAAGGTTATGCCAAAAGGTTGCCGAAAAGGTCGAGGAGACTAAAATTTAAATTAAATTCCATATTTTAACAGTTTATTGACTAACGTATGTACGTATTATATGTACCTTTATTTTCCCCGTGTGTACATTCATTGTTAATTAGCACCATTTATATCGAAATTTCCTATATCGAGAAACTCATTATGACGAGATACTTGAAACTGAAAAAACTTTCAAATCGAATAATATTTATTGAAGTTTATAAAGATTTATTAATTTTAAATAAATATTTTCTGTATATGAATTAATTAATCTGTAGAAAATAATTTATTTAAAAAAATATTTAATTAATTAGAAAAAATAAATATTCAAAAACTATTTTATTCAATTTTATATTATCAACAAAAATTCAACTTTAAAAGCTAATAAAAGGTTTATTTAATTAAACAATTTTTAAATTTAATATTTTTAAAGAAATATATATTACATTAGAGTTATTTTTTTGGTGGCTCAATCATAATTGTCGGAGGGTGAATTTATTAAACGGGGCCTTTGATGCGGGATGTTCAATATACAGTCGACTGACTTTTATCAATTGCCTCCGAGCCTTTCTACAATTGATACCGTCTGCAAAGTGTGTTGTAATTTTTACATCTTGCCGCAGGCGAAAATGCAGCAGTTTTGAGCAGCGTTACGCGATCAAAGTTTGAAGACAAAGCAGCGTTCCCATGAATTGTTCTTAACATCCTTCAACCTTTCGGAACCAGAATTTCACGCAGAATTTGATGCGATCGAGACTGTGCCCGTGATAAGACACGAACATTACAACGCACTTTGCTTTTGGTGTCGACTGCTAGAAAGGGCTGGAGACAATTGAAACGAATCAGACAGATCCCACACCAGATGTCCCGTCCATTAAATCCATCCTCTGACAATTTTGACTGGGCTGCCAGTCAAAATAGTCTCATGGGTTTTGGAACAGACCATGTTTTTTTAACCGTACTAATTTTTATTAAGGGCCGAAAATTTTAACAACTTAATTTTGATTGCAATAAAATTTTTCCAACATATCGCATACGTAATTATAATAAGTTTATTAAAATAGCTCTTTTTTACTATTTTAAGCGCATTTTTTTGCAACTTGTTACGTGATAAAGCAATTTACTGAACAACATCTTGGTGCTAAAAAAAACTATAGGAGACGGATAACTCTCGTTTTTATATTCGAAAAAAAATCATTTTTTAATCCTCCTATCTATAGGTATATAAGTATATAAATACAAAATAAAAATTTAAAAAACATGACACGCCACACTATATATAGACTAAAGCATCATAGAATACAATCGCAAATACTCAAATAGCGCGCGCGAAGCGCGCGTTTGTAGTGCTAGTAAAATAGAGCCAATAAAAGCCAATAAAACAAGCAAAATCTTATTTTTTTGGGGTATTATGTAAGGTATACAACTTTAAACCTTTATAGATATTTACTCAACATAAATACAAAATGTTTTTTTACTGTGTATGCTTATTTATTTATTTTTTTAATAGTTATATATATGTATATAAATATATTTCACATAATTATACATGTATAATTTTTTAAAGTCTTGTAAAATCTGTTTAATATAAATTAATAATTATCAATTTTATTATTGAAAAATACTGCGGAGTCATTTATATCTCTTTGTCGCAATTATTCTCATTAAATCTTGCTGATAAAGCGCGATAATTTGTCGTGTTTAAACTTAACAGATGGCTTTATGCATAATGTCCTCTACATTGGAATCATATAATTACGTAGATATAATTTATTTGTTACAACTTGCAAAACAAAATAAATGTGTCAAAAATAACATTTATATCGCTTATAAGCATGTCACTTGTTGAAAAGAAATTAAAAAGCGTCGTTCACGTTGTTGTAAAGTTACCGCCAGCAACCGCGACATAAACGGTTCGGTCAACTTTGCAATTTCGCTGACGGATGATCAAAGAGTTTATATAGCGGATGATACGGCGCGACTATTAAAAATCGATATTAACAATTATTATGTCTTGCTTGAAACATGTATTAGTCACGTTGCAGTTTAATACCCTTATATATATTAATACCCTTTTTTACATCTTATTTTTTTGGGGTATAAGTATTTTATACATATTATTTCATTTTCTTATTGTAAATAAAAATTGAAAGAGTTAATAGACTTACTTAGCCATTATCAGTCGTTATAACAATTTATATTAAAGAAGAAATTTTAATTGACATTATCCCGCAGATGTATCGTTAACGTTTGTCTTCGTTTTACAATTATTGACCATAACGTTTGATGTGTAGTTAGAGTTATGCAGATAGAAACAGAACGGATTCGTCGTTGCCGAATAACGAGAACAGGCTGTTCTACGTATTGTTCCTATTCTATGTATTGAAAAGTCTAATTGTAACATCGACGATCGTTATCCCCATAGTTTTTTATCTCACGCAACCGGATGGAAACAATGTAAACATGAGTTTAAACCACACAGAAAGAGAGGACGTATGTTGTTTCTAATCCGGTTTTGTTATACAATAACTGTATTGGAATAACGATCGTCAATGTTACTATTAAACTTTTCAATATATAGAAACTCAGCCTGCAGCTCTCGTTGTGGCAACGACGAATTCGCTTGGCTTCTATCTGCATAACATATAACTCTGGTTGCGTTCCGTAAAGCGCATCATACGCATGATGTATCATGATATCCTTGTTGTTCACCAAATGTTAAACAAAGATAAAAAGATAAATCTTGCGCATGATGCGCTTTGCGGAACGCAGCCAAAGTTATATGTTATGCAGATAGAAGCCAAGCGGATTCGTTGTTGCCAATTAATTACACATCAAACGTTATGGACAATTGCATAATAAGAATGACGGAACAACATCAATGCGTATACGTTGTATAATAGATATTTTATTATTTTAATGACAATTAACGATAAATTGATAATTGTAAAACGGAGACAAACGTTAACAATACATCTGCGGAATAATGTCAATTAAAATTTCTTCTTTAAGTTAAATTGTTATAATGGCTAATAATGGCTAGGTATGTACGAGCTATACACAGGAAATCATACGGTAAATTCTGAATGACCCCTACATAATGCCCGAGGATACTCGTGGAGGGTTCAGCTAGTACAATGCGAATCATATGTGAAACCTCTGTTGAGATACACGTGTGTAGAATCCGCATGTACCTCTGGTCCTTTCGCCGGAGGGTCAGAGCATTTTTCGAAGATTCCACCCACGTAAAAAAAAAAATGATAGCTAAGTAAACCGAAACGGTCCATCAATTCTTTCAATTATTATTAAATTATAAGAAAAAAACGGCTTCAAATTTTAAATAAATAAATCAACGAAAGAGCATGTAAGCCTCGCAAGGTGTTCGTGCGTAATAATTTATGTCTTCTTATGTTTATATAAATTACGCACGAACACCTTGCGAGACTTACATGCTCTTTTGTTGATTTATTTATTATTAAATTATTATTTATTCCCAAAAAAGTTTACTTGTTTTATTGGCCTGATTCTTATCTATTGGCTTACTCGCACGAGCGGTAACTAATTTCAAATCATTTTTTACTGAACAATGTTAGGACATCGAGACAGCCTTGAACTTCTCTTACCTTGCGACGAAGTTTTTTCTTTATCCGAAATTCTTTCATGACGACATTGAAATCACTTTACTACCACTATCACTTATCTATCACTTATCCTTTACTATCACTTTACTTTTGGTATTTATTTATGTTTAATTAGGAAAGACGACTCAGCATCCGTATCCGAATACGTATGCTTCGATACTGACGCTGGTTACATCCCAATAATCATACGTGCGTGGAGGTGTGACCTGTCTGGAGTGGGGGCTAGCACCAGAGCTGTATATAGAAGTGTCATGCGCAAAATAGCTTTTTTAGTACTTCATCCCCTGGTAAAAGTGATACTCATTTTTAAGAATTTTAAATTTACATAAACATATTTATAATATACTTAAACTTCTTCAGATTTTACAAGTTTTTTCTTCGGAAATCATAGAATATTTTAGAATTCACACACATAAATAACTTAAGAAAAACTGTCGACTGCAGCATCCTTTCAAAAAACGCATGACATCGATACCTCGCATCTCTCGAAGTATTGTCGCTTTTCGGCGATGCCGATCGATTATCTTGCTCACGCTAACTTTGTGAACGACATTACATATTTTGACAGTTGTGTGTCAAAATATGCAAAAATATTAAATATGCAAAATATTTTCAGCACTGGCAGTGAATATCGGAACGCAGCCATTGTGTCTGGAATTATACCTAAGTCCTTTTGGCGATTGTGTTGAGAGGTTTTTTTTACATCTCAATTAAAAGTCAATATAATTAATCACATATATTGCATAATATTGATTGTTCTACAATTTATTAGTGATTTTGCGATTGTTATGATATATATATACACTGCGCAAAAAAATTGTGGCACAGAAAAATTTTGAGCAAAAATTGGTCAATTTTGGTTAACGGTAACTCCGCGAAAAATTATCGTAAAATGATGAACTTTTTTTCAAATGAAAGCTTGAAATCTCTACTTTAAGGTTAGGTTACTGTGAATTGATTTTAAATTTAATGCATCGCTGTTACTGTAAACTCTTAAATCTAAGAGCATGTTTGCCACACTGAAAATTGCAAAGTTTGAACGAATGCACGGATTTGCTAAAATTTTTCTCAGGGATGCGGTTTCCAGCGTCATAAAGTTGGAATCTTTCTCTTTAATTTGAAAGAAAAAACAAGTCGCTACGATTTTTTTTCACAAAGTTACAGCATTTTGAAGTAACCCTTGTATTTTTCTCGACATTATCCGATGTGCACTAT
>NW_012026821.1:813405-814353 GCF_000956235.1 Wasmannia auropunctata | reverse complement strand
AAGAAAATCGACCAATCTCAATTGAGTGGAGGGGTTACGGACAACCTAATACTAAATTGAGATTGGTCGATTTTCTTACGCTTACGTCTTACGGTCTTACGGGATTTTATGTGTGAAGGCCTTTACCGTTAACTAAAGTTGACCAATTTTTACTTAAAATTTTTCTGTGCCATAATTTTTTTGCGCAGTGTTGTATACAAAAAATAACCAATTTAAAAAATAAATATAAATTCTCATAAAAAACTGAATTTTATTTTGTCGCTTCTGAGGTAAAAATTATTCAGCCTACACTGGGCTGCGTTCCTTCTTCAACGAATATAAAAGAAACGAAAATAAAAGATAAAATGATACCTGTATGAATTCAGGGCACGTATTATAGAACTATTCTAAATAAAATCCGATCGGAGCTGTTCAATTATTTCCTATTGTGTTTTTTAAAAAGAATGCAAAAAAATCCCGATTGTATAATTTATACCAACCAGTTCTACACTATAGATAGGTAATGTATCATGCAGATAGGATGTAAATTCACCCCTCCGGATTAGCCGGCATTAGAACCGGTTTCAAGTAATTCATTGATTGAAGAGCCGTTCTTCGGAGAATTCTCCCGTTACGGGTTATAACCTTGACAACCTGGGGTGCGTTAGATTTATCACGCACATTCGCATTCTTCGCATTCTTCGCGTTATTTGTCCTTGCTCACTTTGATAAATAACAAGAATGAAATAATTCGCAAGAGCGTTGCGAGCGTTTTAATTAAATTATGGAACCCACCCTTGATATTCCCATAAGCTGCGCGTATTACACGCGCCCCATCAGAAATTCGATATTGAGTGCGTTCCATTTAAGGGGTAAGGCCACCTTTGGACGTACAAAATAAAGGCCAATTTTAGAAATCTTTTTCCAAGCGTATACTAAAACCGGTCAAAATTTAATATAAAGTACATT
>NW_012026821.1:812250-812752 GCF_000956235.1 Wasmannia auropunctata | reverse complement strand
TCAGATAGCACCAATTATTCAGACAGCGAGAATGACGATTGGTTCCCGAAGGCTATCGAACAGTTAACAATAGATAAAGAAATTTCAGATGTTGATTGCAATAGTATGCTTAGAAATTCTGCCGTTAAATTTCTAATAAATTATTTTTATATAATATTGTACGTCAATGAAGAATTTATTTTTAGTTAAATGACAAGGGTTAAATATATATCATAAACTAGTAGACTACGTAGGGATTTTGCGATAAGTTATAAACTTTTTTGTTTATAAAACATTTATTACGCAATTTTTATGTGAAAAATGAACTTTATTTTCATATGCTCACCATTTTTCGAAAAAAAAGGTATTTTTAAATTTCCCTACGTAGTCTATTAGTTTATGATATATATTTAAAGAAAAAATTTAGTTTTTTGTTCCAGACTCAAATCTGCCGGAGCAATCGGTTCGCCCGTTTAGGGGGCTCGACATAATCCGCATCGCCTAACCCGGACACTGGAGCCGC
>NW_012026821.1:762788-812230 GCF_000956235.1 Wasmannia auropunctata | reverse complement strand
TGTACCTTCGAACCTAACTAATAATGTACTTTATATTAAATTTTGACCGATTTTAGTATACGCTTGGAAAAAAATTCCTAAAATTGGCCTTTATTTTGTACGTCCATGGTGGTCTTACCCCTTAATGCCCACAACGATCACAACTATGACCGTAATCTTTGCCGTTCCACTTGCTTATGGATAGAAAAGCAAACGACGAAACGACCGCGTTGACATTCACTTACGAATCATGAGTGTCGTGAGTTCGACGCGATCGCGATTAACTCTAGACTACCACCTGGGTAAAATTTACTCGGACTATTTCTGAAGTGCGTGCCATTCCGACAGGGTTGAAAAAACTTACAAGTGTTCTCTACAACCTTTTATCATAAGCCACGTCATTCCACTTAATTGGTACTGCCATTCCAGCAACGCGTAAAAAGTGAAGCCATGTATTTTTCTTTTGAAAATACCACTAATGTTCTTTTAGAAACTATGCTTTACTTTTTTTATTCGCCTCTGAAAAGAACTGCGATGTAAAAGAAAAATCATCTTTTTCGGAAAAGATATAAAAGCTGATTTACATTTTTGCAAATTGTTCATGTCCTTAAGATCTTTGAATGTTACTATCCATTCAGTCACCTTTCTTACTGTCTGACGTATAGATTTAAAAAAAAGTTCTAAATCGATGCATTTGAACCGAAGTTACGCAACAAAATAAGTAGGCCGGGTAAATTTTACCCGATATGGTAAATTTGAGTGGTAAATATGAACTGCGTTCCGACAACACAACAGCCACTGTTCCCTTTGGACGCTTATACGCTTATAGCACTCGCGCTTTTGTTGCCCTACCTCGATAAAATAATTAGTAAGCACGAGTCATGACGTAATAATGACGTCATGAATGCCTTTCATGAGCGCTTATAACGCCAAAGGGAACGGTATAAGCGAAGCTTATAAGCGCTTACGGCGCGTGAGCGTCCAAAAGGAACGCACCCCATGGTGTGGTAGTCTAGGATAATGCCAGATATGACGTTTTGAACGCGACCACAACGATCACGGGCGTTATGTGGAACAGGATTGTAAGGCGTCGCAAACGTTGCGGGCCTTAAGTGAAAAGTGAAAGTGAACGCATCCATTGTGTAATGATATCCTTCTTTTACGTTTATGAATGAAAGAGATGCTACGTTGCTATTCAGCCGACGCGACGATGCGTAATGAAGGATTTATCCGCCATTATTTAAAGGATTTTAAGTTTGTTCAGCAATGCTTTTTTTTAAAAAGATACCGACATATGTTTATCATTTTTGGAAGAAATTGGAAAACGTGTTCTACATATGTATAGATCTATTGTAAAAATTGAAATCTTTATATCTTAAATTTTATGACGATGGCCGTTTCACAAAACCCATTTTGACATTTTATTTTTTTCTGTAGTCACAAAATCGTACATAAAACGCAATTCAATTTATTACTATTCATTTCCAACAAATGTACAAAGTGACATTAATAAATATACAAAATAGTAATAAAACACACTTAAATATATTATAGTGATATAATTGATTACGTTTTACTTTATAGGAATTTATGTTGAAATCCCTCGTTTTATATAATAATACGTACTTTTTTTGTCCGCTCTGTCATATTTGACTGTTCTTCGTCAGACAATGCTCGCGTGAATGAAAAAACTGCAGATGCGTTCAACGCTTGGTTTTTTTCGTCTTGAAGAAATTCGGAAAGTTCCGTTCCGGCAGAAGACTGACTCAAATCTGATACCCGCGATTTATCTACGTCGGATAATTTTGCTTCGTGTGTTAAATGTGCCGAATGTGCTGTTTGTGAAATATGACCTGGTCTGCGAAGTAATTTAAAGAATTTTCGCTTGTACAATAATATAATATGTGTACGCGCGAATTATGCATAGGCGTGAGATATAAATATAGCTCTGCATTAGCAAATAAAAAGTTTATGTGTACGCTTACAATATCGTAACTTTTCCGCTAACGTTTCGATGATCATCTAATAATACAAAAATCTTCAAATCAGTCGTATTATACAGCGTGGTAGCATCGTTCCATGTTGAATTATCACTCCCAACGACAGAAGGTGCAAATGCCGCTGTCGCAGTCATATCATAATACGCACTGTTAACAGTGTTACTTTTGGTCGAATATTTTCGCAATATTTCGTAAAATTGCAGACTGTCTGGTATCTCGGAGCCTTGATTATTCGCGAACAGTGTCGGCTCGTCGGTACTCTCTATCACTTGCAACGTCGAGTTACGCATCGTGGAATAAAACGATTTACTGAAAAAATAAATATATAGATGAAAAAGGCACTTTCTATTCGAAGTAGAGATAAACGTATATCCTTCCGTAAACACATAATATACTTCTCAAATTCAATTGAATAATTATCCACGTCGAAATATCTCAGAGTGATATCTATGGAGTTCTGATCTTTCTTGCCCAGATGAACCGCGGACCAAGTAATAATTGTTAAGACAATTAAAAATGTGGCAAATGATATCAACCATTGGGTCAGTCCAAAAGCCATAACAAAATTTTTTCTCTTAAAAGGCAACCTTACACACGAATTGTCCTGTCAATTAATTCTTTCCTGTTTCTCTTATGCTCTGCGGGAAAAAGACTCGACATTTTAAAACAAAAAATAATCTGCTGCAATATGCACGTCAAATGAATTGATACAGACGAATTTGATATATAGATTTGGGATATAACATAGGTAAAATATTTATAGGTAAAACAATTCTGATGATTTATAATGCGATACAATTAATACCTATGCAATGGTATGACGGATAATAAAATTGCAGTAATTAATTAATGAAAGTTTGCATAATTATAATAAATGAGTGTGCAATAAATAAAATTAAATTTATAAGAATTAAAAATATTATGTAAGATTCCAAAATAAATTAGCCAATTTATTTTGGAATCTTTGTTATATATTTATATTTAGTTATATTTAGAATATTTGTTATAGTTTTTCGTCTAGGATTTTAAGAGGCGATACGCGTCTGGAAAGTCGGAATTACAGTTTGCAAATTGTCTGCACGGAATTGAAATTTAAAAATCCTTTCACAGGATTGAAATAGACAGGATTAAAATGTAATAGTGGGATGAAGAAATTTGTAGTAAAAACGAAAAAAAAAAGAAAATAAATTTTTAATTTTTTACTACAAATTCCTTCGTCCGATCTCTATACATTTCGTGTCTATTTCAATTTTGTGAAAGGATTTCAATTCCGTTCAGTTAGTTTGCAAACTATGATTCCGACCTTTCAGCAAACAGCAAGAGCCAATAAAAAAAAATTTTTCTTAATTATAGAAATTGATTAGTGAAAAGGCGCAAGCGCAATGTTCTATACAAGTGGCGATATCTACCGCAACACCTCGGAACACGCGCGGATTGTTCAACAAGTTAATGAACTCAATGGGTATATGTCAGACGTACGTCACATCGCCATGCATCGCAGATTCGCAGTATCGCAGTCATCGCACGCATCACCGCGTGCATCGTTTCGCTCGCTTGTATTTAACTCGGTTCTATCGACGAGACGGCAATCGAAGCCGTTCCACGTGCTCATCCTCGTCGTGACGATGAAACCGACAACGTACGTGTGCGCAACAAAACAATGTTAATAGTGATCCACGACTTTTATAACAAAAACAAAAATCTAACCTCCTCATCCTCCTTGCATTGATCTCTGTGGATCTGTGATTGCATTTCGATGTTCATATCGCGAATCCTTCTCGCAGTATCCTGTGCGGCACGATGATCATCCCACGAGTACCATATCCGGAGACATGAAGTGGTTTTGGTGAGAAGGAGCGTGTATAAGCAGAACGTAGGAAGGATGCCAAGCTGCACGAGTCTGATCAGATTGCTTAGACGACGTCTCGTTCTTGGACTCATCTTCGCCCTGTCGCTGACGTATTGTGCCTTTTCGTTGCTCCGAAATGAAAAGGCAGGTGCATTTATATCGTCTAGGTCAGATTATGTCTCGATAATCCGACTGCAGCCACACGATATCGTTATAACTCTCATTACAGAAGGCTTTGCCATTTTCTTTACAGAGAGGACCGCATCTGGACAATGATCTCGATATGGATCCCATGATGATTAATGATAACAATGACATGATACCCGACGATAATACGCTAGAAGAGCTAAGAGCGTCTGACAAGCCTCCATTGTGGCAGATGGAAATACTTGATCAAGCAGCTAGCGATAACGCAGGAAATATAGAGGCTAATTTAAATGACAGCGACGCTTCTACTCAATCTTGTCGTAATTCTATTCAAGTGAGCATTTATATCTTATTAATACGTTGACTGCTCAATATAAATTGTTAACAATCTGTAGTTGAATGCAGACTGTTTGATTTCTTTAGAAAGGAAAATAATTGTATTGTGAATTTTAATGAAGAATAAATATATAATTAAGTAGTATATTAAAATATTTCAACTAACATGCTGATATAAAAGTGACATCGAAAACCAATCTAACTGTACAATGGCAGTCAATGTATTAAATAAATTTATTTAATATTTTATATAAATTTATATTATATAAATTTTATATAAATTTATATTCCATTTTATATTGACGAGCACTTTATAATATATATTTCAATATATTATATTTATAATATATATTATTAGGGAAGAGGCTTGATAGTTGATGATCGCGGCGTAGTATGCTCGAGACACGAAGTTCTGTCTAATGGATGTTGTGCGATAGAGCCAAGAAAGGCGCCAAAAAACGAAGGGTCATTGTCTATGGCTAGAAGAGAAAGATACAGTTGTAAAACGTGTAATCCTCAAGGATGCTGTACTATTTACGAATATTGCGTTTCCTGTTGCCTGCACCCTGATAAGGTAAGTTTTTTTATTAATTCTATAAAACTTTCGTCTTTTTTAAGCTTACTTAACATATTTAAAGCTATGCACCTAAAATATAAAAAAATATAATTACATTTAGAAAAATATTGCCATGTTTATCACGATTTAAATTTGTTTCAGCAAATTAGAGGTCGAAAGGACGTGTTGACGGGCTCCGCGAAAGTACAAAAAAACGTAGGGAGAACGCCCGTTCGCAATTCGGATCGCTTCCAGATTTGTCTGGCCGCCTGTCGCACCTCAAGCTCCAGTGTACGGCACGAGAACACTTATAAGGATCCCCTCGCGAAGCATTGTTATACCCCGCAACGATATCGGCGCAATATTAACTCATTAAATAATAACGGCGACAATCCCGCCGTTGTCGTTACTTCTTTTTCTGTGGTAACGTTACTTACCTACCCTTCATCCGGATCTTATTCCTATTTAACCAATCCTATAATATTGTCTTCGATCTTGTACTAACGTTGTCTAATTATTATTTTATCGTGGAATAACAATTATCCTGATATCATAAATATATTCATCAATATATCTTGATCACTACTATGTACCATATACATATCAGTGGTCTTGATATAATAGCGTGATATCAAGCGTTTGATTTTCAAACGTTTTTTAATAAGAGGATCGAAGACCGCGCACGAGCGAAGATTTGTAGCGCCATATATCCGCGTATTTGATCTCTAAACCGGGATATTTTTTCCGCGCCAGCTCTGTAATCTCATTCCTGATGGTGTCTTGAATTGGATCATCCTAAAACAAACGTGCAAAAATGTGAATACATTTTATTTATTACATCTTTTTTAGATTCGCGATGAAACTGGTAATTACTTGTATACGTACATCGATAATATTACTTGTATACGTACATCGATAATATTACACTCTGCTGCTGCGTAATGGCAGGAAATCGCCCGTCTTGTTCTCTTAGATTTGTTAATGCCGGATCCGTGAATGAGTAACGGATGGAAGAATACCGTATCGCCGGGTTGCATCTCGAGATTCACCCAACGGTTGTATAGCGGAGGCAATTTCTTCATAACAATAGAACGTTAATTTATTAGAAACGATATTCAAAATTATATAAAATCTCGATAAAAAGATAAACTAAGGAGAATATCTTACCTGTATGCCATGATAAAATTTGTTCACCACTCCTTCCTCCTTTGGAGGATAACCATGCGGGAACAAGTATCCCATAGTGTGTGATCCAGGCGCTACAAAGAGACATCCATTTTCGCTGTCGCAGGGTTCCATGGCTGTCCATGAAGCAACTATATGATCGGCTGGTCGTAACGGGAAATAGTACAGGTCTTGATGCGGCGGGTGTCTAAGAGAATACATCACGTTGCATCAAATAACACTGCACACCGATATTACAAGATTTTTTTTTAAAGATTACCTCGAACTTCCAAACCCGATGTCGGGTGGCTTCGCAATGAGCATACTATGTATCGCCATGATATTTGGTCCCGTAAAACACTCGACGATGTCAAGGACCTTCTCGTGTTCGAAGTATTTGCGGAATACCTCATCCGTATGTATATCTTGTATTTTATTTACTGATTTTCTGTCTTTTACATCGTACATTATTATCATTCCCATGTCTCGTGGAATCTTGCCTTCGACGATTTCGTCAAATCTAAACAATAAGACAATTTTATTCGAGTACTTGAACATAATTTTTAAAACAGCTTTTTGATCCCTTTTATGGCAAAAATATCAAGACTATACCATTGTCATTGCCACTGAAATTGGCACAAGTAGTTGAAACCTATAAAAATGGAGTTCTCTTCATATCTGCAATTTATTGTACACCGATATTTCAGATATTCCTTATTGAATGACTGGCCATCTGTGATATAACCGATCGCAATATTTGCGCGCACGTTAATATCAGTCAGCAAATTTACTGAACATCAAACAGTTCAATAAACACTGCCAGATTACCGAGCTACTCATAGTGGACCGGCCACAAGATTATTCTGATTAATGTCTTCGTAGAAATTTTCAGTTTGAAAACTTTTAATACCCGCGCGTTTGCATATCTACGTACATTAAATAAATATTATTTTATGCGTTTTGCAAAAACTGCAATAATCAAAGGAAAACCAGCAGCAACTGCTATATATATATATATGTTTGACATACGCGGAAGATTTTCTCCATATAAATTCACTGTACGAAGCTAGATTTCCAGCAATTAGCTTGAAATGATAAAAAAGAAATAACATCGCGATGGACGTTTAATGCGCTCGTATTACAAGCTAGATATACCTTTCGTGACATTTATCGAGCACATCTTGCGATATGAGGCGGGGAAATACTATATATCCGTTCTTCTCGTAAAATATCCTTTGTTGAACCGTAAGACGTTTGAGAATATCCTTCGTGTAACGAAAATCGTGTAACGAAGTCATTATTGAATTTTTTATTCGTTGCTCTTGAAATCGATTTAGCAACTTCTCTTCCGTTTGCTGTTGTTATTCTGAAACAAACAAAATTTACTTAAGCTATTATTTTTAAAAATCATCTTTTTCATAAAAAACACAAATCATCTGTTCATTAATAAAGATGTTCGTCATACAGAAAACATATATAACGCAAGAAATATTTTTTTGACAAATTTCCAATTTATTGAAGAATAAGAGCATGCGTGTGAGAAACAAAAAAGAATGGCTAATGTCATTTCCATCCACATCTGTATCATCATTGATGATTATCGATTCGCGAGGGCCGCATATCTATTTACGAAGCCATTCAAACTTGTTGCATTGTGTCACGTATTTCCCAGAATTTTCACGAATTGTTTAAACAAATATAATGCAGCGCGAAAAGGCATCGTTTCATCCTGGTCTCTCTCGCAATTTTCACTTTATGAATATTTATCGTGTTCGTTGAGGGAGTACCGTGTTACGCAGTGGCTTTAGTAAGCATTCCATTACAATCCATAAATTAGTAGATTAGTCATAGAAATCGGTGCTTACCTTTAGCCATTTTTTTTAATAATGGAATTCTTTTACGTTTTATTATAAGCGAAAAAAAAAGATATCAGTTATATATCAGTTTTTTTATTCAATAACTAAAACGCATACATGCTTTAGAAAATTTTCTTTTATTTTAAGTTACGCAAATGTATATAATACGTTTTGTCTCGATCGTACTTCTGAAAGAACATAGCAAATCTTGATTCCTTGACTTTGCCAAAAAGGATAGATCGGTATTTTCTTAAATGGGCTCGTAAAACTAATCCTAATGGGGGAAGAGGGAGAGGGATTTAAAAGGACTCGAAGGAACGTTACGGTTGGAAAATGCCTATATGATATTGTCAGATTCTGCAACGCGTCGGATTTTGCACTCAACTCGATCCACGTACTTATACCTGTCGAAACAGATTACACGCTGTCGATTCCCTCTCGACAATCTCGGACGCGTGTTGATACGAAGGCAGTAATCCAATAACCGATGGATTAACCCTTTACACTCCATTTGAGGATACGGCCAATAGTGACGAGTAATTATCGGTTTGCATGAATTACACGCCGATTACTTGGACATTGTGACGACGCGAAAAAGCCTTATATATATGCGAATAATGGTAAAATAATCAACCGAGAAGGACATGTTATTCGCGGCATGCATTAGTAAGCTATTTACAAAATCAATTTCTAATATCAATCGATAATAAGCTACAGCTATTTATGAATTCGACATCTTGAAATGGCGATCACCAACGTCAGAAGCGAGCGGATATAACAATCTGAAAAGGGGGAGAGAATTTATTCGTTACAACTGAAATTTACGGGATTACGTTAATTATTTCTATTTCGAAATAACAAATGAATGATTTGCGAGATTTGCCGATCCGTGCCGCTCCGAAAACGAAACCGCGATTCTTGCAGGATTCCGATTCCGGCACCCCGGAAGCGCCGATTGCGCGCGTCGATGGAGGCGTCGCGACGCGCCGACGTGGTCGCTCTCGCCCGTTTCCTCGCTCCCTCGCTCCCTTTACCCGTCGACTTTAGCACGTGGCATCAAAGAGAAGGATATACATCGGGGTGGTCGGTCGGTCTTCCCGGCCAAACGGCGACGACCCTCGCTCGTCGTCGTTCATTCGCGCGCGTGGATTCGAGAGTTCTCTCGCCGAAAGCAAAAATTAATACCGTCCCGGCCGGTCATTTCGTCGATCCGTGCGAACATCGGGATACTTTGCGGCGCGATCGAATCGAATTTCGAGCGGTGGTTTTAACGCCGAAACAATATTTCACTCCGTGGAATCTACATCGCTAAGTTCGTGCCGAAGGGATTCGCATCGCTGTCTTTTGGATCCTCGATTATTCGCCGGCGACGACAGGAACGAGCATGAAAGTCAGTTGATTTTACCCTCGAAAGTTTTAAGATGGATACGTCGTCGGGTAAGCTCGAAAAATCTCTGTCTTAATAATTTAAGACTAAAAACGCAAGTAAATTACAAATCTTACCGAATAAAATCTTTTAGCTCACCGTTAACTCGCTTACACATCAAATATGTGAGAAAAATTAATTATACAAACGACGATGTTAGAACAAGCATGATTCTGTAATTGTGTGTAACCGTACGTTACAGTTATATATTCTGGAAAAATAATTCTGATTAAATTTTGAAAATCATCAATGGTAAAACGGAAATGCCGCATTGCAGGCTTACGTTGCTTTGAAAATAAACGGCACGAAAAAAAAAGAGAAGACTTTTAACTGCTCTTTCCGAACTACGTCCATTAACTCGATAATTTATTTCGTAAAAATCTAATTCAGTGACGCGACAGAGGCGCGGAATATATATTAACGCGTCGCGAACCACTTCCATGCTCGGCCCGGAGACGTATTTTTAGCGAAAGCCTACGGCATCGCACAGATTAATGTATGTTAACACGAACAATAAATTTCTCCCACAATAGCGCACTACAGAATACAGGAGGCTGGAGAGATCGCCCCTCGCATCAGCTCGCGATAAAAAATTATTATGCAATTTAACAGTTTTCGACTCGACGAAGCGTGTCTCGCGCGCCGTTTCGCACGTTCAACTTCGATAAAAATTTCATTCATCGCAGTCGCGCGGAGGAAATCCTTTCTGCGGAAACGAAAGCCCTCATGCCATCAACGTTGTTCGCTGGGCGCGACGCGACGTGGCGATTAATTTCTCAAATCGCCTTGGAACGGCGGAAGTCTCTCGGGAGAGGACGCGAGGGACTCGAGAGGCAGTGGAGCCATCCGCGCGTATCTGCGAGAATAGAAACGAGTTTACGGAGGCAGGCAGACCAAATCGATATACATCGCGTTAATAATGAAGCGGCAAGGTCTATAACCTTCCGTAAGCGAGTCGCGATCGACCTTTCTCGCGGCGGATATAAAGACACTTGTCTCTTTTTCTCACACACACACACACACTCTTTCTCTCTCTGTCGCTCTCGCGCTGTCTTTATGTGTGGCACTTCTACGGACGCAACCAGTCGCGTTCGCGGCCTTTTGTCTACGCAAGTGCGCGACTTGTTTTTTTTTCTTATTTCCTCTCTGCGTGGCCGCGGCAGCTCTACTCTTTTTTCCCTGGCGTGCGAAAATTCTAATCCCGCTTGCTACGAACTCGCGTCGTGACAACTCATCCGACTTCGGTTATAAATGTCACGAATCGAGATAAATGGACGGCTCGTACGGACGCAACATGCCGTTCCTCGTATTAGCGACTTTTTACGATGGATATATGGGAGAGGATTAACATCGCGATAATCATGCGACGATTAATTGCGCGATATAATTACAGAATCTCTCGATGTTCTCGGCTGATCTCGTTACGCGATACTGCATACCGAATGTTGTTACGTATTACGCAGTTTGCCGAGGCAACGAGCCGACTGCGTTTTTCATTAATTTCGAAAACAAGTTTCCGTTCGCTTGCTAATGCAAATTTTTCCCGCCTCGCGAATTCGCGACCCGATTGAAACAATATCAACATTTATTTCCACTAATGTTTACAATCCAAATTCCATTCCAGTTCTCCGCTCTCTTTCGAGGATTTTTCATCAAGTACGGCGTGACGTAACTCTGCGCGTGATCATTATATTATATCGCGATATACGCGATACAAATAGTTGCTAAAAAGAAAAATACGAATTTACGTTAGAAAATTTCTCATTCTTTATATATATATATATCTATATATATATATATTTTTTTTTTTTTTTCATTACAATTTCTAATTTTTCTCGTATTTTTGCCGCAGTCACCTCGTCTTAATTACTTCAGAATCTCGTTAGTCTCTCTTTGATGTATTGTGAAATATAATACGCGAAACTCAAGTTTCGCTGGAAATGTGTTTTCCGCCGCTTACTCCGCTCATCTGGCTCATCGAGAAACAGAGTCGAGATTTCGGAGTCGACCCATTAAATTACCGTGCTTGATTAGCGGCGCCTCGTTAGGCAACATAACAATTATGTCTGATGGGAAAAAGGTATCATACAGGTAATACGAAACATCTTATATTCTCTACAAGATGTTAATAATGATCTCGCGAGCGCGATGCATCCAGCGAGACAGACTGGAGGACGCGCGTACAGGAGGATCGAAAAATATTGTACGAAATTGAAATTACGATCGCGATTACAATTAAATACGAAGAGGACCTAACCCTAATTATTCATATAAAGCGCTGAATGATTAAATTTCAAATTGGAATCCTCTATTCCGTGTTCGTTCCTATTCCCGCGACCTATATAATCGCGCAACTCCAAAATGGAAGGGATTTAATTAGCTTGGAAAGCGATGCCGCAATAAGCCCTCGCAGCGCTTAGGAAGGCTAAACGCGGTGCAGTTAAGCGTAGATGAAGGTTTATTGTCGAGAAGGGAAAAGCGCGTATGTTCGCCACTTGGCCAGCATGCAGAACGGGACTACTTGGCCAGACTTTCAGGCACCCTCGTTTGATAAAGGAACGATGCCCGGCTAGACGCGCCGTCGTGCCAAGGCCTGCAAGAAAAATCTCGTCGTCTATACTATCCACAGACGAAGGTTTTTTTCCCTTCGCAACTCTACCTCCTGCAACTCTACCGCCCGCGCCGCTGGAAACGATAGCTCCGTGTCGCGCGCTCTGAATCGTCAGCGGCAAACGCGACCAGTTTTTTTTTGTTTTTTTTTATATAGGAAGGAATTCCTGTAATTCCTAGTTAGACGGAGAAATTTCGATTTGTATGCAAAAATGCGATCCTGCGTTTCTCCTTTACGTCGCGTTTGTACCGACTCGTTTGTAAACGGTTGCCCGAGGATACGTTTGCGCAATATCCATTTGTTGTTGGAATATACTAAAGGGCAATATTCTTTCACTCTCGGTCTACGCTTTCGAGAAGCGTCGTTGATTGTTCTTGCCGCGTCCCGCGTCCCGCGAGGCGAAATAATACGAATGTTACGATATTCCTTTCCTTCACGGAAAATACGTAGTTTTTCTTTTTATATTTGTATGTACACATAAAGGCGCATTTGGCTTTCAACAACCGTATCCTGAGTCCGCGCTGCTCTTACATCACACCGGCAAAAGTTGATAGCGATGAAGCAGCTTTGTCGTGTTGACTTTCTGCCGCGCTACCCCGTTACGCTCGGAATATTTCAACCGATATAAATTTCTCCTTTGATCGTCGCGATCGCCGGCAAAATACGAAAATACCGCGAATAAAACTTTACATCGCGTTAAACGCGCTTAAATGCCGCTTACGGCGTTTATCCTCAGATGCCAGATGGGATATTTATTGCGTGTACTGAATCCTCTCAGAATTAGATAATCGGAAGATACGAATGTCGCACAAGTATCCTTCCGCATTTGCCGCGTCCTTGTACATCTTTCGCAATCTCTTGCAGTCGTAACGTGATGCGCGAGCGCAGCCGGTTCCAACTCCGAATTTAACACCTTCGGATTTGTTTTCCTTGCGGCCCCGTGAAATGGGCAGTATATTAAAGAGGAGTTGCAGATGTACCGGATCCCCGAGGTGCCGGACGGTCAGTTGTGGCAATAACTCTGCAGTCGCTGGCAGATGCGAAAAGCGGGGGAGAGGAAGCCGCTTAATCAATATTAGTAAATGGATCGTGGGTGCCATGACATTCTCCTTCTATTTCCGAGACATAGAGTAATGCAGAATGGTATTATAATTGGCCTATCAAGATATTAACGTGCAGATAAGATCTTATCCGTCGCGTAATATACTTAGAAATGATTGAAATATTAACAGTAGAGAAAGATTGCGTGTCAAGGCGTCGTCGGGCTTCTGCTTCCTGGGCCAAGGTCTCCCGTGTATTTTTCCCGGATGACCGACGTTTTCGAAGCAGTTTCCTCTGCGTATTCCATCGAGCACATGTGAGAGTTTGTTTCACAAACACTCGCGTGCGGTTCGACAAATAACTCGCGCACTGACTCACGTCACGGTCGGATCCCCGAGCTTTAAGCCGAATTTATATCCATCGAAAATTTCATTTCGCGATCCAAACCGCAAAGATCCATTCGAGATGTGTATGTCATAACGAACTTTCAGTTTGCGATATCACGGAGTGCGTTATTTTAAGATAGGACATGTTACGCTTTCAGAATAAAACACATGTTTAATAATTTCGTCATGAATTATTCAAAGATCAGCATTCAAAGTTCGCGTTTTTTTTTTATGCATAAATAACTCACGTAATACACATACTTAAAAAGTATTTCAAAATTATGTTTTGTAAACCAAGCGAGAGGTGTTATTAATATTTATAAATATAAAAAATTGTTATTTAAATAGTATTTGCGCGAATTTAACATTTTTCTATAAAATGTATCTGTGCCTAACGAAGAAACTCCGAGAAAATCTTGCGCTGCAATTATCAGGTCGATGCGTGCCATGAAGAAATCGCGACGATACGTCGATGTACCTTGGAGGAAGCGTGCCAAGGTCGTCGTGGTCGGTGCACGTGGGGAATGCTTTCCGGAGTCGCGTATCGTCCGGTCGCTCTACTGGATCTCTTCGATCCTCCAAATTGTTTCCTACATGGAATTACTCCTTCCTCCGTCCAATTGAAAACCGAGTGAGTCCATAATTGAGCGCGACCACTCAGGACAAACGGCATTAAAGGCGAGTCGAAAAGAGTACGAAGAGCGACACGTATCCTTTACGGACTTGACTTGACGAAACTAGGACATGCTGTGGAATCGATATGTCAGTTGTCCCGTCCAGTTTCAATTCGGTATTCCGGATCAATACCGTTGGTTAGCTCGTGCTTACCGAAGCTCATTTAAGAAGACAGAATAACGGAGCAACGGGGGGGAGGGGATGAAAAAGATGCGGAAGATTTCAAAAAATTCAGAGCTTGTGAATCACTAGAAACTCCCTGCTTCTTGCATAAACGCAAGTATTTTATGCGACGAATTTCTTATCGACAAAGATCGACATAAAGTTATATGTTTCGGGCAACAAACTTGTACGTTCAATTTTGACCTGGCAGGATTATATCACGTTAAAAAATTACAAATAAATGAGAGACGATATTCGATTGAATTTCGCGAAGGATACGTTCATTCGTACACCTATTTCAATACGCTTTGTGTGGTTAGTGAATTGGTTACTCAAAGTTAAATTGCCATTGCTAAGTCTATATATAAAGACCGTTTGCCATTAGAAACAATGGGGAAAATCGTCCCCATTGTTTGTTCTACTCAAAAAGAAATAGAAGTTTTTTGAACGTAGAAAAAGTACTGCCCTTTGATGAACCTAACTATTGTTTAATTCAATTTATGTAATTGCTGCGTCATAATCCGTTTTAGACGGACACGTTCCTGCTCTTGCATTACCTTTACGCGAACAATTATTAATAAAGCTGTGTTAAAAATTAAATTGTACATGTCAGTTTAATGTCTTGGGACAAACGCAATTATTGCAAATAAATGGAAACTGAAAACTGAAAAGGTACTCCCTCGAGCACCTGCGATGCGCCGCCGGAAATCCGCGACCCGGTGCCTGTGCAAACGAGTAACGACTCTCGCTATATTACGAAATACGAGATGGAAACGGATGTACTGGAGCGTTATGCGACCGGTTACCTACTTTGTAATTGCGATATTCCTCCTCCGGCCCTTACGAGCACGAATGCCGCATTTCGCGTAGAACGAAATATACATTATCGATCGTCCAATACCCGTGGCAACACGAATACATTAGGATATGTTCGCAGATTGACACGAACACGTGGCGATTCTTTTATTATTCAACGAAACATCTGATTTCCTCGCGGAGAGTGCCACTACGAAATATGACGAGCGAACGTACGCAGCTATCCGTAGGTATAATTCACGAGCGATCGCAATCCAATGATTACCTGAAAAATATCCCGCGCGATTGCAATAGTAATCACGATCGAAACGTATAACAAAAACGCAATCACGTGAACGCAGCAGTCGTAGAAAATGTAGCTCTGTCAGTCGTCGAAAACAAGAACGTCGTTTCGCGATTATCAGATTGAATATTCGATTCTTCAAATGTCTTTCTTATCTTTTGGATACCTTAACGTGATTAACCACGAGAAGGAATTTCGATTTTAAAAATGCAAAAATATGGAAACGTGAGTGAAATCCTTGAGATTTCATGTATTATTAAACACTTTCGTGCTTTATTAGAACGCAACCAGAGTTTATCGATGTCACGATGACACTCGGTGGTTCATGGAATGAGAACCTGCGCGTTGTTCTTCGGATATCCCTCTGTATCTCGTTCACTTTATTCGCCTCATTTCTATTCCCCTCGCTTGTTCGAGCAACCGGGACGGTTCATCCGCGATATCAGCTAGAAGCCATTCGCTATCATTGCATAACATTACAAAAAACCAGACGGTATTATGAGTAGTAGTGGGTGGACGCGAAACCGCTTTCACATCAAAAATACAATAAAAACCCAAGTCCTGAGACCTGAGTTCCCTCGTAAGAGCGCGGAAAATCTCGAGATAACAATTCTCCCCTTCTACCCCTGTTTCATCTCTCATCCGCTTCTCCCCAGAGACTCGGGGAAGACCTTCAAGCGGCCATCCGTCTTGTCTCTAACTGTTTCTGACATGTCGCAGTAAATTTTAATTCCTTTTAACAAATGTGTCGAATACAAAATATACTTCTGTACATATATATATATATATATATATAGATAGATATAGATATATCTAAACTGTTCTCTATTTTAACATGTCAGTTAAATATATAAACACATGCGTAAACATTCTATAATTCTACGCCATGTGCTATGCGCTTTTAAACACGAAAACATTTTAAGTGGAAAACATTTCGCAGTGATTCGCGAATTCGGTGCTATGCCGACGCGACGTAGCTATTAGACATCGCGAATTTATTTATTTTATAATTTCACGCGTGCAGCTTGACAGAAATCAAGCAGCGTGTAACTCGCTTCTTTCTAAAATGTGAATTCGCATTCCGTGTGATATGATATATCGCGCATTTCGTGTGATATGATATATCGCGCGTTTATTCGTTCCAACACGAAGCTACGAACGTTCTGTCGACGCACGTAGAACTTGTTAAAATAGACACACGAGCGAGACGGGAGGTTCTCCCCTCCCTGTCTGAGGGGAAAAAGCGTTCGCGACCGCCACCAGGTCTCCGTCGTAGACCCTCGTTAAGGGTCGGTCGATCCGTCATTTTTTGATCGATCCAGCTGATAAAAAGAGCACGCGTTGAAGGGACGTTGGAAAGCGAGACAGGGAAAGGGTGCGACAGCGGGTGCAGGATAACCGTATAATTTGTCACCGGGGTTACTCCCGTGGCCGGATCTCCGTTCGATTTTCTCATTATCGTGTCCAAAGGAGAGAATCCAGCGAGCGCGACAGCAAGCACGCCTCGCGTCTGCTGAAAATCTCGCCAATATCCAACCGCCTGATGCATAAAGCGGTCGACGATAAATTACACTGCGTTACAGCACAGACTA
Organism: Wasmannia auropunctata; assembly: GCF_000956235.1. Classification (NCBI taxonomy): domain Eukaryota; kingdom Metazoa; phylum Arthropoda; class Insecta; order Hymenoptera; family Formicidae; genus Wasmannia; species Wasmannia auropunctata. Next base: position 795,351 of record NW_012026821.1, on the reverse strand, counting down.
TCAAAGTGATACTCGTGGCGGATTGTAATTGTCTACTCGGATTAGAGAACGCGCTGAGGTCGCACGGTGCGAAGAGCGCTGCGAGAACACATCACTTTTTTTTCGCTAAATTACGCGAAGTGAAATACCTTCCGATCGACTTTCCGCGGATGATACGAAGGAAAGCGATTAATTAATCCGCGGGGAATAATCCCGCTCGCTAAGACGGACCGCCGTTTACTCGATCGCGTGTAAAATCCGCAAGCTACAGCTGCCAATTAAAGCATGTTAACGCGTTGTTCGGTGAAATCACGATGGTAGAAATCGATTATCGACAGCCTCGTCTCGCAAACAAAGAGGTATTTCATTATCCTGATGTCTCTCGTTCAACATCCATCGGCTTTCACTTCGCAATAATGACAAAATTTCCCTATCGCTATTGCGGAATCTGCAGAACTCGTCGAATTAACTTCTTATCGCAACCAAGCCACATTCAGCAGCTTGCTAAGTATCACTAAAATTAAGATCGCGGCCGATTAGGCTTAAGGTTCCGCTTTATCTCGCGAAAGTTAATTGTGCTTCATAAAGTCGAAAGCACGAAGGCGCGCTTGCATTAGCATTTTGAAGAGTTTGAACTATCGGTGAAGCAGAAAACAGCGAGCCAATACGCGTGTACAAAGACAATAAAGAATCGTATTCGTGTCGTTTGCTGTAACTATGCCATAACTACGCTTAAAAATAACACCGATTTTTACGAGCGACCGAACGCGAAACTCGCTAATATGAAAGAAAAATCGGGGAAACCAAAGAAACCATCAGACTATTATCCTCGCGACGCTTTATAAAACTGGCGCTAGATCAGGAAGTTTTCTGGGTCGTAACGATCATTTTTAATAGGACGAAAGTTGTTCGAATATCCGGACGACACTTCTATCCGCGACCTCTGAATTTATAACACGCTACACCAATATCTTCAATTCGTTATTGAAACGAGAACTTCGTGCGTCGTGCCGTAATAATGATATATCAGTCCAAGTTTTTGTAACGAATCGAAAGAGATCGTCATACCGAGTGCCAGAAATTCAAAACAAGTACCTCTTGTACTTGTAATAATTAAAAATAATCACGCGGTCACATTCCTAAAAATGTCTGGCATTTACGATCGTTCAATTTAACATTTAAATTCTTCCCTTTACTCGTTGACGAAAATATGAAGGATATTTGAGATCTTTTGGAAATTTCAAATAGTTTGAGGTTTAAGGATTGAGGACCATTCATAATCCTCCGCGATCATCCATCACGCCGAGATGATAAAGATGGAATAATCGTGATAACAGATCTCCGTATAGCGAATTAGTTTTTAAAACCTCGCTGCGGCATAAGCTTAAACAGAAACCCTCTTTAAAATTTTAATCTGGCTTAAATGCAAGCTTAATGAGGGCATTGTGCACAAAATTTGGTAAGAGTTCATAATACGTGGTGATATTAACCGCAAATGGCGGCTTCGCCTCGAGATTCCAGAGCTTCAGGTCGTAATCTCTTTATCTCTTATCAAACTACGGACGGAATTTGCATAATTTTGAAATAATCCCTCGACATGGCGAAGGGAGTGAGCAGACGCGGCGCTCCGAGAGCATAATGGTCCCACATCGACTCGGGATCTTCAGCGGCCATCCAAGTAAATCGGTACGTTCGTTTGTATTGTTTGCGTTATCTGCATACGTATGCCTGAGAGCACGCGCGTATTCGAAACCGATAAGACGCGCCTGTCGCAAACGAAAGGACACCAATCTTCGCAGCCCTCCTCGCGAATGTCCTTCCTGCACAAGGGCGTCTATTTTTACAGGAGAGCTCACCCCTACACCCTACTGTCTATTCGGCCGAGTTCTAAGGTAATTTCAAAAACTACTTGCTCTCCGTCGGAAGCAGAGGCGATTTCCCATCGCCATTTCCGGCAGGTATTCCGGAGATTTCTATTTTGAATTCAAATCTTTTGTATTGCCCCGGCAACCCACGAAAAACGCACGATTGAATTTTAGCCGGTCTTTCCATAGAAATCTGACACTTTTTATCGATTGATCACCCGATTTCCCGGAATCTTTCTCCCTCGCAATGTCGCTCATCATCGAGTTATCCTGAAGGACCGATCGATCGCAATGTTCAAAGCCCTCGACTGAGGGAAGGAGAAGGTCTCTCTCTCAAGGTCGCGCGGAGTGCGTGACCTTCTTTCAAGGACAAGCGCATGCTCCGTTTCACGTATCGGTCGCGTTTCACGGGCACGAAAACTTCCACGGAATTATTTCGAACGTAAATGTCGAATAACCGCAATCACTTATCACACAAAAATTTTATTTTCCAATCTCGAGATTAAAATTACAACTTTTTATTTTTTTTTTAGAAACGCGAAGGAGAAACAGAAAAATCCCATTCTCATAGAAAGGCACATACAATCGCCACCACTTTCAAAGTTTCAATCGCTTTAATCTAAAGAGATTTCTCTTTTTCCGTCGGACTCTTTTTCCTGCCGCTCTCCCTTTACCAATTTCTTCCGACATATCGCCCTTATATAAAAGACGGTAAACGGCCAACGATCGAACCGTTATATCCGTATTTATGGAGATTTATTTGTATCATGCTTCCTGAATAATTTCACGCGCTTTTGAAGGTCAGTCGTCGATCGAACATTTTCGCGTCCAAGGACTAGTTTTATTATTTACGGAACCTCCGTAGGGCCTGTGGGGCCAGTGGAGCCTCTTGTAATTAGGCATAGACACAAGAGGCACGTCCGCGCAGCTACTCGGCAAACAATATTAATTAAAATCCATTAACGAAGCCGGCTGACGCTAACTGACGTGCGATATATTATAATGTCACTCTCGGCAGAGATATATGCCGAAACCGGAGAAGGTAGCGATCCCACCCACTAATTTATACTGTAGAACGTGAAAGGGACGGGAGATTAGTTCCGAGTGGTGGCTTATCCGTTCTCTCTTTTCCGCGCGCTTCTTCCGTGACACACTTGAATTGGCGAAGGCGATAGTACGTGATAGGCCGTACCAACGGCTCCGCAAAGAGGTACCGTGCCCACGGGATATTTACTTCGGATTTCACGTTTTCCCCATTATCGTTTTCAGTCCGACCGTTTCTTGATCTGCTACCTCGAGGACAATAAAGACGAAAATGAAGAATCCACTTCGCTAAAATAATCATTATAGGTCGACCGAGGGCATCCTCTTCGTGGTGAATCCTCTTGGGGATTATTTCAGTATTCGACGTGAAATAATAATGCAGTGAGATTTATATCCGAATCTTCAAATACAAGCGGACAAGTGTTTTATGACATTTCCGTGCTATGAAGGGAATAAAATATTAAACTAACCGCCAGACGTCAATTTCATTTACAGTTTCAATTTTTATGCATGTACCTTTATTTTATCAGATCAAATCGACGTATGACTTTCACGATAGTCCACACATGTCCATTATGGTTTATTGGAGCGCGCCCTTCGGTATCTTAATCTCCATCTTTTTGCTACCACACTTCTCGCAAAATGGAGCAAAATGAAGAATGCACACAACCGCGCCGCGAAGTGCTCCACTTCAGTGAATAGTTTGCCACAAAGGTCGGAAGGAAGAACACTTCTAGCAGAGAAAAGGAGCACAAGGAGGCGTGGATATATAGTAGATCGATTGACAAACGGTGAACGCCTATTTGCAGTAGGATAATACTGGCAGCCACGGAGGGATATATCATCCTTTATAACCTTCTCGCTATCGCGCGCTCGTATTTTGTAACCTGTGACTATTATCGGGCTTTATCTTTACTTTCACGTTTTAAAAGATTCCTAATTCAAGTCGCATGATGCGCAATACAGAGGATAACGTCTACTCGCCTTCAATTTGCTAGGAACAATTAATCGTTATTCCCAAACAAAGCACCTGACGATAGAATCGTGAATCACGTGTATTACAAAAGGACACAAGTTCTGTGGTGGCCTCAGGCCATATAATAAAAAAGTTGCTTGTGTGCGAGCAAAGAGGGTCACCGCTTCTTTCTCAAGTCATACCAATATAGCGAACCGGGTAAATTGCACGCTTCGCTCTCGCGAACAGCCACCGCCGGCGAACACAGAAACATATGACCACTCTGTGGTCAAAATTAAATATGAAGCAACAGTTGCCGCTGGTGGCACAGATACAGTTTAATGCGAATAAAGAAATATCATGCGCTGCTGATACAAATAAACAAGGAAAATAAGAGAATTTAGATATCATATAAAAATTTCCATTAAAATACACAATAAATACATTACATAAATAAATTATATAATAAATATCTTTTTATAAAGTCTTAAACTTTAATTCATGTTTTCTCAAATGCATTCGTTTAAAAGAATCTATCATCTCGCGTTCAAGATAAAAAAATTCTGCAAACGATGTGTCTTGTGATATATCGCTCGTGTAATTAACGAAATTCATTCATTCTAATTGTAAAAATTTCGAAATCTATGACATGCGATAAAGTATAATTTTTCGTTATCGTTAACCAACTAACCGATGAATCAATGAAACTGAAACGTACAAAATTTAAACTACAAATTTCGGAAGCGAATTTTCGTGTGTAGTCAGCAAAATTTTTCCCAATGATTATTGCTTCTATTTTCGAAAGAGGCACGGTTGATTTATCGCAATCATCATCGATTAAAGTAACAAGCTTACGAATTAAGAGAAAGGCACGTAGGCCATAAATATGTCATAATTTTGTCATCCCCAGCTCTCACATGTATATAGCTCCATTGATCAATTAAACGATAGCAATTAATTACGTTGGGCACACCATTCGTGATATTTTTACGGAATGATACTATAGGTACTCAAATAGACAAAATTCTTAATCTGTATTATACTGTCCTTCTAATTGTAAAATTTCAATAAAGCTACTTGATTACAGTATATAAATTATGTACAAAGAATATCAATCAAAAAATATTATTAATTATTTAATCCATTCGTGCGCAAAAAAAGGAAGAGAGGGAAACACGAGGAAGTTTGATGAACTATATTATTAGTAGCAGTAAGGAACAAATTTGCTGCAATTTGTAAACCTGTTTAGCAAATCAGAACTTGAGCTATTTCGCTCTCCTAATAAGTCTCCGTGTCGTACCGAGTCATCTACTGTCTCTGCGTTATATCGATATTCCGCCGACACTCTTGCCCGACAGAAGTTTCCGCTTTCGATGATGGAGTAGAGCACAGTTTCTCGGATGTAACGAACCCTGTGCCGAGCCCTGTACGTACACCATGTGCCACGCTCCCGTCGTGGTTTACCATCTTCCACCGCGGAAACGTGTATCGAGCCATACGGCCGTCAACTGAATTGGGACACGCTCAGTCTACATACGTGCTCGTTATCGAAGAACCATTAAGCCTCCGCAACTATGATTAAATTTGGATAACGTGAAACCGCTATAACGTGAAACTGTTCGGGTTTAACTCGATAAATAAATTACATGTCACAAATCGTGTCATAAACTGTGCCATATATTATATTAGCGGATCGGGGAAGGACATTAATTTTACTTTCTGTTATTTTATGAGGGAAAACAGACGCGTACAAGTTGACTTTGCGTTTTCATTTACGTTTTACGAAAGTTGAATCACCAGAAACGACAAAACGAACCGCCTACGGGGAAATCCCAGATGCGCGAGTGCCTTCGAGTTATCGATCGGCCGTGGGATCCTTCGAGGACTCGTTCCGCCGGCGCAACGTGCGAAGTGTATCGTGCAACAAGTACCTGGCGATAAGTGATAGCACCCTGAGGGCTCTGCAGTTGGGATTCTCGCAAGAAACGATCCCCCGAGACTATATCCGTGTCTCGTTTGCGCGGACTAGCGCAACAAGTTACCCGAAGCCGTCGCTCCATATAATCGACTTTACCGATCGGCAAACTCATTCGGCGAAACCGATATCGGTTTTCGAATAATTCAGGAAAGCTTTTTGCATGTCTCGCGCCGCGCGCGTCAAACGGAAGGCAAGTTTTGGCTCTCGAAAAATTTCCGTGATCGCGTACCGGGGATGTAAATGAAGGTAAAAATGTTATCATCCACGCTGCATAAATACAACGACAGACGAAAGGGCGGGTTAATTTATCACGAAACGACAGCTAAGGATTAATGGCAGCATGGCGAATCCACGGCAGCCTCGCGTGCGCATGAATTATGAGAGATTCTTGTACCTACAAAATTCGCGGTCAGTGGGGCATGAAAAAAAGAATAGGAGGAAGGTCGAACGGTAATGTCGATGCACGTGTACCTGCGGCTCGCGTGATAGCGGAATACAGGTGGTTTCACAGGGAAATCGAGCGAAAACGGATAAAAAAGACGGGCGGAGGGTCGGGACAATTGCTTCGGCATATCCGCGCCGACATTGTAAAAAGAAACGTTCTTTAATCTTATTCGAATATATCCTTAACAAATTTCCCGTGAAACGCGATTATCTGTTTCGATACGTCTGCCGTTTTCTCGAAGATGTGTAGACACTTCTTTACTGTTTCCATTTCGCAAAGTACCGTCGTGTCGTTCGTACCGTATAAACCGCATAAACGGATACGTTGCAACGGTGGATTGCGTTTTATATAACCCGAGACCCGGGGAAGCAGCACCCGCGCTCGGTAATAAAATTGCAGGGGACCAGAACGCGATCACTAAATAACACGCGATTATGCATTCGCGGAGATTTATTATTCCGTCGCGTATACCTCGCTCTCACGGATTGCCCCTCACTCATCCACGCCCATTAATCATAAACGGAAGAAACTGTCGGAGCGTTCCGCGTTAAATTGACCGACAAATTAAAACTCGATCACTAATTTAGAACGTATATTGATGCGTGCTGTGCACGCTCACGTCTATTAATAACATTTCAGGTTTTAACGACGTTCCCAAATTTTCCATTTTGTGGTTAATTACGTGCTTAATGGTCTCGTAACAAAAGTTTTTTTTAGTAAAATACCATGAAACGATCCTGAAACTAAAAGCGGATCATGCCATATTACGCAATGATAGCTCTCTTTTAGATGACATATCGATCCTTTAAGGACGTCTAAACTGAAATTGCTGATGGTAAATAAAGACGCGGAAGAAAGAAGCACGGAGCACGGATTAAAAATTGAAGTGGGCTTCTCTATATAGAAGTAAGATCTGCAGATCTCAACTTGATAATTTATTTATAAAAAAAAATCGATATAGAATTTTCAAAAGGTAAAAATCCTATATAATCTCGTGACTCGATATAATCTACTAAGAAGGCTTCTGAAATGGAAAAAATGTTCTCTTACCGTCGTTTTTTTTCGATAAGATTATCATTTTGCCTTATTAAATCTGCTTTGACTTACTTGACCTTATTATCTCTATATTAGTTCGAAGCATTTGTGATTTATATTAGATTGTGATGTAATAACATACCGGAAATACAACCGATAGCAAATATCCGATAAATTCTTGTAAATACCTGTGTAACGCGTGCAATCACGTATACGGGGGCGCGTGGAGGAATTCTGAATGAAATTCTCCGTTCACCATATTTGCGGATCGATATGTGTTGTGTTCAAAAGGACGGCGGTTTATGAAGACGAGATTTTATCAGAATTTAGGGTTTTAATGGGATTACTCGCGTTTCCGCTGCACCTAGTTATGCAGTAACCGACAAATTACAGCATAACTATTTCGAAACAAATCGAATCGCGTATTTGTGACAAAAGATAAAGTTTATAAATATTAATTGCATGTTTTAATGTTATGCGTAACGATAATGACGCATAAGACTTATCTGATTGAATCAACAGCCATAAATTATCATTGATAATTTTAGAAAAAAGTTTAAGAAAATCTAATCTGATTCAATGCTTAAACAATTTCGTCAATGTGTATCATGATGCTTTATGGTGCGGATCCCGACTTAAATTGTAGCCCAACGACTATTAATAGTCGACACTGTAAAATTCAACAACGGCGAACGAGGTCGCCTTTTCCCTTCGTCGTGAGACGGCAGGCCAGCTAGCAATTGCAGCAGCCGCATCTCGCAAATCGTATCGGCGTAGTCGTCTTCTGGGAGATACGCTAATGGTCGATAATGGAACTGCCGCGGCACAGTCAAAATCAAATTATGCCACCCAGCAGCTGCTTGTCGCTACGATCCGCAAAACAATATGTGGCGGAAAGTACGCAGTTTTCGAACGCTAGACGATACGAGACGATGTCAACGAGAGACTTCCTTTTATTTCAGATCAAAAAGAATGTATAAACATGTTTTAAAATTATAATTTAATAATATTATCTGTTATGCAGTCAAACAATTTTTCACCTGGTTTACAGAAAGGTCGTGCGACACGCGTAAATTCCTTTCATTGAAAGAGATTTAAAATTTAAATACTTATTCAATCATTCACCTCAAAAACATCTCATCTCCTCAGTCTACTCTCTAAATTTTTTTGAGTGAATCTCACTCCGAAAGAGTGAAAATTCACTCCAGAAAATTTAGAGAGTATGTAAAATAGAAAGATCGTTTCTCTTTGATAAATGCGTAAAACTCTTAAAATTGTCTTTGCGCATAGAAATCTAGTCTATGTATATCTATTTTTGTTTTGTTTGAAACCGAAAGATTACGATTAACGTCACACAGCTGTACACTTGTCGTTCAACATTCAACCACAATACGTGACCTTTTGCATGTCCACGACGTCCTTGACTATCTAATTTAACTTGCGTTACATGTCGATATCTATATGATATTATACAATGCTAATGTTAATGACAAGTGAGCTGAAGCGTTCCGCTGAAGATAATATCGTTTACATCATGTGCCTGCCGTAAATACGAGGCTCGCTTGGTATCGTTTCACGTGATATACAAGTCATGTTTCCGATGGGAAACTATAGAATGATCTGAGATAATGACCAAGTGGCACAAACAATTTTACAGCAGGCAATTGTGGTCAATGTTCGAAGGAAATTTAAATAAATTATGTACTATCGGAAAGATTATGTTAATTAAGAATATGTATGGCTTTTTCTTTCAGTCAGAATCACCATTATGATGTCGCAAAAGAGGAGCCGGAAAGCCGGAAATGAAGTCGACAAATTCACTTAAACTGGATTTTTCTCTCGCCTGGGAAGAAACCCCGAACGAAAAGGAGGAAAAAAATAAAGCACACGCGAGGAAGAGGAATGGGCCCTTGGGCCTTCGTACCTCTCATCCTCGTGTCAACTCTAGGTCTTCTCCTGAATGGCTACGTTCTCCTTGTCGTTCTCGGTCTTGGTAAACAGGTGAACGATCGGATATTTATAACTCGTAAAATTTTTCTCGTTATCCCTTTCATTTTTTTTTTTTCGTATACTGATCTCTTTGACGCTCGCTTCGCGAATCAGGATAGCATTCAATTAAGTACGACGTGTCGTAGGTATCATAGTTTCAAAAAAACTGCTCGTGAACGCATTATTCATTTCAGCAATTATTGCAATCGCTTGTGTTTGAAATGTCGAATCCGAGAGACACGTGCGGACCGCTCTCTCGAATGTAAATTAGCTGAACTTTCCTGGCATTTCGGTCACACAGAGAGTTCATGATATTAAAAGACATCCGCTAAAAGCGTATCTGGATTGCAACGCGAGTTGCAAAGAGAGAAAAAGAAGAAAAAAATTAACTGTTCGAAAAAATAGGTACGCACGCATAATATATACTCGATGAAACTCATTTACTTAGATGAGTTTTTATCAAGATAAAGATGCAAATCACAGATAATTTCTTTTTATTACAAACGACTTTTTTACTTATTTTCTTCCGGCCGCTTTCAAGTTTCCGAGATACCATTGAAAATACTCTCATCTCCCATCGCGTGCGAGAATGGGAATGTGAGAAAGAGAAAGAGAGAAAAGGAAGGGAAACAGAGAGAACGAAACTTCTAGATAATTCACGATCTTAAATGGTAAATCTGACGGAGTGCGCGGTTCGCGCGTCACGCGTGGTACAGCGCGTAATTGCGGTTGTCGTATCGACCTATTAAAAGTTTAAATTACAAAGTCCCGCCGGGCATTGAGATTTGCGTAGTGGAAAGTCGCGATAACGCGATAGAGTCGAAAGTTGGCGTATCAACGAGTCACATCACAATGTCCGCAGACGCAGCAGCAGCAAACGGCCAACACTTTACTGCTGATCCATTTGGGCGCCGTGGAAGCGGCGGTGTGCCTGATACTGCTGATCTTCGCAACCGGCTTGTGGCCGGAAGCCGGTCCGTGGTGCGTTATTCACGGATTCCTACTGGCGTTGTTACATCCGGTCGCCCTTTGGACCGTCACCGGATTAAACTGCGACAGGTTAATCTCTCACATATTCTCTGTCTTTCTAATTATCGTTATTCGATATTCGGATACGAACACGTGTTCAGTGCGAATCGAAAACTTCTGGATGAATAAAGATCGATATCAGTTTCCCGTTTAATTCGTTACTCGCAGAACCGAACAACGCGGCTGCTCTTCAATAAATGATAATCAATACGTCAAGACTTGTAAACGTGGTGCACACAAAGGGATGTCTATTAATTATTACGCTCCTAATCAGTCACGCGTAATATCGCGTTTTACACGATGCGCATTTAATAATACTTTGCGCGATTCGATCATCCCACGTGTATTTCCGATTAAAATATATTTAATATAACAATTCGATAAAATTACTCTCGCCACTTACTGATAATTACTCGGAGAATTTTTTTTTACCTTGTCCAAAGTATAGACAATGTGTACACTTTTCGTTACATCATTATATATCGAAATACCGTTAAACAGAATTTCACGCCGATGAAGGGAAGAACGTCATTGTTGTTTGAGTAAATCGAGTACGAAGAGCTTGGAGAGCAATTCCTCTTGCGGAAACTTTCGATAAAAATCGAGTTCAATCTCGATATATGACGTATATCGAGTGATACGAACAAGGCCTCGGTTTCACCTGACACAAAAGGCAACACGAGATATCCGATGTAGGATATCAAATAAGGATTCCACGAAAGGCTCAATAACAATACCGCCGTAGCTGTCAGATAATACAAAACGTTCGTTCGATAATACAGTCTGTATCCCAGAATCGTCCCGTCGTCCCATCTCTACTTGTTGCTTATCCTCTCGTCGCAGACTCGCGTTAACAGCCACGTGATTTTTGAGATGTACGGCGAATCTAGATTGCGTCGACTGGAATAATTTCATCCCCTTTATTTGATATACATAAATGTTGTACCACTCGAGTACATCGTTTTGAGAGCGCTTTTGAAAATCTTATTAAGATGATTTCGTATTCCTCTTTCTGTACGTGAATCTCTGTAAATTCCATCGCATCGCGCGGATCCTTTTAAGAAAATACGTAAGACGCTCGCGCCCGAGAATATGAAGAGCTTCTTTTCCTTCTTCCCCTTTGCAAAAGGCAGTACCAGGCCCGACCGTGGCTCGATCGACCACGGAATATTTTATTCAGCAGTTTAAACAGATTTAAACCACCTCATTTTTCACTTTCTCGTGGCTCGCTCCCGGAGTTTTCCGCTGCGGAAAGCGTTGCGCTTTCTTCAATTTTTTTCTCGACAAGCATTTTTTCCATCCAGCGTCGTGCACATCTCGCGTGTGTATTATCGAGCGTACCATTTAATCCGATTAAATGACAAGCCGGGACTAATGAGTTCATTCGAAATCATTAAGAGTTAAACGCTCGGCCGAGCGTGAAACGACCATCCCACGCCGGCATCTAAATTACGTTTCTCGTATAGATTTTCGTCAGACATACCCCGCAATTACTCTATGCAGGTATTACGCGATCGCTGCACCGCTGCACTACGCTGCCTTGGTCTCTCCGCGTCGGGTGGTCGTCGGGCTGGCTGCCTCTTGGACGGGCGCTCTACTCCTGTGCTTGCCGCCGTTTTCGGGTCTGGTGCCACCTTATAGGTTTGTATATACGTGTTACACCATTAACCACCACACCGATACCGATGAACCAGCCATCGTCGTATTCCGCAGCGTTTGTTCGGGCGTTCTACGGCATTGCCGTGCAATTGCTGCATTTCCTCGCATAATAAACGAGATTCGATTTACTCTTTGTGCTCTGTCCCTTCGCCGAAGTTGTTACGCGTCGCATAAAGGCCCGCCGCTGCGAGACAATTTCCAGCTTCTCGCGACGCGTACCTACCCGAAAGAATTCCCATTCAGAGCAAACCTTTTGTCAGCGGTGAGTTAGTTAAGTTAAACGGAACCGATTGTAATAATACAAGTGAACTGTTTCAACGAACCCGTCTGTTTCATTTACTTTCGCGCGCTTAATACGAATGCAACAAACATCATCGCGTTGCGGCATGATCGCGCTCATCTATAAGTCGATTCTGTTCTTTTTTTTTTTTTTTCAATATCTCGTATGGATCAGGTATAACTCAGAGTTGGGTTGCTGCGCCCCGGATTTCGGGAATTCGGATTTCAGCACCTGGAAATTCGCCGCGGCGCTCTACGGCGCCGCTTACGCCATCCTGGGCCTGGGACTGCCGGCCGTCCTCGTGACGGTCTGCAATTTACGCGTGTTGGGTATAGCGCGGTACCATCGGCACCGTATCGCCAGCGCGATCTACGAGGTCACTCTGAGTGCCCAAGTGACCATCACCCATCAGCGAAATCCATTTTTCGTGCCAACCGTCACCGCACCCTCCGCCGGCGGACCGCCGCGTTTTCACAGCGCCGCCAGCACGGTTCGTACGTTTTTGTAAAATATTTAAGTCTTATGTTTTTGTAAAATTTAAAAAAATCGCGACATTAAACACATAACAAAAATATAACAAAAAAAATCATTCTATCGGCGCGTATCAGAACGTCTTCGCGATATCTCCTAATTAATGTAATGATTTTGCGAGCGGTCAAAATCAATTCTTCCTTAACAAGAATATCTAACCAATTTAGCTTTTGTCGAGCCACTTGATTTAAGCTAATCGGACTAATGAAAAGCACCCGTAGTTAAAGTACTAATCTGTAATTTAATTTTATGCCTCGGAGTTAGCAAGTCAAATCGATAGACGCCACGCTGGGAGGCATCGGCGAAGTACATACTAAAACTTTCTTGCTCGCAGCGTCTCGTGATTATGGACTACCGTTTAATTTCTATTCTAGAATTCTGAGCCAGCAACTTTCGAATTAGTTAAACTTTGATGTATCGGCGGATGTATCCGCGCGCACGCTGCACGTTTAAGGATAAATAATTTCGCGCTGCGATCAAACGACTGCTGCCAATTCTTGTCTCAATTTCGCAACTGACGACTTTTCAGGTGATGCAACTGATTGGCTCTCTGTACCTGCTCTATTTTCCGTATTGCGGATTTATCCTCTGGGAAGCTTGCGGCGTCGACAATCAGCAGCGTCATGCAAACTCTAAGCTCGCCTCTTTAGCGTCACTCCTCCTCGCGTGCTCGCCACCTATCAACGGCCTTCTCTACGGCCTGAAATCGCAGACCCTGCGACGATCCGTGCAAAACTACTGGCGGAAAAAGGCAACTAAGTCGGAATTGCAGCAGGTAGGCGAGAAAAATGAATGCTCGTGAAGGGCACTCGAGTGCCGAGCGAAGGACAGTAGTAATTTTCGCAGTTTACGGTTATTATTGCTCTTATGTGCCATCACGTTCGTATATGTACGTATATGGTAGCGTGAGAGCAACTGTAAATCGCCTGTTCCAGGAGATACAGGCGAGAACACCGAGCGTCGCGGGCTCCAGGAGACCTTCCGGCAGTGGGAACACTTCCTTTTTTCCATTCCCGCCTCTACAGCGAAGGCTCAGCGAGGCGTTATTGGCTCTCGGCTCGTGTAGAACTGGTGGAAGTTTTGAAAGCAATAACCTGGGGTTTCAGCGCGGCAGATTGCAGCCCGCTGTCTCGTGTAATACTCTCAGGGTGCCGACCGCTGAATCAGGTACACGATCCTCGCTGCTGATATCGCTTTATGCAATCCCTGTGTTTCCGTCATATTTAAATAGTTCTTAGTTCGTCTTAGTTCGTGAACCGATAGTTTGAGATTCCTGCATTTTAACGCGAATATCTTTATAAAAAGGAAAGAGTTTCTGTAGTGAAATGAATCGAATTTTTAAAAGACCTCTTGATCCTTGATGGATAAACGTTTCGTCACTGATATGAGCGTCATCCTTTCATCATGGCGCGCTAAGGTGAGCCGAGCAAATTGGTGAGGGCGAGCGCGAGTGCCAGTAGTCTGATGGGTCCCCATTATCGGAGCGACTTTATCGGGGCGGATTTGGGCGTGGGATGCTCCATAGCTATGTGCGAGACCCCGAAGAGGAGCCCGAGGATCCTCATAACGCGCGCGTACAGCGAGGAGAGCCAAGACGGAGGCAGCCCCCTTCTGAGAAAACCCCTCAATTCCAATACTAATCCACCACCGTGCGAAAGTACGTCGCATGCTAACATTTAGTAGTGTTTGCTTCAATCGCATTTGCAATTCTGTAATGAAGTCGCGATTTATGAAAAATTATCACGCCTCTAGTTGACACATCTGAAGCGGACTCCCATTTTCTCTTCTATCTAAAATCTCATAGTTTTGCATAATATTATCCTCTCTATAAACAAGAAGAAATCAAGTAAGTTTTCAACGTAATGTCACTAAAAACGTGTTTGCCGTTAGTTTCATATGGAGATTTGCAAATGAATAGATCGTCAAAGTAACTGAGGTGCTGGCTTAGCGTTTGACCTTATTTAAAAGATCTCTCGTTTATCGCGCGTGCACAGAACGTCGATGGCGACACTGCAGCACCGGAAGTGAGAGCAGTACGGGAAGCAGCGATGCGAGCGTATGGACTACCGGCGTGGTCCCGAAGTACGGCAAGGGCAATGCGAAGAACTCGGATGGCTGGTCGTCACGTACGCGATACGTACGCGGAAAAAATTTAGAAGAAGGCGCACTATCAACTACGATAAGGCCGAACAACAACAGCGAGAGCAGCGATACCACGGACACAACTACAGCCACGACAACCACTACCACGCTACTTAAATCTCTCGCCATGGTAAGTGATAAAATGAATTCGGAGCAATTTTTTTATCGATCAATACTATAAATTTAAATATAATTGTATACATAATTATCTTAAATAATTTTATAATTACTTGACGTTTACAATACGTAACGGTAATTTTTTAATAGCAATTGTAATGGAGAAGAATCAAATAATTATCTCTTTACTCTTCAATACATAATTCAATTTACAATTCAATTTTAGCTTTAAACACAATTAATTACTCGAATGCAGGAGACTGGCGAAGAGAATGAAAAGGAGAAGGAAAGAATGAACGGTAATATGAAGAAAAGAGAGTTCAGCGAAAGCGAGAGCAGTTGGAGCAGCGTCGAAGAGATCGAAATCAAGGCAGAGAAGAACGATGAAGACGACAATCCTGAGAGGTCGAAGGAGGAGAATCCGCAGACGAAACCTCCGCGACGAAAATCGAAAAGCAGTAACTGCGATCCAGAAATTTCCGAGGATCGCGAGGAAGCTGCGCAACTGAGGCCACTTCTAACTCCCTCCTCTTAAACCTCCCTTCTCTGTCTGTGTAAAAATGTATTTTCTTTTTGGATAATTCGTTTGTATGTGTGTGTGTGTGCGCGCGTTGTATATGTGTATGCATGTGTCGTGGACGAAATAAAATTTCACCGCGTGCAGTACTTAAAAGTAACACTGATACACATGGGAGGTTTCAGGAGAAATAAGTGAGCATACACAATCATGATGCGCTTATTTTGTGAATTTACGGAAATAAATTTAAAAATTAGCTGGAGAATTACGAGAGAAAGAGAGAGATATACTTTGATAACTTGCATTTAACAATATTCGTGTTTGCGACACGAGAGCGAAGAGAAGGTATTCGACATGTAATTTGTCAAAAATGTACGTTTTGTAGGCTGATCTCAACCATCTCTGACATGTCCTAACGTATTGTAAAAAGTTTGAAGAAAATATGAATTTTTTTTTAAGATCTTTTCAGATCTTTTACGCTCGACGTTGATATATCGACATATCGTGAAGTTATATTTTTGTACTTTCACTCTGCAACACTACGTGATGCAACAATAACGTGAGACCATCCTTTGCAACAAAAAACTGAAGAACTAATTAATGCACCGTCGACAAACTCGATTTCGAGAAATTTGTTCGTTCGTCCCGAAGAATTAATCAATGAACGTTTCCGATCAAATACCGATGAAAGTTTACGTCAGCGATGAATTCGTGAAAACTCGTTATCTACGAAAGTTCCGATCCAATTTATCTTTAATTTTCCGAAGCAAGTCATAGAAACTGATAGAAAAGCGGAGAACAACGGACAGAAGTCGGACACCCGAGAAAGTTCTTTTGATGGAAAGTGGTAATGACGTTGGAATCAAAGACGCGAACGAGGAGTGCTCGAACGTTAAGTTCATCGGGCGCCGAGTTACACTATTTAAGGAAGAAAAAGATAAATCTCACGTTTATGTCTTTCGTAAATGTCAAATTTCGCTCGATAGTTACAATTGCATCCATCGTGAATTCCACGTTTTTTTTTCATCTACGCGATTGTTATTAGCAATGTAGATGAAGCTACAGCCGATAGCGTAAGTAGCCTTTGGAATTGATGCTACAAAAAATTGCTTATATAATATATATGTGCATATGTAACAGATAATGAATATATGTTGCATATGTAACAAATCAGTGTATCTTCGATGTTCTCTTTGAACGTTGGACGATACGATGTTATAAAAACATTTACGTTTCGATGAGAGATTGTTAGAAGCGTGCAAGAATCGGTCCGTATTCGCATATTTTGTTTACGATTGACTACAAACTAGTTCCTCTCATTCCAATCATATACATTTAATTTGTATATGATTCCACCGATATAGAATATTTAAGGATATAATATATATGTATATTATTATTTATTACATATAAGTTATAATGGCTGTAATAAAGAATTAATAAAGAATGCACGCTTAATGCGGCGTGAATACGGATCACCTTCTGTATCGGTGTCTACTTTAATTTATATAAGATCGTTGCAAAATATATATATATATTGTTATAGCAACACCTCATTAACGTACATACGAGACTCGTTTCTACGCGTATGTCACGACGTCCATGTAATTTCGAATTTGCTAGAATTCGCTTATCTACGGCCGAGCTGCCCACTGATCTGAGATTGTCAAATAGAACCACGCGGCTCGGACAGTTGCCGTTTATTGTTGTCAAATAAAATTTCAGGAACTTTGTCGGGTGTAAATGTTATATTGATGTTAACATTACAAAAAATTGCGACATAAACGATGTCTGGGTGTATAAAAAGTTAGTGCAAAATAAAAAGAACAACTGAAAACTATCGAATTCTGTGTAATTTTGCGAAATCTCATACAAACTGCTTCATCATTGCAAAAAGATAAACAATTATTTTCTTTTCAATTGACTGTTTTTTGTACGCGCATGTAATAATGTGCGACAGTATACGTAACAGTGGAAGACCAGTGCAAACCAGCCTTGGAATCTCGACTCCGATGTCTCGACTGGTCGTTTAAAATTCAGGTAAGGATGGACGTGACTTTACGATCCTGTTTCCAAAACATGTTTCTACACGTCTTCTTACAGGGTTATTCTACGTTACGTTACCATATCGTGATGTGCGTTCACCGATAGAGTACGTGTGCGTGCAGTCATCTCGTATAACGAGCGATCTCCAATTCGGACTTTCATTTATTTTTCATGAATAAATCACGTCCATCGGTTTTTCGTGCGGCCTAGCATCATCCCCGAATCTTTTCGCGCTTGGCAGACTCATCAAAAAATTTCAGTGCGGGAGTACAAGAGATAGCTCGTTAATTCAATTAAACTTAAGTGCCGGTGGAAATTCGCTGGAAAACGCATTCGCACGCGACTGAGCGAAAAGTGCGGTCGAGTGTTAAGCGTGTAGAGTATTCGCGTTCTCCATCGAAGTTTCAAATACTTCATTGGGAAAGATGAGAGAGAAAAGCACTTTAACATGTACATTCGAATCGCAGGAGGAACGGAGGTACGACGTGTTGCATGCCTCATCAAAGATTTTCAAATCACACAGATATTTGTACCTTCGACGTGAAAATCGATCTAATCGTTCGAAACTTGAGACCCCCCGCACTCAAGACCTTTCGTTGGTTCATTTTGTAGCTACAGACCTGTCTTGCGTTGATGCGGTTGTTGCGCAGGCTCGCATCGATCTTGCTTTTGCTCAGCTGATACATCTACTGCTGCATTTCGTAGTTGTGCTCCGCTTAAAATGCGTGTTAGAAACACGTAACAGGAATGTTTTTCCGACATTTAAGTGTAAGCTTTGCAGTGTGCAATTATCTCGATATCGGTGCAATATTCGTATGATATTCGATAATTCTTCCTTCCCCTAGAAAAATATATTTACGCATGCGTTTTTCAACTCGTGTCAAGAACTGAACTCAACGTTATCCTTATAGTTGAAGCGGTGCACCAAATCGCGCAGGATGTAGCCAATAACGCCGACATGGCGTGGAATTTCTCGACACACGCTGGTCGAGAGGTACACAAAGAAGTACGGTCGTAGATGGTGAAAAACGGACGGCATGTCTTCCGAGTGAGTGGATCGATGTTGAATTAGTACGGGCGCGACTCCATTTATTGTACTAATAAATGGAGCTTTTCGCAGAGAAAAACCATGAGAGCTTCCTCGCCCTCGTCCAGCACGAGTTCCGTGTACACCAGCGCCGACGATGCACGCCGGTGCACCGGCTACGAGAGGAGCCAGTTCCTCGACTTGGAGGATGTCGGGACCGCCTGGCTCCTCGGCACGCATTCCTCGCATGATAGATCGAAACGAGTACTCGAGAGATTAAAAATAGACAAGTGAGTGATATCATACGTCAGCTATATCGCGAGCACCGAGCTCGTTCTCCCACGACATAATCTCTTTTCATTTTGCTTGCCAGTTGAGAAGAGTTTCCCTACCTAGCTCAGGTATTACATTTCAATTTCACCTGGAAAAGTAATTCAACTTCAATTAGAAAAGTGAAAGTAATTTCCGTTCGTTATCCACAGTTCTTAGATCAACAGCGTCCACGGTATAAGAAACTGATCTGTGTCACGCCGTGTTTTTACGTAGCCGCATTACGTTTGATCTTATATGTGCTTATTACACAACAAAAAATTTGAGCTGCTTTAAACTGTTGAAGCACAATGCATGTATTTACACAACAAAAAATTTTTATTCCAGGCATTATAAAGCAATTTTGATCATTAGTGATACATTAAAGATCGACACAGCTGGCAGTAGTCTTTTATATAAGAAAATTTTTTATTACTTTTTCAAAATATCGTATTGGATATAATATTAATTTTAATTGTTATCTAAAACTGGACTCAAATCACGTAAACGAAAATAAATACAAATAAATAATTTACTTCAAGCTAACAATAGCATACAACGCTTTCAACAATAACGAAGCTATTTATATTTATTGAGACAAATAATTTATTCATGTTTGCTCTATAAACTCGCTTGATCATGGTTCAAAAAATATAACTACATAAAAAGTAGCAGAAAATACTTAATAAATATTTATAATAATATATGTATTTATTAAAGTTTCAGTATTTTTAACTGTACGTATTTTTTCAACTCTTACGTACAGAAATAAAAACTAATAATGAATAAAAATTATAATTTAATCTTTCGAATCTGAAATCCTATATTTTTTTATCAAAGGTTAAAAGTTTTACGTAATTTTGCGTATAAGTAATCTCAGCTTTAAAATCTCGAACATAACAATGATTCAGCTTGAAAATAACAATGATTCAGCAATTCTTGATAATAATTTATCGTTTTAATTGATATTGTAAGAATAGCGTCAATAAATAGCGATAATGGTAATCTGCATAATAATATTTTTGATATTATGTTTAATACAAGTACGTTTTACTATCAATAAGTAAAAATATAAAAATTGTTTTGTAAATTATGTTGCAATATAGATTAAAATCCTACATTTTTATCGCATCAGATAATCTATTAAATTGTGATGTATTTATCATTATTGCAAAAAAAAAATCTTTCCATTGATAACAGAAATAAAACACATTTAAAAAATAAACATTCTGTAAAAAATACAACAAAAAAATAACGAATGAGAATAATAAATACGAACAGTAGATAAAATTTTATCTGGATAGAATAAGAAATTGGATCGCAGAATAATCTGTGTGATCCAATTTAATGCCTTCATTTCTAAGCTCGCATATAATAACACAAGCTTAGAATTAACGATACAGTTTTTATATATCATTAAAAATAATGATTATGGAATCATTAAAATTCATAAAAATTAAAAAAATTTAATAAAACATTTCTTAAATTTTTTTAAATTTTTTCAAAATTTTTATAAATTTTAATGATTTTATTACCATTACTGTTAATGATTTCTAAGAATTTCAGAAATTATTTAAATAAAATGCAGCAAACTATTTTATCGACTATTTGATATGACTATTATATAACGATACTTTCATTGTTTGTCTCTATTACTTTCACAATACTAGCCTCAATCTTCAACATAGCCTCAATTAAGATTCTAAACACACATTTGCCCTGTCGACGAATTTTAAGATCAATCCCACCTAATTGCAATTCCAAGAAAAAAATTTTCAAACGTACCAGACACGAATTCACGCGACATTCGCTCGTTTGGTAGACAGTTAAATGGTTGTTACTGCTGTGGAACAAAGAGTAAAGTGTTTCAAGTATCAGTCCGCTTCCAGTT
This sequence comes from Wasmannia auropunctata, assembly GCF_000956235.1. Classification (NCBI taxonomy): domain Eukaryota; kingdom Metazoa; phylum Arthropoda; class Insecta; order Hymenoptera; family Formicidae; genus Wasmannia; species Wasmannia auropunctata. The sequence goes on along the minus strand of NW_012026821.1, from coordinate 774,513 downwards.
ACACTCGTTAACTAACAGACGGCAATCCTTAGAGCTTTTAGAATTTATATACTCATTTATCAAGGCTGCGCGCGCATGATATCACGCGCGAAATTCATAAATCTTTGATCTTAATGCATAATAAGACTGTCATGCTTTGAATATTTATAGTCAAAAAAATGATTAATGTTTTTAAACGCGTTTAAATTATCACTATAAGCGTATATTAATGTTCAAATTCAAATGATTAAAATATTAAATTATATTTGCAGCCAACATACATGTATATATTTAACAAATAATTTATAAAAAATGAAATTTTTAATTATTATATAGATTTCTTTAAAATAACTTTTATTAGAACAATTTTTTAGAACTCTATTTAATTACTTAAAAAAATAATTAAATGTGTTTACTTAAATCAAACATATCATATATTAATTGCCCGTGAAAATTGATACTAAAAATCTTAATATAAAAATATCAATAACAGTTTCAAAGTTGTAAGCAATTAACGCTGTGCTTTAGCAATGTATAATGTATAATATAAGAACAAAACAATAAGAGAATAAATTAATATAAATCTAAAATATTGATATGTGTAATAACAAATTACGTATGCTGTTTAAAACCTAATGTTGCTTATAAATCATGCAAGATAATCAAATGCGTACCATCAGTGTTGCATTTCTGTCAATCAATATTCATATAAATCAATTAATATTTAATAGTTTAATTAAATTATTCACGTACTTAGTTATTAACACTTGTCGAAGAATCAAAATTATGGTTTCTGCAACGACAGCTGAATAAGCACAGCATATATAATAAAAGAAAGCGATGCGAGAAATGGGCAACGATAAAACCGATTCGACAGTAGAGAAAAAAACCTTTCTTAACATTTGATAAATTGAATAAATTGCGGCAAAATTGTTAAAAATCATGAATCATGGCTGTTGCCTCCTTTTCAGATCACGATTTCGCGTGCAACATGTGATTATAATCGGCGCCGTTGTAGCCGCACTGATAATCGCTGTAGTCATCAGTCTGAGTGCGTACGCACGTAGCAGCACGTCGGACTCGCGACACGATGACTTTCTGGCGCCGCCTGATCCAGAGAGCTTCCAGCCTCCGTCATGGAGTAAGTTGAGAACTTTCAAACGCGGTGCCGTTTGCGCGGACGGAGCACCATGCTCTGTTATCGGCAAGTACGTATACAGACGTGAATTGTTTAATTCGTATAAGAATAATCGATATACGAGAGTCGATATATACGCTTTATTCGCCTTTTCAGGTCGATCCTGGAACGGAACGGATCGGCGGTGGATGCTGCGCTGGCCGCGCTAATATGCAACGGTCTTGTGAATATGCAAAGCCTGGGCCTCGGTGGCGGACTTATGATGACAATTTATCAAAGATCCACGCGCCAAGCCTTCGTTCTCAACGCAAGGGACCGCGCACCTTTGGCAGCGAATTCTACGATGTACGATGGCAAACCCGCAAATGCATCTTCGTTCGGTAAATCTTGACTCTTTGATATACAAGCGTCTCTCAATCGTTTTTTTTTTGTACGAAAAAGTATTTAATGCCGACGGATTTTAATTGGCAGGCGCACTGTCAGTCGCCGTGCCCGGTGAACTCGCCGGTTACTGGGAAGCTCATCAACAGTTTGGTAGATTGCCATGGGCGGATTTGTTCAAGCCGAGCATCGAGCTCTGCGAAAAGGGCTATGTCTTGACATTAGTGCAGTACGACGGCCTTACGTATAATAAGAAAAGCATTTATAACGATCCAACTTTGAGGTATGAGCTTGTCAAGTATATATACAAACTCCGCGCATAATAATAAATGATGAAATATTTACGGCGCGGTGTACACGAAGTATCGTCATTAATCTTTTAGAGAACTATTTGTCGATCCTGTGACTAACGAGTTCCGTAAACCAGGATCCGTGATTAAGCCCCACGCACTTTGCGAAACACTGCGGATTATTGCCGAGAGAAATGTGACTGAATTTTACAACGGTACGATTGGACGACTTCTCGTCGATGATTTGCAAGAGCAAGGAGGAATCATAACGATGAAGGATCTCAACGAGTACAGGTAATCGGATAATTGTCCGGCGCGTCACGAAAAGAACTCGTTCTTAAATATACATATATGCCCTTCTTTCTATTTTTGCGCAGAGTTTCGTGGGATCAACCGATACAGACGAATCTTTCGGGCGGGATAGAACTCTTGACTACAGGACTGCCCGGTAGCGGAGCTCTTCTCACGTTTATTCTCAATGTTTTCGACGATTACGGTTTCACGCCGGCCAGCATAGCCGACTTTAACGCGACAATCCTCACGTATCATAGAATGATAGAGACGTTCAAGTACGCGTTTGCGTTAAGGACGAAGCTGGGCGACGGAGCTTTCGTCGATATGACCGAGGTAAAACGATGCCGAACGATGTCTCTTCCTTTTGAATCTTATTGAATTTGTTCCAATCAATAATAATTGCACTATTTTAATCTTTTGAAAATAATCCTTTCTCTGCGAAGATAACCAGAAACCTGACGTCGAAGAGCTTCGCGCGCGCGATACGTGAGAAAATAGACGACACGAAAACGTGGCAGGATCCTCGGCATTACGGCTCTCCTGTCTACGCTAATGTCGAAGACCACGGTACCGCGCACGTATCGGTGCTGGCACAGAATGGCGATGCGGTATCAGCCACCAGCACCATCAACTATTAGTAAGCCGATCTCTACCTGAAATTGCATCGTTTGCGAATTGTTTGAAAATATCCTTGGTATATGCTTTCCGTCTGATGATTTTGCAGTTTCGGAAGTGGAATAGTCAGCAGAAGAACCGGCATTGTGTTGAATAACGGCATGGACGACTTCGGCATTCCGTCGCAATTCAATTACTTCGGTATGCCGCCAAGCCCCAACAATTATATCGCGCCTAAAAAGCAGCCGTTGTCGTCTATGGTGCCATCCGTTCTGGTCGATCGGCACGGTGACGTAAAGATGATCATGGGTGCCGCCGGTGGTACAAGAATTACGACGGCGGTGTCGCAAGTAAGTAACAAATATTTAATTTGGCTGGATTTCTATTTAGCGTTTACCGAGATCAATAAATCAACAGACGATTCTCACAGATGTACGCCTCTACGCTTTTAGGTGACGGCGAAAATACTTTGGATGGGACAGACGGTCAAGGAGGCGGTGGACTCGGCGAGGATACATCACCAGCTATTCCCGCCGAAGGTGTCTTACGAGTACGGGATCCCTAAGCAAGTCATCGACGGTCTGAAACGTTTGGGACACGTCACGGAGCGTTACAGGGTTCGCGGCAGCGTAGCCTGCGTCGTACTGTATGAAAATTCCACGATTTTCGCGAACGCCGATTATCGCAAAGGCGGCGACGTGTACGGAATCGATTGATTTGCGCACGTGAACCACCTCGTCGATGAGCCAGCCGTCACCTTGCAGCACAAAAATTCTGCGAAAGATAATGGGCTTTGTTCAAACAGCACCTCGTGTTTATTATACCGATGTACGCGAATCTTGTTATCGTTACCGAGATGTTTACGTTTGAAAGATCGATATGCCAGTATTATCGTTCAATACAACACTTTTACACTTTCTGATCGCATGTCCCTGCGTCTCATTCTTCCTTCCGACAGATCTATATTACCTTGGATTTATTATCTTCCCTTGAATTCTCTCGTGATATTTACATATACAAAACGGGCAACAACAATGTAGGTATCGAAAACTTTTTTTACTCGTGCAAATAATTTACATATTCGTATACGATTCGAATTCTCAGCGTAACTGTACTTCGCTCCGTGGACGTGACGCTTATCGAAAACCACTAGCCTTGCTGCGCTTTTTATAGACGCGAAGCCTTGATGACGCATTGCTGCGATTTATTTATTTCCTGCTTTAAACTACTCCGTATAATGTACCTGATGTTCCACTTCAATTTTCATCCTCGCACATCCTAGTCTCTGCGAAATTCTTCAATAAAATTTTCTATTGTAATTTTTTTAAACAGCCTTCTTAATCAATAAAAACGAATTTTGATAATACATCAATCTTGACAGAATGCCAATAGCACTTTAGCTAGGAGGAAATTATTTTTCGTATCCTTGGTACGTCACTGCACGTCTCTTCTTCCTCTAGTCGTCTTGCTTGGGGGTCATGGAGCTTTCTACAACGCCAAGGCGGCGCTTTGGGAGCGCCATACAAATATAAGGTATTGCAATAGCCATTCCCCTTCTACAGCCACGGCGAAACCTGTTCCCGAAGCCGTCCAGGAGGATTCTCGGCTAGTCGCCAGTTGGAGAACAGACCGGGGGCTGACTTAATGCAAACCATCAAGATCAAATCGATTAACGGTACTACGCATCCGCGCGCGGCTCATTTCCTTTCGTCTGGTCTTCGCCGTCCTTGGAATTCGATTGACGATTTTTTTCGCACGGCATTTCTTTTTTTATAAAACTTCGAAAGTGAGAAAGAAGGAGCCGCGTTGATCGGACTTTGTCATCTGCTGACTTAGCGGAGATAGCGCATTCTACAAGCTATAATTAAACGTCGCCTCATCGTGAGAGGGGTACACGAAAGCGAGCACGTATTTCGCGCCTAGTCCGAGATAATCCGTATCAATGTCTGACCTTGAAAAATAAAACTGCGTCACGAAAGAAAGAGGAACTGATGTTTCGAGTGTAAACAAGTATATGCCGGACTCGCAAGCGCGACATTTAACTATTAACACCTGAGGAACGTCGCGGGAACGTCGGATAAAGAATCGAAAATAAATATTCGAATATAAAACATCTGTTTGTATCGTTAATTAATATCGATGATACCTGCCTGAATAAATATTATGTATTCCGTGCGCTGCGAAAAATACGCCGCGGCGAATTACGAACTCGGCAAATGTGTCGAATTATTTTCTCGTAAATGGCAAGTGCTGGAATACGATATCAGAGAAATATCATTTATCAGTTTTAACATTACCCTCATCGCGACCTTTTTTTTTATGATTCGACATATTGTCAACTCGCTAACGTCGAGGGAGAGAAGAAACACCTCGCAGATTCTTACTAAATAAAATTAGTATGTAAAACAAAGTTACAAAGCTCGTCATTGTGATCGCGCGAACAAGGGGATTGAAGAATACGAAATTATTTGATCTGGAAATTTCATCGGTGGCGTGACGCGTCTTTCAACGCTTCGATAGTTCTGCCTCGCGTTGACATCGTACGACGTAGAAACAAGCTCGATTGATTGCGCGTGTGTGAATGCGTGATATCGGCTTTCCTCCGCGCGGCAACGCGGCCGCGCGCGGTGATATGCATATCCCCCGGTGAATGTAACAACAAAATACTTGTCGAGTTGTTTACGTCCTCATTACGAGCGTCTTGTTCACCTCCGCGAGGCGGTGACGTCTTATTTGCAAACGATTAGAATAACGATACCTGACACGCGCTTTTCCTATCGGCGATTCCTTTTCGTTGATTCTTTAAATATCCATGCAGCTATACATCTATTTCTATTTCTTTCATTTCGTTTCTTTCTATCCTTCTCACTCTCACAAATTTTTTTTCAATTTAACGCCACAAGCAACGGCATAACTGCGCGATTCCTCTCAACGTTTCCTCACGTACTTGACGAGATAAGACATAATATATCGTCCTGAATAAAAGAGCTACCTTCGGAGATCAAACGCATTCCGCTAAAAGCATCACACAATGTTGTGCGCGGCTCTGCAACAGCGCTGGAAATACACGCTCTATAGAACGCTCGTAGAAGGCAATGCACTTGGGCGTCGGGTGAGCTTACGTGTTGGAATTTTCTAGGTCGCTTCGAACGTATAGATTAGCCATGTGAGTAGTGATTACTGAATGAAACGGGAGCGAAGATCTCGTGTACGAAGAGAACCGAACCATCATCGTAGGGAGTATTGGAATAACTTTAAATTATATATCTCTACCGCGTTTCCAAACAACAATATGTTTTGTCGTTCGATGACTTTTCGTGCGTTACATTATTTTATCTGTAGATTTGCGGTTTGCATTTGATACGTACAGATAACGTTATCTATATATAGAAGTTATTTGGTTCATACTGATACGCCAATCTAATGGAATACGAGAAATAATTGATAGATAATCGATTATAGATGTTTTGAGCAGTTGAATAAAAAGGTTTTATTCAACTTCGAGTTTTAATTGATTATTTCAATATTATACGTCCCAATATAAACATTATGATAGAGCTGCTTAAAATTATATGAATATATACAATATTTCTAAATCCATAATTTGTTATCTTTTATTTTCTTTCTTGTACATAGAAAAATAAATCATTAATGATCTTTGTTAAATAAAATGGTTAATAGATTATTACTTGAGTTTGTCAACGATTAAATTAATATAGAATTAATCGGAGTCATGTAATCCTTAGTTTTTGAAAAATTATATCTTTAGTACTTACGTAGATTCGTAATATATGTTTCAATAACACAAGACCAGCTGCGCCACGCTGCCCAACAATATATGTGTGTCCACTGTGCCGTCACAATATTGCCACGCAGTTTCTACTTAATGGCTTTTGTCCTTGAAACGACGTTCAACACTCCGCTCGTATAAGAAATAAAAATCTGCAATATATAAAAATTATTTATATATTTTTACGAGCGTTCAATACGTAATATTGTTGTATCATGTATGTAATTGCGCCAACTTTGTTTATCTGACCGATATGTTTATTTCTCTCTTCGCGGCTGATACTGATAACTCGAGTTCACAGGAAGGAGTTGCATAATTTTACGAAAAAGCCAGGTCGAAATGAAACTTCTCGATACGCGTTATCGGCGCTTTGCGCGGTATCGACACCGCGAAGGTTATATTTACCATCTGCACGCGCAGATACTACGCCGTTGCGCAAGATTACGCGAAATAAAGACATTTCCTTTCCTTTCGCGCGGAATTGACAAAAGAAAAAATATTACATATTAGATTCGCATCGAGACGTCGTCAGAGAACGTTCAGAGAATGTTGCAAAGACCATCGCCGGCGAAGAAACCGGCGAGGAAACCCTGTTGAATCGTCTCGGGGCTTCGAGCTCGAAATGCGCATGGGCACGCATGAGCGGGCCGCGCCGCGCCGCGCGTCGTATATAAATCCGGGTCGGCGAACGCCGCGCGACCAGTATCGAATCGATCTTCCCGGTCGAGCCAGCGTACCACACGAGCATTTACTATCTTCGCGCAAACTGCGTCGTCGCGCCGCGACTGTCCTTCCACAAGCGTTACCCCGAGAGAGAACCTGAATCTCCGTAAACTATGTCCGAGGCGCACGTTGACGAGTACGAGCACTTCAACTACGACTACGACAAGCACATATTTACCGCCCACGGTGGCAAGCAGAGGAGCAAACGCGAGGCGGTCGCGCATACGAATCACTTCGATCCGAGCGGCCATTCCCGAAAGATTCTCACCAAGCTGATGAACACCGAGCACAACAAACGGCAGACGAGCGGGACGAGCCAGACCACGACGAGCAATAAGAGCAAGGCGTAGAGGTGAGATCCTCTCGCGCCCCCCCCGTGACTTATTATTCGAGTGCGTACTTGTACTCGACCGCTTTTATTCTCGAGCAAGTATGAGGCAATTACGTTTTACCTTTCACGAGATTTTACGCAAGACTCGTTTATCTACTCGTGCCGAAGGCTGCTACCATGGTGCACAGAAGGAGACGCATGCTGCTCCCTATACCCGATTATACCGCAATTACCATGGCTGCTCAGGCTGCCACGCGAACGATGTATAAAGAAAGTTAGCGTTAGCTGAGTATCTTGAAGTTGCGCGACTATCTAACGCACATGCAAGTATATCTCGATTCGATTAATCGCGTGCAGCGGCCTTCAGAACGATACAGAAATTTCTTAATACAAGTGATTTTCGTTCTCTACTACTTAATAAATCTAATTCCGATAAATTAAAATTCGTTATTTCACAGAAATTACGTTTAACATTCGACAGTAGAAAAGATACATACCTTATCAATTTTTACATGTCACTAGTTACATATACTTACGTGTACTCGGAAAGGTTAACAATGGAAAAATCAAAACAAACACGGTCGCGCTCGTTGCGTCCGTGTTCTTGTTATGTTCAATCGTTCAACTCCTAAATCCGCGAATCGCATCAGCGTCTCGCTTTTTTTTTGGTGCTTGTTCGCGAAAAGCAGGCGCGTACTGCGCCGTGACTTATTTCGCTATCGACGCCGGCATACTTATCTTAATAAGCGCGGTGACTCACGCGGCGCCGTTTATCTTTTCGCTGTTTATCTTTTTTTCGATTGCGTAAGGCCGTGAACACAATGGAAGAGAAATATTGAAAACAGAAATAAATATAAGAAATTTTTAACATCAGAGAAATCGCGTGTGTTCCACGGTACACGGTTTCTCGGGACAAGTTGAAATTCTTGTGTTTATTTCTGTTCCTGATATTCTTTCCATTATGCTCAAGGCCTTACGCACAGTATTTCACCTTTCGCGGCAATGCCTGCTTTTCAGAAAACATTCGAGAGACGACGTTCTTCTCCGCACTAATTCGTAATTTTCATTTCAGATTACGTTCCTAACCTCGCGGCCCGGCGTCGTCAAGTTGGATCTCATCTCACTGGACTTACCTCCTATCTAAGACGACCGGAATAAAAAAATATACTTTTTTTTTTTACTATCAAGCATGCATTTAGTCGTAGGTTCTCACCCAATGTAAGATCGGCACGATAGCTCGTGCCCCATCGTTATCATTTATGTCAGAAGCACGCGAATAATCACGTTATTTATAAGAGTATATAAAAATAACGTACGTATATGTCGCACTTCGGCTACCGCTTACCTCGCGTGAATCTGGAGTTCGCATGACATTCTTTTTCTTTTTTTTTTTCCTCTACGTAGGTCGTAGCATAATGTGGTGATACTATATTAATTTTTGCGTGTGCTATTATTGAATTCGTTGATAAGCTATATGATCGATTGAACCGCTTCTGTACGTTCATGAAAAATAAAATTTATGATCTAATAAAATGATAGGTGAGTCATTGAAGCCTTTTTTCATGCGTGCGTTTTTACGATGAATCATTGTTAAAAGGAACTGCGATAAACTTCGCTACTGGTTTGTTATCATAATTAGAGCGGATATATGCAATATTGTGATATGCGCGGCATACTACAAAGAAGAAAATATCCTTGTGTAAAGAAAGCTAGACTGATTCAAATTAACTCGAGAATACACGATGTTGATGTTCAGTCAAAACGGATTATTCGCACATTATTGTGATCGATGACTATATATATTATTGATTTAGAATTGCGTGATATGTTTCTCCGCGCGAAAGAATAATACAATGTTGTATTAACATAAACATGATGTGATTATATTGAAAGAACTGCGCAAGTAAAGATTTCTAATTAATTGAAAATATACTTTCTCTTATAAATGCATATTCCATTCTTTCTTTCCTTATCTCTTATATTTATTTTAACCATCTTAGTTTGATCATCTGTTTTATATTATCCGTTACTTAAACAAGATTGTTATAACGATAATGCAGTGTATCAAAATGAGGCATAAATCAAATGTTATTTTTAAACAGTTATAAACATATAGCACTTACTATTACATTCCATCTTATGAAAAAAAATTTTGCAGACGTGCATCAATTCTTGGCAACTAATTTTAATTCCTGGATGTATTTTCGATACTGAAAGTAAATTTAAATCGCTATAGACATCTCTGCTCAAAATTTGAAACTGGTATAATTCTGCATATACATATACTCACTACCGTATGCGAAGTACCATACTTGAACACGCGAATTTTGGACTACTTGACTAGTTAATTTTAAAGCTTCATTTAAAAAATTCTATTATAGTTTCTGCATTCGGTATTAGGATTCTCACATTAAAATGATCTCTGTCATTGATGGTTATCGATGAAAAATCTAGAATACTCTGTATGAAAACTGCTCGAAAACAGACAGTGCATGAGATAAAACTGTGTATGAGATAATTGATCTTATCACTTGATAAGAAAATGAACAATTACGCACATACTAATAATAACCTTACAAAAGAATATATGGAAAAGTTATACATTGCAATCTGGGTGAAATTTCACTTTTTATTCAAAATATATTAGAAATATTTTAATATAAGACACGTATTGACCTTGAGATTTAAAAACCAAACTTTTATTTTCACATTTTTTATTCATGCAATAGACAAAAATACAAAGAGAAATGTCCACCCTGTTAGATCATGAATTATTGTATTTCTGTCACTAATCAATTTTCTTTGAAATATAGATGTTAAATATAGTCAAGTTAAAATATACAAGTAATATAAATTTTAAGATAACACGCATGAGCATTACATGTTATCAAACTTGAGATAAATATTCTTTTATAAGTAAGGTTATTATTAGTATGTGCATACGCAAAACATGTCTGTTGATATGATAAATAATTAGCCTCGAAAAAAGGATAGTTTAATAGAAGCATGATCAAAGAATAACCGGCATTCGTCACAATCATGTTGCTGAAACTAGTCGTCCTACTTTGCTTGAGCTTTGCCGTTCACGCAAATATAGATGGGACTGCTCCAAGAGTCAAAACGCCTTTGGGAGGACTGAAAGGCTATTACAAGTTCTCGGAAAATGGTAGGAAGTACGAGGCATACCAAGGGATCCCTTACGCGTTGCCACCTATTGGGAAATTACGATTTAAGGTATATAGTCGAATTAATTATTAATAATGTAAATATCCTTAAAGCTATATTTCTTGAACTGACACTTCTTATGTAATAAAACGAAAGTAGATTTGAACAATAGATGCCAATAGTTTTTCAAAGCTTTAGATCAAAGATATTTCATAGCAATTTTCTGTTACATAGAAATACAATTTTTCTAAATTTTACTTTTTAAAATTTTAGTTTAAAGTTTTAGAATTTGAGATTTTTCTTATTTTTCCTACGCAGCCTCCTCGGCCAATACCGGCATGGACTGGTGAATTATCGGCTACAAAATTCAGTTCTGAATGTATTCAATATGATCAGGTGCCAACTCCAGAGAAGGTTATTGGTGCCGAAGATTGTTTATATTTAAACGTTTATGTGCCAATACGAGAAGCAGGTGCAAATAAAACCCCAATGCCGGTAATATTTTGGATCCATGGCGGGGCGTTCCAATTTGGTAGCGGCATGTTGTACAGCGCTAAATATTTAATGGACCACGATGTTATACTTGTCACAATTAATTATCGATTGGGACCAATGGGTATTTGCACTATATATCTTAAATAAGATTAGTAACGTATACTATTAATAGTACGTTCAAAATAATATTTCTAATGTTAAAGTTCATTTAGCCAAGTGTTTACACAGATAAATATAGATAAAATTTAATCTAGCTAATTTAAAAAAAAAATGTACAAACTTGTTTTGATCATTTTATGTTTTTAACTTTTTTTTAACAATTAAAAAATATATATCAGGTTTCCTCAGCACGGAAGATGAGGTAGTTCCTGGCAATATGGGTCTGAAGGATCAAAATATGGCGCTTCGTTGGGTATCGCAGAACATCGAATGGTTCGGTGGCGATTCGAAGAAAGTGACCTTGTTCGGTTTAAGTGCTGGCGGTGCAAGCGTGCATTATCATTACTTATCGCAACTGAGCGCAG
>NW_012026821.1:642338-762768 GCF_000956235.1 Wasmannia auropunctata | reverse complement strand
ATAGTAAAAATTATAGAATTGGAAAGATTAAATCGTTTTAACAATTACGTTAAAATTTTAATATAGGTGGCATATCGTTCAGTGGTACAGCGTTTGATTGTTGGACGCAAGCTGAAAACTCTTTAGAGAAGACCAAGAAATTGAGTGCTTTGATGGGATGTCCTACAACTTCCTCTAGAGATATGATACGTTGCTTGAGATATCGTCCAGCTCGCGCGATGGTTCAAGCTACAAGTGAATTTATGGTGAGACTCGCGCCTTTCTTCTTATCTTAAAACAAGAATGCAATCCTCAGATGTAGAAAGAAGAAATTTGATTAATCCTATGATTTTAGCCGTTCTTCTATAATCCCTTTACTCCTTACGGTCCGGTAGTTGAGAAATTTGGTGACGAAGCACCTTTCATCGATAGAACACCCGTCGAAATCGTGAGTAGCGGAGACGTCCAGGATGTACCTTGGGTTACGGGAGTAACGAGCGAAGAAGGCCTTTATCCCGTAGCCGGTAAAATAATGATAGAATAATAAGAAAACTTCCTACTTCAATGACACACAGTTATTTATGAATATTAATTTATCGTAGAGTTTATCGCTGATGACAAAAATCTGAAACAGTTGAACGATAAATGGGATATTCTCGGACCGGATTTTCTTGACTTTAACTACACCATTCCGAAAGAGAAGCATGTCGAGATTGCTCGTCTCATTAAGAAACATTACTTTGGAACAAAACCGATAGATCGACAGAGTACGAAAGAACTGATACAAATGGCGAGTGATCGCTTCTTCGTGGTCGATAGCGAGAAGGCTGCGCGAATGCAAGCCAAAGTAAATCAGAATCCAGTTTGGTATCATTATTTCAGTTACAGAGGAGCGGAAAGTTTAAGCCACAGTTTCAGCGGTACCACTGTGAATTATGGTAAGTCTGTAAAATATCAATGCTCAATTACAAATTTACAAATAAATACAAACATATTTGTATTTTATAAAGAACCTTAATTTAAATTTTATTCATCTATTAGGAGTTTCACACGGGGACGATGTATTTTACGTATTAGACACTATCTGGTTAAATCCAACAACAACACAAAAAGATCGTAATATGCAGAAACACTTAATCGACTTTTGGGTATTGTTTGCTACAGAGGGGTAAATATGAAATATTTACATATTGAACGCAGTACATTGAACATGCACTTACGCAACACGAAAATTAACTAATTCTTCAAATTTTTTCAGAATTCCAAAAGTAGCCAATGTCGAATGGCCAAAATTAGACCCTTCAAAGAAAGAACTTCATTATTTACATATAGCTGCTCCCGATAAAATTAATATGGACAGCAGTGTTAATCTTGGAGAAAAAGAATTCTGGAATTCGATTCATTTTAATGAGAATGTATTGAAGCACACAGCTGGAATTAAAGGAGAGCTTTAAATAGAAAAAAAAACTTCTTTTCTAAAATAGATTTAAACTTTATTCAATTTTGATATTAATCAGTTTTATTTATGAATTTATATAAAATGTTATAAATTCATAACAATATTTTTCTTTATCCATAGCCTATAAAAATAATTGTAAACAAATAATGAAAAATGTAATGCTAAAACTTATTGTATAGTTTATAATAAAGCAAATTGCAAAGCATGTCCATTCTTGTAATCTCTTAATGTGATGAGTAAAATCAACTTTTAATGTTCCAATCTTCTTAATTACATGTAATAAAATATAAAATTGATTAAACTACTGCACATAAAAATTATTTTAAAACTGCAAAATATGAATATTTCAATATATTAAGTACATGGAAGAAAAATGAATTTAATAAATCCATTATTAAAAAAGAATCAAATATTTCATATGTGCTGGATGGAATAAGTATTTGATCCATCTATAGAGTTTTACTAAAATATTATAGAATTGAAGAATTCAAAAGTGTAATATTAAGACAATTATATTAAGTTAACAAACTCAGCACTTTCGTGTTTTATGTAAAATAATATCAATTAGTAAATTATTAAATTAGATTTTAAAACCAATGCACCTGATTTTCATTTACTGGAAAACGCGTGTGACAGTACATAGCACTGTCAGTAAGGATTAATCTCTAAATTAATAATCGAAATACCTGGATGTTAACAGCCTTAATGGTTATCATGTTAACTTATATTTTACGAAATCCGTTTCCTGTCTTAAGATGCCGGTTAAGATAAATTCTGTAGATTGTACTGTAACAGTATTCGGTGCTTTAGCGAGAAACTTTCTTGCGTTTGATAAATCTTCTTCACGTGACAAAACTATCGCTCTTTCAGGCCATTTAGTCGGTGGACGTAATAGAGCTTTTCCTCCGCAAGACGCTATTATATCTATAAAAATACAAATATAAACGATTGGAATTAAATGAATTTTATATAGATATAAAAAAAATTTTCTATCTTACGTTTCAACTCTTCTATAGGCGGTGGCGCTACGCTCGGCGTCAGTACAACGATGTAGCCGTCCAATAATTTTTTCTCCTTAGCTTTATCAAGACTCTTCCTTAGTCTGAAACCGAACTTGGCTTCAGCGGCGGGATCCTTCAATATATAATTTTCCCAATCTAGAAATCGCTCCGCCGTTTCGCTATCCTTTAACCAATCGATCGCCACTATGGGTACACCCTTCGCCAAAGAGCATAAAAATTTATACGTTCGGCGAACTTTGTCAGTAACTAGAACGGTGCAATTGGCCGGATCTTCCACTTTGACTCCACCTGTAAAATAAAATTGTCAATAAGTAAAACAACCGTTAATAATGTATTGCGAAAAAATTAATTCTATAATTTATTTAAATTACTCACCTAACGTTTTAATAAGCTTATTGTAATCTTCCGTTAGACCCGTGAACAAAACTTTATGTCTCATTGCGGATGACGTAGAAGTGTTTAAGATAGACGTACTCCTGCGCGTTCTGGAAGGTGTTGAAACAGGAGATGGAACTTCTACGCTTGCATTTAGCTTCGAGGCACTCTCATCGATTAGTCTATTTTGATTCGACTCTATCTTCTGCTTCTTTTTCATGCTTGCTGCCTTCGATCTTGAAAATCTAGAACTTGTTGAAGCGTCACTTCCCGTGCTGCTTTGGCTACTTTCACCAGTCGTGCTTCCTATGGAGGAATCAAGAATTGAACCTGTAGAATTCTGACTGATACGAGTAGGCTTCTTGAATGTTTCCTTCTTTGAGATTTGTGCCTCTGGCAGCGAAGAGACGGAACTTTTAGCAGACCTTCCGCGTTTAGCTTTCGGCGCAAAATTGTCAAGTTGCGTGTTATCAGAGTCTATCCCAGATGACACGCTACTCTCAGTTAAAACAGAATCAGTATCCGAATCGGGTCGTTTCCTGCTTCTGGTTCTCAATTGTCTTTGGAATATCTTCGCCTTATTACTTTCTCTGATCGATAAATTCTTATCCTGCGCATTGCTCGGACCTCTTGCCATAATTCTCTCGACTTCTTGCGATGCATCATCCGCGGGACTCTTTATAGGATTAAGCAGAACTCTCAGAACCTTGCCTTGCGTTTCTGTTCTTTTTATTTCAGCTAATTCGTTTTTCTTTTCATCATTGACATGTGTCGTAACTTGATTGTCATAAATTATACGCCTGGTTCGTTTAACGTTCGCTCTTCCAGGACCGACGTTTCCATCTGTTCCCGTATTTAAAGAGATCTCGTGAGTTTCTTGCAATGTAGTTTTAGATGCTGCTTTATTATCTTCAAGAAATTTCATATTTGTAGAAGAATTTTCACATGAATTCATTTTAGTAAACTGAAGGATATTCGGTGACTGTCTATCGGTCGCGGTTTTCATCGTATTTCCTCGATCGCGTGTAGAAACTGGACATTCCTCAGTGACTTGAGCTGTTTTACGTTTCTTCGAAATAACTTGCTCGCTTTTTTCTGTCACGTTCTGAGATACCTTTCTTTTAGCGATGGCAGATTTTGTTTCTAATTTTGTAGATCTGGTTGCTCCAGAGGCTGTATTTTTTATGCAAGTCTCTTTTTGAAAATCACGCAAACTCTCGTCGTTTTGTTTACTGGGATGTCGTTTTATCCTCGAACTGGTCCGCACAGAATTTTTCGATTCAACATCCATATTCTGCTTTGAATGTTTTGATAAATTTGGTGAGATGCGTGCACTTTCCTCGTTCTCCTCATCCTGTTGCTTCGGACAACTGAGCTTGTTGTTGAACATTCTGCCTGCCATTTGATGGAATCGTTTACGTTCGGTTTCACTGTCGGAATCGCCGGACGTGTCCACAAGAGTTGGCATTTTGTCAGTCATTAGAGTGCCAAGAACAAAATTTGAATGACTACCGGATGGCCCATTTTTCTCAGAATTTTCAGTATCACGTTTTCGTAGTGATTTTCCTCTCGAGGCTGTATTTTTTTTCGCTTTACTCCTTGCAGCGTTTCGTTTAGAGCTTGTACTACGTACAGTCGACGTCGATGACGCAGAAGGACTCGCAGGATTTGAGAGTGTTCCCGATATTCTAACAGCTGGTAAACGCATTAGAATGTCATCGTCATTCTCATACAATGTTTGCAGACGTTGTCCATTTTCCAATGGGCAAGGTGTACAAATCGGTGTGTTCTCTTCGGCATCATCGACGCCGATTTTAGCTTGATTACTCCCCAAAATCTGTTTGCTCGTTTCCGACGGAGCTTCATCTTTTCGTTTCGAACTTCGAAGACTTCTTCCGTTATTTTCACTCGAGATGATTTCATTCCTGCTATTGTCATTTAATGTTTCCGTTATTGCATCGGATTTGTTCTTTGGTATTCTTTTTCTTCTCTTGTCAGATTCCACAGCTACATTATCATCCATGGCTTTTTTATTGTTTGCTTTAGACGCCTGCGAAGAATTAACATCTTGATGAGGAGTTGTATTCTCCACGGAATCTGCGAATTCTTGTGTATCTCTTATAATATTTCTCTTTCGTCTTGTAGTAATAGTGGAAAAATAAACATCTTGCGAATCAGTCTCTGCCTTATTTGTCGCATTCGCATTTACTTCGGTACTCGGTAAATTATGCGAATGTTGATTAAAAGATGCACGATTTTTCTTTTGTATCTGCTTTTGTAGCACGCTACCTGTATCTCTAACGCCAGCGATGGTTTTATTAGCAGAGTCATCACATTGAGAAGATTCCAGAAGACTTTCCAAACATTGCGTCGACATAAGCGGCGACTCGTGAGAGTTATTGATATCGTTTACATCATCAAACATTTCATTAAGTTCTCGTTCAACAGTGTCATTTAAATTTACCCGAGTAGAGCCTGTTTTCGAAATGGAATTTTTTTCTTTATTTTTAATTTCACTGATTACTTGTGTAGGCGCAAGCTCATAATCTATGTCTTCGCAATCAAGATTTTCTGTTGTGCAATCGATCGATTTTGTGTTAATAATCTGCGTATTTGCCACATCATCCACATTTTGATTCTTTTTCGACGTACATGTTTGATCGCCCTGATCAACATCGCGTATAATTTGCGTCGGCGCCATATGATCAATCTCGGCGTCATTAATTTCATTAGCGTTTTCTGCTTGATTGGTTGAAGAATTCGTTGAAGCCTTAATCGTACGACAATCGTCTAATCGTTGCGTTGGTGCATCAAACATATCTTCGGATTCGATACTCGTGCCAGGGTCATTTTTATTACTTACATCTTCAGTAGATGGCTTATTTAAAGTTTTCGGAGATGTACACGGCTTCTTAGCCAGTTCTGCAACGTATTCCTCCGCGTCCGTTTCCGAATCATCGTTGGTTTTTTCCGATTGAGGCTTTCCATGCTTCTTCTTGGAAACTTTGCGCATTACTGGCACATCTTTCTCATCGGTCTCGGAATCCGACATTAAAGCTTCGAAGTTGCGTTGAGTAGGAGCTTCAAAAATGTCGTCGTCGTCGTCGTTATTCTCTTCGTCATTCACCACGTTTCTTTCTTTTTCAACATTACTATCCCTTTCCGATATCTTCGTAGATGGTTTTGGCGTGGATGCATTTGGGGCTTGCGCTTCTCCTTGCTTTTCAATGCCCTCGCTAAAGAACTCTAATAAATCCGACGACTCAAGTAGATGACCACTTTGGTTTAATGGCGACGAAGGATCACCTTCAACTCCTGGTGAAGATAAATTCAAAGATGCAGGACTATCGGATCTGGATCTCGGTGACTTGGTGATGTCTTCACGATTTATTCCGTCCTCACAATTACTAGTGCTTTCTGCACCGTTTTTATTTTTATCCTTGTTTACCTGATTATTACTAGTTTTATCTACCATAACATTCGCCTCAAGTTGAGTTTCCATGTCGGATATGTCTCTGTTTTGCTCGCTTGTTGCAATGCTATTTAATTCTACTTGAGTTTCTAAATCAGATATATCTTCCGCAATATACTTTTGCGTCTCTAAATCGTGAATGCGCTCGATATCAGCTGAACTTTTCTGTCGACTATTATTTTTATCGATTTCAGATTTCTGAACATTGCTGTCATCTTTGACAGTATCGTCAACGTAAGATTGCGTTTCCGTAACATGAATATCTATCTTCTTCTCTGTTACATTTCGAATATTAAGATTGCTCTTTTGAGTTTCCATTTCGTTAATATCGTCTATGTAGTTCTGCGTTTCTACATCGTGAATATCCGTTACAGATCTGCCAGCTGTTTTATCGCTAACATTTAGTTTTGACATTTGCTTGGTAGCATTCGCGTCTACAACACGCTCGGATATGTCAATGGGGCCTACTTGCGTCTCCATGTCATAAATAGAATTTGATGTCGTTTTGCATCCCTCCTCAAACGTCTGCGTTTCCAGATCATATATACTGGTTCGACTCTCGCTAACGTTAGTATCAGATGTGCGCAATGTAGTGATTCGCGAGTCATTACTTTCATTCATGGAGATTTTCTTTTTACCGACGCTTGTTGATGGCTGACATTGTTGCGGAATTTGCGGTCGTCGGAAGACACTATTCTCGTCATCTTTTTGAGTTCCAAAAATGATGGATCCATCACCATCCACACTAGATGAATTATTCTATACAAATGAATAAATATATTTTAATATTAGTTTCTTACTCCTAAGTTTTAATCTTAGCTCAATTAAAGCATATATTACATGCCGAACGCATGTAAAGCACTTACAAGAGATGAATCTGGTGTATTCGGAATTATAATATTTGCAGTTTTCTGTCGCGAAGGTGCAGGCGTTTCTGGTATCATTGAGTCATCAGTCGGACAATATGTACGATAAGTCGCACGCACTCTGCCAAATTCAATAACACTTCCATCTTTAAGTTCATACGAACGAGCGACTTGCAGTGTTAACTGTACATATAAAAACAAAGTGCCATTAATTCTTCAAAATTATTACAATATTTTTTTTATCACAGTCATCTCCAATGAAACGTTAAAGAATTTATATTATTTATATGTGTATACAAATGTTTCATGTGCAGTTCACTTAGAAATATTTCGATCAAATAGTTACGTCTGCATATATAAAAATAAGATTATTTTAAATATGAAACAAACACAGAAATCTATAATGCATAAAGATATGTAGTAACTATTACGTTATTAAGCTTTGTTTTGTTGGAAGAATTCAGATCACTCAACCAGGTTGATCCTTGACCTCCGCTAGCCTCAATTTCTGCATGTAGCTTTGACACTGTCTAAAAAATATATTCCAAATATTACAAATTTTTCTGTACTCATCAAATGCTTATTTATTATTCTTCTTTATATATGCAAAAAAGTAAAAAAACATGATGCAAAATTTGTACATCATAGTCAAAATCAATGAAGAGCTTCAAACAGTACATATTGAAACAAAACTAAATATTTCCTTCAAACTAGATTTTAAGTTTTATTCAAATATAAAGAATATAATCAATTAGACATATTAATTTATACAAATTATAAAATCAAAAGAACTTTTTTCATATCCAACTTTTATAAAAAATTATCTTCAATTTTCTTGTACAAATAATAAAAAAATATGTTAAAACTTACCACGTCATTAATAACAATGTCGCAGCTACCAAGTCTACCAATTTTTGTGATCCCTTTTTTAATTGGATAGTCAGTAGAATTAATGCTTAATGTTCCAACCTAAAATTATTTCATAAAATATAGAATATTTTGTTAAACTGTTATCCATAAAGTATCACATAGAAAATAAAAGGTTAGGAGAGAGAGAGAGAGAAAGAGAGAGAGAGAGTAATAATTCAATGTCAAATATTAAATTAATAAAAAAATTACGATTTATTGAATATATCAATATTACAAATTTACTGTAATAAAGTGCAATTTGTATAATTTCTCTCTTTCCTCAATTTTACATTTGAATATTAAAAAAGTAACAGCTTAACTATACTTAACCTGTACTGACTCTTCTTCCTCTAGTGCATGTGAAATTTTCTGAGTAAATAGAAAATCGTCATCCTCATAAACTTGCGTGGCCGCGAGATCCATTTTATTATCAATATTATCAAAAATTCTTGTTCAATTAAAATTAATTAATGCTCAATTGGCACCGGTACGAAGATTTTTCTCGACGCAATCTTCACCAATTCTCTTGATTCCAAAATAATTACACAAACAATGTACGAACAAACTTTCCATAATTAAGGACACTTTATATTAATAACACTTAAATGAACAAGTAACATTAACATCAAATGTAACACAAATTTCACATTATACATTACATATTTTAAACAAATGACAATTGCGTAGAGTGCATAGACGATTACAGCTTTTGCCGCCAACGGCGAAAGTGCGGAACGGTTCACTCCACTCAGCCCAGCCGTCAACACAAGCACGTTCAGAAAACATGTGTTTTGTCCAACTATTGGAAGTTTTCTTCGCGCTGATTGGATCATACTTTTAGTTCTAGTGAAATAATCTTAAGCCTACTCCGCAATAGCCGTAAACCGTTGAAATTGATCGTAGTCAAATATGAGAATATCATTTGTTATTAATATAAAGTCTCCATATTTATGGAATGTTTACTTGTATATTGTTTGTGTAATTTTTTTAAGCACTTAGAATTGGTGGAGGTTATGTCGAGAATAATCGATTACGATTGGTCAATTTCTTATGATTTGGGGCTCATTTCGTGTTGTCTGGGATAATATATTAATTTAATAAATAAAATAGTATTCTATTATCATTCTACTGAATAAATGAGATAAAAATATTAGTTTTTTTATCTATAAAATTATAAATTTCTATACGATAATACGATCTCTCTCCTCTCTCTTTCTCTCTCTCTCTCTCTTTCTCTCTCTCTCGTATATTCTTTACAATTTACACGTGTTGCGCAGTGTTGCTTTATGCATTCATAATACATACTAGTTATGCATGTATTTCACTTATTAACAAGCTGTATTTAAACATGAATTACTCATGCTAATGCAATGTCATTTATTTCCGTGACGACGTAAAGTAGCATGCAATTAAAATGCATTCTGTAAATTGTCGGAAATGTTTTAAGTCATTTTCCTGCGGAAGCCTTCGAGGTTAAGATGTGAAGAATGCTCACAAAAAGCTCGAGCAAAAGCGTTCGCGGCTGCTTTCAAGGATCATTTCGGACCGATTGAATCATCGCCAATTAATCCAAAGGCTGAAATTTCAAGCTGCGCCACGAGCCGATTGTAAAAACCATCAATTCTTCGTGACACGAATACAAAAAGAATTTGATTGAATGACGAGTATCCTGTGTACTGAAAAAGAAGCAAATTGCCCTCGTGTTGTCATTCGTAAACATTTTCGTGACACTTTGGCATCCGCTACAACCTTAGCTAACAACAAGTATGAAGTATAGTATTCTCAGTCAGAATCAATAGTATGAAGCTGCACACATGTTCTCTATACGTCTCCTTGTTACTTTCGCTCTGCATTCCCCATGGGTCGAGCCACAATCACTTGAGCAGAAGCTCCGAAAGACGTAATAATAGCGACTGTACCGCGGAATCTCCACTGCATGGAACACCCGCATCCCCAGGCACCTGTCACGACACTCAGGAAATTCAAGTTACGTTCTCCTCCAGTATAGTCGAAAATGAGTATATAATCAAATTCAACGGTTACTACAAAGCACGTGCACGAGAGAATTACATAGGAGCCGCGTTGAACTCATCCAATGTCAAAAACTGGAGGATTATACAGCGTAATAATGCAGCATCCGTGTATCCTAGTGACTTTGATATTGTGCACATTAAAGAGACGGACAAGTGCGAGGGGCTCGGGGCTCTAAGTAATCATCCACTTGTGAAAACTGTGTCGCCGCAGAGACTTATACGTAGAACTTTAAAATTTACTAATACATCGTCAAACGATTCCGATGCGTTAGCGTATAGAAGCCCCCAAAGAAAAATCAATGTAAGTTTACAAATTATAGAGATTTTGAAACTATATAAAATAAGAGAGCTACGTGCATCTGAGGTTGATATTAAACGATATATAAAATTGTTAAGGAAAAACTTGATTTCAGAATGTTCAGGCTGGACAATCGACAAATCGACACACATCTCGAAAATTATTAAGAGCTATACCGAAGCAAATCACGTATATGCTCGAAGCTGATATACTATGGAGAATGGGCATTACTGGGAAGGATATAAAAGTAGCGATATTTGACACTGGCCTTGCCGCCAGTCATCCACATTTTAAAAATATCAAGGAGAGAATAAATTGGACGAATGAAAATACTCGGGAGGATGGCCTAGGTCATGGGACATTTGTAGCTGGTGTCATTGCGTCATCCTCCAGAGACTGTTTTGGTTTTGCCCCAGACGCAGATCTTTATATTTTTCGTGTTTTTACAAATGCTCAGGTATCCCTCTGTTCTTCATGCTTCTCTTCTTTTTTGTAATTTGACTTGAAAGAATCTGAAATATCATCTGAAATATAACAGGTGTCTTATACCTCGTGGTTCTTGGATGCCTTCAATCATGCCATATTTCGCAAGGTGACGGTGTTAAATCTGAGCATTGGTGGTCCAGATTTTATGGACCAGCCGTTTGTCGATAAAGTATGGGAGGTTACAGCCAATGGTATCATTATGGTATCAGCAATTGGCAATGACGGACCTTTGTATGGGTAAATATTTAAAAAATATTTTCATTTTTGTGGAGTTTATTTAAAATAAAAATAGCTTCTCTATTTTCAAAATGACAAGTCTTTCAATCCATGTTAATCAAACATGTTTTACTTAGTTTAGCGAGTATTATATGCCTTTTAAGATTTGAATTTTTTTTATGTATTTAGAAAAACTATAAATATAATTAATTTATATTTGTATTATAGCACTTTAAATAATCCTGCCGATCAAATGGATGTGATTGGTGTAGGAGGCATCAATTGGGATGATCAAATAGCAAGGTTCTCTTCGCGCGGTATGACTACATGGGAATTGCCTTATGGATATGGTAGAATTAAACCTGACCTAGTTATATACGGATCAGGAGTAAGAGGGTCTGCTTTACAGAACGGATGTAGAAGTCTTTCCGGCACTTCTGTTTCTAGTCCTGTTGTTGCTGGTGCGGTTGCGCTATTAGCTAGTGCATTTGTAGAAGTAAATGGATCTAAAACTAATAAAGAGAAGGTAACTACGATTTTTCATGTTTGTGCACCGATACGAATATCATTCTGCAGAATATTGTAGAAAAATGAAGTTCTATTGCATCTTGTGCTTAATAAGTAATAAATGTTTGCAAGGTAACACCAGCAAGTATGAAACAAGCGTTGATAAATTCAGCCCGTCGCTTACCTGGAATTAGTATGTTCGAGCAAGGTGCGGGAAAATTAGATCTCTTGCGGGCGTTTCACTTTTTACAGTCGTACACTCCTGTCGTTACACTCTATCCAAGGTAAACTTTTATAAATAATGAAAAAAATACGTCTTGTATTTTATTTTTTTTTAAATCTTGATAAAAAATAGCCACATAATTCATCCTTAAGATGAGCCCAGAATAAAGTCTACATCTTTATTTTTCTGGGAGATATGAATTTTTAAACATTGGGGAAAAGAGGCTTCAATCGCCGGTAACACACCAATTTTAATATAGGATTGTATTTAATCAATCTATCGATTTATATAATGAATTAATCCCGTACATTAAATATAATAAAATAATCAGATAAAATAAATAATGGTAACACAAGTATGCAAGACCGATTAAATCTTGATACGATGCAATAATTGATTTTGTTTCTCTATTAATATTTAGCTACATAGATTTGACGGAGTGTCAGTATATGTGGCCATACTGTACTCAAGCTATATACCATACTGGCATGCCCACGATAGTCAACGTAACTATAATCAATGGTCTGGGTGTGGCTGGAAATGTAGTAAATCTCACTTGGCATCCGTATGCCGGTAACGGCAATGGTGAACATATTGATGTAGCATTAACGTATAGCGATGTTTTGTGGCCATGGTCTGGCTGGTTAGCAGTCGCTATAACGGTCCCACCTACGTCTCGCGACTGGCAGGGCATCGCACAAGGTTTAAACATTAATTAATCATTTTTCTCGTGAATCGATTTGTATTTATTATTATTATAGATTATATTTCTGTGCAGGCCATATTTCACTCACGGTTGAGAGTGATGGCGCAGGTAAGCCGCGACAGTCAACGGTAACGCTCCCATTGCAGGCGAAAATTATACCCACACCTCCTAGACAGTGAGTAAAAGTACACACAATGTGCTAAACAATCAATACTTTTAAATGTAATGGCTAAACATGTTTGTATGCGCGGATTTAATAAATTTTAATATCTTATTATCTCTACAGTAAACGTATCTTGTGGGATCAGTACCATAACTTGCGATATCCACCCGGATATTTCCCTAGAGATGATTTGTGCGTAAAAAACGACCCTCTTGACTGGAACGGAGATCACATACATACTAACTTTAAAGACATGTATCAACATTTACGCAATGCCGGATATTATCTTGAGGTGCTCGGCCATCCGTTCACCTGTTTTGACGCGAGAAATTACGGAACCCTGCTCATCGTAGATACAGAGGAGGAATTTTTCCCTGAAGAAGTATGCATTTACGTTTTATAAGATCAGACTTGTTTCTATATGGCTCCTCTGTATATACATGCTGACGTGATTTGATTTCGACTGCAGGTGACAAAGCTAAAACGTGATGTGGAAGAGGACGGTCTATCAGTAATTGTATTTGCAGACTGGTACAATATATCAGTCATGCGAAAAATCAAATTTTACGACGAGAATACCCGTCGATGGTGGATACCCGAGACGGGAGGTGCCAATATTCCAGCTATAAACGATCTGCTTTATCCTAATTGGGGCGTGGCATTTAGCGACGAAGTACGAAACGGTCAGTTCACCCTTGGCCAACATGCGCCAGTCACATTCGCGTCTGGCACTACGTTAACTAGGTAAAATATTTTGCGCGCAGGGAAACTGGTTTAGATTGTATACAGCAGATTTCATATTTATTCAGATTTCCAAAGGATGGAATCGTTCTGTATGCAGAGTTGTACGATCAGGGACAAGAGCTTCTGGATAAAGAATCAGGGACACCAGCGCTTGTACCGATACTCGGACTTTTACAAGTGACTAGTGAGAAAGATGTTGAGATGGTACGTGATAGTAAGATTGATAACGAAGCGCAAGCAGATCAGAATGATGAAAAGAATTATGTCAAAGAACAGACGAGTACGTCCGGTAGACTCGTTGTTTATGGGGATTCAAATTGTATCGATGACAGCCATTTACAAAAATGTATGTATTACAAGAAAAAATGTTAATGAAAAAATATTTTAAATATTGATAAACATTTTACTTTAGAAGATATTTCAAATTTATTTCTTGAAAAATTTTTAACTTCTGAATTGTGTGATTGCATAATATTTGGATATTAGATTATTAAAATGGTGTTAATGTCCATTATTTAGCTTGTTTTTGGATGCTCGACGCTATCTTAGAATACACAACAACAGGCTACGTACCTACTGTTTTTATGGATGAAAACCATAGAAAGCACAAGACTGTCAAAACAACCAGTAATATAGAGATTGGAGAATTACCACATCGAATGAAGGAAAATCATTTTAATCGTCATAGTAAAGTATTAATAACTAACGAGCCAGCAGGCAATTTCAGATCTCTTCCATTATGTATCACCCCTGTCTACGCTGTACCTGTACCAGTCAATGAATCTGTGCCAATGTAAGTAATTTCACACGCACATATAAATGTGCAATCCAGATACATTTCGTAAACTTCTTTTCTTGTTCGTATCTTGATTTCGGAAAAGAAAATGCTAGAAGAAAATCACCGAGAATTACATTTAGTCTGACGTTTTAAAATTGCATTTCCCAATTGTCCTATAATTGTGGAGGAATAGAATAATCAGAGATCACAGCTAAAAATGGATGGCTCTCGTGTAAAATGTTTATGCAAATTATGTACTTATTTTATTAGTTGTTTTTAAATTTTTGTGAACGTATTTGAATATCCTTTTTTTTTCATCTCTTTTTTCTTCACAGAGAACTTTACAAGCCTCAGAAGCTGCTCTCTACGGGTGATACCATGAGCGCAGTAAATTCGGTACTGCAGGATACAGACACTTTGTGGCTTAAGAGACGAGTTGGTGGTGCTAGTATCCCTGTAATATTGGATCATTTCGATACTGACATTATGACTTACGACACGAAAGAAAATCAGGGAGAATATAAAGTGATCGTGTATCAATGGAGTTACGTAATAGTAATAGTAATTATGGTGATAGTTCTCGTGTATCTGTGTAATTATTTGGGCTTGAACAGACACTCGCGCAGAAAACGTGCTATACTCAGAATATTTAGAGCCATTCGAGCCTTGATTGTACGTAGGATACCTGCGCAAATGTAATTTAATAATTTCGCGAGAACTATTATTCATGTATTGTACATACATAAAAGTTAATATAACGTTTTTAGAAAATTGATATATAGGTTTAAATTTCAAGAAATTGATATTGCAAATTAGATTATATTATGTGCCTTTAAGACATACAATATGCAATGAATTTGTAGATAATGTAAATTATTTTGATATAAAAAAAGAGTACACACTATTGGCTTTAATTTTACTAACCTATGATATTGCAAAGGAGATAGCATAATATTATAAATAATATTAAACATATTTCGCTTATTTGTATATTTTAAAATCTCTAAGTCATTAGGATATAATATATAATCATTTTTTCGCTTTTTACATCTTTATCTTCTAATTAAGGAAATAATGAATAATTTCTAGCCTTACTTTACATACATCAGTTATAAAATGGATTATAAGTAACCCAATGCGCTCTATCTTGCGCCGTAGCAGATTTATGAGTGGTAAAAATACTTTTGAAGACTTCTGATGCTTTGGGATCCTTCGCGACGCTGTAATCACTTTCAGCCTTTTTATAAGCAGGATCGTTGGCCTCTTTATGATTGTTTAACTTGGGGATTACTTTGTCCTCCTTCTTTATCTTCTTTTTGGGCAATTCATCCGTCTTTTCTTCCGTCGACACATCATCGTCCAACTTCTTCTTCTTCTTTGATTTCTTTTGACTAGCTTTCCTGAGTACCGCTCGCTCCTTCATGAGATCCAGATCCTCATCTTGCGCATTTAATATGATTATATCCGTCTCCTCAAACGGTTGCTGACATTTGTGACACAACTGTGAAATTTAATTTTTTTTTTGTTAAATTCAGTCAGTATTTATTTCAGCGACCTTATAAGTATGGACTGGCAATAGCTTCTGCTAAGAAGCAGCGTCTACAGAAAGTTGGAGAGACAAATGTGCTGTTTAAGTAAGTTCTCAAAAGTGTCCGGAAATATACATTGCGTATGCCAGTGAAACATGTGTTGGTCACGTGTTATGACCTATGTGAGCACAATGAAAATGTATGCCCCAATCAGAATACATCCAATGTATGACGTGTGTCGACTTGCGCGAAATGTGCTTCCGGACACTTACAGAAAGAGAAGTATGAACACGATTTTACTTCTATTGCCAGTCCCTACAAGGTCTGAGATTTCAGCTATACAGATACTGGATACTTTACTTACTGCGCTCTTGACTTCTTTGAGAGCGCGTTCGCTCATCACACAGCCGCATGACCATAAGAAGCAGAATTTATATTTCCCGTTCATCTCCAAACCAATAACGGGACAAATATATGGGCTTCTGCCGCCGTTGTAACCGTCCCCCTTTTCTGCCTTATTGCCATCAAATGCTGGGTTTGGCGTCAAATTGAGGTTCTTCACGTCCTTCAAGTTCTTAATGTGTACCGCAGATTCCGGAAGGGTACCGCGATCCAAAAGACCTTCCAATACAGATTCTTTGCTGTAGAGGCGACCCAAGCTGCAACCCACGATCGGTGGTTGCAGTGGCAATTGCCGTATCGTACAATGCTTCCACTTGAAAGCTAACTCTGCCTCCTTGTCTTTCTGCAAATAATTGATACACAAACGTATAAATATGCGCATATAATTACTTAGAAAATCTTAAATACTCTGGCAGAAGATTCAATAAAAAATTAAAACTCCGAACGAGAGGTTATGGTTTACCTGCTCCGGTTTCTTTTTCACCCTGACGAGCTCGTCTCTGCGAGGAATGGTGCCGCCGTCGCAACCCATGATGCTTCACAAATATATCTCGATACACTTTATACTCAAATCGTACAAATATATTCCTTTACCTTTCTGGATTTTGGACGCTACGGAATGCAACTATTTTTATTTACAGAGGCGCGACGCGATCAGGAAACAGAAATGGCGGCGTACTACATCTACATATACATATAACCTCTCCTCCCACACTCACCACACACACACGTACCTACACAACACAGTGCTGCCAATAGCTACCATCAAACCTCTCTTCGTATGCGATATTCGATTCGCCTTTGTTCATCCGATCGTCGCGATTTTGTCCGATCGACGAAGCGACAAACAACGATAAACGACAGCGGACTTGCAGATCGGATCGCAGGGTGCGACTTCGATCTCGGCGTGGCGTTCTCGAATCGACCGTCGAGAACGGCGCCATTGGCGACCCTGGCCGCGCGGAGTCAGCTGACAGCGTTGTCAGGCCGTGCGGGCTTTAGTTGTCGGGCGGGTCGCAGGGCAGCAGCAGCACACGCAATCTGTCATCACGTGAGCGGTCACAATGGTCTCTGATGGTCCCGTCGTCGGCGAGCAGCGTCGTCCAGCTCGCGAGATCTTCTGAAGTCTCCACGGTGGAAGGCCGAGATCTGGCGCAGACCGATCGCACAGCATCGACGACGACGACAACGACGTGGAGGAGGCTCGGCAATCTCCCGCTGGTACGTATAGTCTCTGATGCGTTTACGTTTATCTCGACGAGAGACGCACGGCGCGGGCGCGCGCATACCGATCTTTTCGAAGCGAAATGTCATATATCAGATAAATCGACGCTGCCGTAAACGATTTGTACATCCGCGAATAAATAAAGAGATTCTCGGCCCCGATTCGGGGCCGTGGTGCGTTCACGCTCCTCTCTACGCCCGCCGCCGACGCGTCGTCGCGCGTTATCGATCCCCTTCGAGACCTCCGCCGACGCCATTGGATGAAGACGGCGGCTGTTTTTCTTTCCCCCCCGGTCATTCTGTCACGGGACGTGTATCTCTCCGAAAATTTCTGTCCCATGATCTCGCCCGAAGACTCGTCCGTACTCCGTCTCTTGACGTCCTGCCGTCGTCGTCGCGGACGAATGTTACTTCTCTCTCTCTCTCTCTCTCTCTCCGCTCTTTTTCTCTCGACTATCGATCGGTCGGTGGATACACCGTGGGCCGTTCGTTCGTAGGTACGTACGATCACGTGGAAAACGCGCCTAATTACATAACAAGCAGACGCGCGATGCTCCTGCCGTGCCACACCCCCTTCCGTGCGGCTCGTCCCGCAGCCGCGAATTCCCGCGAATTTAATTCACCCTTCCATCCGATGGCTAAATAATCGCTCGTTCGTCTCTCTCTCTCTCTCTCTCTCACTCTGCTCTCGAACGGCTGTCTCCTGCGCAAATGCGCATAGCGACGCAGTGTGCACTTGGTTTCAATGGATGACAGGATGGCAGCAGGTGGTTGTCTGGAAGAGATCAACCCTTGTATTTACCGGGTTTTAATTACCCTTGCATTTAACTCCATATATTCGTAAAACGCATATTAAGTGATATAAAAGCGAGTTTTGTATGTAAAATTATTTTTTTATAATACTTGAGTAATTTATAATATTATGCATTACGCTTTTATGCATATACTTATTTTAATTTCTCTCACGAAAATGAACAATTGAGTAATTACATGTGTATAATATGTGCTAATATCCTATCAAAACACAGAAATTCTTTTGGAATATTCTCATATTTAGAGTTAAGGTGGCTTAAGAATTTTGAATTAGGATCGTGATATCGTCGTTGTTTCAGGTATATTAGAAATTTAATCGCAAAACACACTACCCAAGATGACGGAATATTGGCTGATTTCCGCGCCAGGAGACAAAACCTGTCAGCAGACATGGGAGACTATGAACAATTTGACATCCAAACAGCACTCTCTGTCGGTGAACTACAAATTTCACATCCCAGATCTGAAGGTCGGCACGCTCGATCAGCTGGTCGGTCTGTCGGACGACTTGGGCAAGCTTGACGGATACGTCGAGCAAGTAACACGCAAAGTCGCGACGTATCTGGGTGAGGTTCTGGAGGACCAGAGAGACAAGCTGCACGAGAACTTGATGGCCAACAATAGTAAGTAGAAGAAACACCTGTCTCGTTATCTCTTGGGCCTTTATTATTCTTTCGACAATATTGTCCACATGATGGAGTATCAAGTTGTTTATCCAGGGGTCCAAACAGTTTGCATTTATATTTTTCTATTCGATCAATTTTATATTTGTCTTCGGTATTGAGCAATATTCAATCTAATTAATAACATACGAAAAAATATCAGTTCCATTTGTCAATGAATATTGCGAGATATTTCACATTTATTCTGGTAGATCAAACTTGTATTCTCTATCTTGGTAGAGAGCATACAGAATACAGGTACGCTGCAGTTGATTGGAAGATGCGAATTTATAGAATATTGCAATCCACACTTTGTTCAGTACTTTGTTTGGATAAGTGTGCATTGCGCATGTGATATGCAACCTTATTAGAAAGTCAGTTTTACGCATTTATTGCCGGTAAAAAAAATATTTTGGACCCTTGCGAACAGGTATCGATCGATTGTCTATGCATCATTTTCTTATAATGCTCTTAACATAGAGTAATACATCCTGTTGGATTAACTAACGCACCAACGAATACTATACACGACACGAAACATGCACACTACTTCGAGTACCTTACCTTTTTTGTCAATAATCTTCGATGTCTATCAGTTATGATTAATTCAGATTTTACTTGATTTGTTCGAGATAACAATGAGTTCAATTTTAGAGAAGTATGATCCCTATTTCTCCCCACAATACCCCATATCGTAGTTGGATAGAATGAGGCTCGTAACAATTTTGTCTGTATACACAAATAGTACGTACGAAACATATGATATGTTGCATAATGTTAGAACATTTCTGCATGTTTTAATAGTTTAATTAGGTGGATACAGACAGAATTTTCCTGTAGAATATATGTATTAACATCTACGTATATGATGCATATTGTAAATTGAAAAAAGACTATTTAAATTTTTTTTATGTTGTCTATTATAATATCAAATAATTATATATTCTTGTTGAAATGAATACTTTAATATACTCTAATTTTATATATAATTACTAATTATGAATCACTAATGATATGCTTCATATAATAGTACATCGTTGATATATTCGTAGAATGCTTATTTACGTGTTTTGTTGTTTCCGTTTATTATCTACTACAGACTAATTATTTCTAAATTTGTGATGTTGCTTGGCTTACCTTTTGTTTAACTTTGACCACATTAACCCTGTTTTCCCACCCTTTTTATTATTTTATTAATAAATGCTCGTACATATGCACTACGCAAAAGTCTGTATTGAGGTATAAAGGAAAAAAAAAAGATGAGTCTTGTGACATGAATAACGTAAGATAATATAAAGGACAAGCGAAACAAAAAAGTATATGGACAGATCTGGAATTACCGGACCACACGCGTGTCGGAAAAATAAAATTTTCCGCAGGACGCAAGAAGTTGCTTGGGTTACTGTGGTCACCAAGCTCTGATTAGCCACTACAAGATTTCATTTTCCTTGGTTCTGTTATCATCAGTCCTTCTTTCATATTACTATCTGTTTGCGATGCACCGTATGATTTCGAGTTCGCGGTCATTATTATTCTTTTACTTTCCAGTATATACATTTCGTGAATATTATCTATTATATTCTCTCGAATATTCCTTTTGTTGCTTAGTTTTTCTACTTCGTCATTGTTTTCGCAATATATTGGAGTATTTAACGTCTAATAAAATAATTAATATAAGAAATTATATTTTATATTTTATGTATGTTAAATCAGAATTTTAACTTCTTTTCTGAATTGAACATTCAAACTAACGCATAAAAATAGAAATTATGGCTATTCACAAAGTAAAGGGTTTTTATGATTATATAAATTTACATCTAAAAATTGTAGAAATAAAAGTGTTTCTAAAATAGAAGAAATTTTAAAAGTAGAAATATTTAAAGCGTTAGGTGATACATAAAATTATTTTGCAATGTAATTGAACATTGTATTATTTACTTAAAAAAAAGTTTGCTACCTTATCTTTTTATATCAGACTATGTCTATATACATTTTGGAACAACCGAGTTTGAAAAACCGAGTTTAACGAGATATTAAATTATCACTGAAACCGACATTCAAATCCGAATTTCGTCATTCAGGTTGATTAAAGTAAGATGATCTGCGCTAAATACTCCTTGTTTTCTTCTCTTCTTGAGTTGTTTTTCATTCAGTTTCGTCAGCATTGTCGTTAGGCATTTGCATAGGAGACAATAATAGTTGAACAAGACAATAAAAAAGATCGCGCGGAGATTGGGATTGGGCTGTAATGGATAGGTCAAACATCAATGGATGGGGAGAGCTTGAGCCCCGAAGGGGGTCCGGACACCCCGCCAAACACCCCTGTTACACCATCACACAAGACTACGGTGGAGCATCACAGGCAGTGGAGGGAATTGGACAAGTCCGAACCAGAGCCGGCCGCCTGTTTAGGTCAGCATCATCACCAACGTCATCATTGCCACGACCATCATCATCATCACCACCATCATCATCATAGCTCCCATAAGCATCACCATGACGGTCATTTCCCCGCGTTCGAAAAGAAGCTGTCGTACGATCTTCAGGGCATCTGTGATGTCAAAGCTCAGCCCAACAACTATGCCTCGTCGATATATTCATGCTACCATGCCCATTGGTGCGTTGCTTCTGTATCCTCGACGCCACGCTCCAGTCCCATTCCCGCGAGTCCGACCCTCTCCTCCCTCTCATCGAACTGTAGCAGCGAAGGAGAGCTCGGGTGGCAGCAGCCGTTACGTCCGCGGACCACCACCGAGAATGATCCAGATCGATCTACTCGCAAATCGGTTGGAGGTGATGATGACGACGATGACGATGACGATGCGGACCAAAACAACGACCAAGACCAAGACCAAGATCATAGTGGCAATTTGCCGAATCCAGGTACCCGTCCTGCCACTGCCGGCCGATACGAGACCGTCGTTCCTTTCTCTTTTTCCTCCTCCTTCTTCTTGATACATAGCTGCAAAGCTTTGTTCGTCCCGTGCACTACGTGTCTCGATGATCTAGCGACTTAATCATTATCGTGTTTTCCTGGGAGGTAAACGCAGAAAAAATTGATAAAAAACAGAGAGAGATTGTCAGAATAGAAATACTCGTTATAATTTACAGGATGGTAAAAACACTTGAAAAAATCTGGAAATAAAAGTAGAGAGAAAAAAAGAAGTAAAGGAAAAATTTTTATTATAGTTTCAAATTTTATATTGTAAATATAATATAGACAAACTTATATAGTTTAGTTATTTTTTTTAATGTTAACTTTGTATTTTATACATTTATATATTTAGATCATAAAATTTTGTGAAAATATACATGTAAAATGTTTTTATTTTAAACAAAAATTATTTATTGTTGATTTTTTAATTTTATATTATTTTAGTTTACTAATTTAAATTACTATTTTAATCGTAATATATTTTAATTATGTAAATGAAAATATAAAAAGAACATTATAATCTTTTAATAGTTAATAAGGAAACAGCAAAAAAAATAGACAATCTCTCTTTCGATTAACACACTTTTGATTGAAATTGAAATTAACACATCTTTTTCGGAGTTCTGGTCAAAGACATTTTTCGATTGCATTTATTTAATGAATGATTAAATAACCGGAAGCTATTAAAGGAGAAAATTCATCATTTCGTAGCACATCCTAATTATGATGAGTGTGCATATCTTTTTTTCACAATTGATTTTCTTCAAGAAATTCCGCTGATGCATCTTTGGTTTTTGGCTCGTTTGTCTTCACTCTTCCGTCCTATTGATTATAATTATATTACGATTTTACACAATCGTTACATGAACGTGAAAAGCTCAGTATCCCATTTTGTGGTGAATCGATTTGCATAATGTATATATCTGGCTATCCAGTTCCGGTTAACCAGACAATTCAGCTTTTTCTCTTAATTTTGCTCTCTTTTGTTTCTCTACAGCTTTCGTGTATCGCTTCTGCTCTCATGAGTTATTGCAACTTTTTGTTATTAAATATGTAAAATAAATTATATTTATTATACACATGTATGATTTATATTTGATATCATTTACGCATATGTGTAGGATATAATTGAAATAAGTAGGAGTAAACGGCACAGAAAGGAGAAACGACGAGAGAAATGTAACTTAAATGTACCCAGAAATCTTTTACATATTTTTACCCCATTTCCAATCATTTCATCCCGACTTATATTTTTGTTTTTTCTAATATTGATCTTTAATTCCCATTTTAATGTTTACTATAATTTCAGTTAAAAAAAATCACATTATAAGCACAGACGATAATACATACAAAACAGTGGTATTATAGGTAGTAGCACAGATCACAGCACAAATAGCATTAGTAGAAACTAACGAATATTTTTATCGATCGGTACATGAATTTATGGCTAACACTACTTTGCATGATTATTGGAATAGATTTTAGTAAGAAGCAAATGCGCTTCGTAGCTCCCGTATGTAATTTATGTTGCTCTTATATATAGTATAAGAGATACAAGAATCCTATATCACATATCCATTTTTAAGAAAATGGAATAATGTACTATTATCATTTTATGCGTTCAATTATCACAAACTGCTTATTTATTTTAGCTGTTTCGCTTATTTCATTATATTGCATTATTGCACATTGATTTGCGATGGCTAATCATATGTGTTAGTGATAAAAGTCTACATATATACCTGTGAGGAAACGTGCAGAAAAAGGTATACATATTAGTTTATGTTACTGTTAAATATAAATTTTCAAGAAATTTCGTGACTTAGATATTTTCACATTTAATACATATATCTCTTTTTTTCTCAAATGTACATGAGCATCTTTTTTTTATGCAAACGCATTGAACGCTAAAATTTCTTTGAATTTATTGAGCATGTATGAACAGAAACGTAACTTCACAAATATATGTATGTATAAGAAAATAATGCAGATAATTGCGAAAGTGAATATAATTAATAATATTTTCTGTAACATATTTCTGCATTATAAATATCATGCACAGAATTTTGCAAATACTAAATTTTATGTATAAATAAGTATAAAGTTTGGTTATGGATTTGATTATTATGGGTTGCATGATATACTTTGTGTATGTCCTGCTTCTTTCTTGTAATGCTAATGATGAATAAGCAGCATTGTAAAATCAAGAAGTTGCTTGTGTGGAAATCATTTTTTCTTTATTTCACCATTTTGAATATTATTCTTTTAACAATATTATTTCAAATAACGTTTGGGTTTGTTACAACAAAAAGAAATATATATCAAGCATTTGTATATGTTGATAATATATGCAGAGCTTAAGAAATATATAAATATTAAATTTATTAAAAATTCCACATTTACTACTTGTAGAGCTTACACTTGCTTATTGATTATGCGCTAAAGAATATAGAAATATGTTCTAAAGCTCTGACTATAAAATTGCTTCTAAGATTTATCCTGTCAAAACAATTGGATTAATACTTAAAATTTACTAGGTGATCTGCCATCATATATAACTCGATTCCAGTGGGACATGGCTAAATACCCCATCAAACAATCTTTGAGAAATATCGCAGATATTATCAGTAAACAAGTGGGACAAATCGATGCTGATCTAAAAACTAAATCCACGATATACAACAATTTGAAAGGCAGCTTACAAAATTTAGAAAAGAAACAGACGTAAGTTCTATATGTTTTGAATTGAATGTAACCGACAATTATTAATATGTCACTAATGTAACAATTTAATCTGCAACAGGGGGAGTTTATTAACACGAAATTTAGCGGATTTAGTGAAAAAAGAGCACTTTATTCTGGACAGTGAATATTTAACTACTTTGCTCGTGATTGTACCGAGGTGAATACACACACATTTACAGATTTTTTTCTTTTTTTTCCACGTATGCTAAAGTCTTTAAAGCTGTCATGTATTGAATCAGTGAATAATATGAGAAATTAGCGTTTATGTGTACCTTACGTTTTTAGATCCAACTTTCAGGAATGGTACGGTTGTTATGAAAAACTGACAGATATGATTGTACCGCGTAGTACACAACTCATTACTCAGGATTCAGAATATGGACTGTTCACGGTCACTTTATTTAAAAAAGTAATGGATGAATTTAAATTGCATGCTCGTGAAAAGAAGTTTATCGTGCGAGATTTTACATATAATGAAGAAGAATTAGCAGCAGGTTTGTCATAATATTGAGATTTTTTATAATTATTTTAAAATCAACACAAATAACATTAGACATCTTTAGAAGCTCAGGATGTATATAAGAATATATATGCGTAAAGAATAAAATTAAAGGAACATTATAATGAATAAAATTTATCTTAACATTACATCTTATTGCAGGAAAGAACGAAATTACGAAGTTGGTAACTGACAAAAAGAAGCAATTCGGACCACTTGTCCGTTGGTTAAAAGTGAATTTCAGTGAATGTTTTTGTGCTTGGATTCACGTTAAAGCCTTGCGTGTATTTGTTGAATCTGTTCTTAGGTACTGTGCACATTAATATGTTTTACTGAGAGAAATGCGATATGATTGAGCGTCACCTGTTGTAATAAATATGATTTGTAGATATGGCTTACCTGTCAATTTCCAAGCAATACTACTGCATCCGCATAAAAAGTGCGCGAGGAGATTACGTGACGCTCTAAATCAGCTTTACGCTCACTTGGATTCATCCGCTACTGGTTCAACAGCACAACATAGTCAGGATGTAAGTAAAGCTATACGTATAAAATAGTCACTATTTTATTAAAATTAGATTAATATTTAATTATAATTTTGAAGCTTTATCTATTAAATTCCTGTCATTCTTTGTAAATAAATATTACTCTTTAGAATAGCCCTTATATACATGATATATACACAAAAGAACATGTTTCTTTTTTTACGCAAAAAACATATATTAATTGTACTTATATATATAACATTTTAATTTTAACAGAATGTGGATATACCAGGACTCGGCTTTGGCCAAAGTGATTATTTCCCGTATGTCTATTATAAAATCAACGTGGATATGGTTGATAGTAAGGTCTAATCAGATAGAGCCTGCTTTTTTCTCCCAAACGTCGTACTTCCTTTTATTTATCCGGATGATATAATTCTATTACATCAGAAATCTAGCGATAGATCTAGCGTACAAGTTTCTCACTTGTACTAATATGTAAAAAGAACACTGCATTTCCTTCCGATTTTTTTTTAGCTATTACGTTTATCAATTACGAATTGTAATTTGCTACAAATTACGGACAAAATTGTCACGTAGTCTTTTGCAGAAATAGTTATTTTTCTAAACTGAAATTGGAACGATGTATAAACTGTAATATTATTCGAAACTATGCATAATGATTTGTGCATTCCCTTATACATATTGCCCCAAAGTATTAAGCATAAAGCAAGTGAAGTTATATACGATAAAGATTATAAATTCTCAGGCAATTACCATCAGTCACATACTTTAGAGACTTGTAGTTACAAATTTGGCATCAAATATCTGTGACAGTAATCTAATTGACTCTGTTGATATACTCCTTGATATACTTGGAAAGAGCGCAACATATTTTACACACTAACGCGACATAAAAATGCATACCATTTCTAAGTAGAATTGCTACCACAACATGATTAATTATATCTATTAATCTGTTGTATGCAGAATTAAAGTGCTGATCTTTTCATTAATATGCAAGAGATCAAGACTTGTGAAGAAAAAAAATATATACACCTTGTTACTTCTTGTAAAAAACATTCACACCAAGTGTGTCATGTGAATATTTAAACGAATTGTTAACTACAGTTATAAAAAAATGAATATCTTATTGTTGAATACTAAGTCAAGTTTCATGTCATGTATTCTTATAGTATATTTTATTGTTTCAAACGAATTTATGGACTACAAAAGTTTCCCACGCGCGTAATATGTGCAGATTACATTATGTATTGTCTGTATGGAAAACTCGTATTATCATGAAAAAATTTTAATACATTATGAATTCAATTGAAATATATTATATAATAGGAATTAGCACTCAAATATTTTAACAGATGAAAGATATTTTATGCTAACAGCGAATTTATCGTAAAAACAATTAGTAAAATTCTTTTAAATTTTCTCTATTTAAAAATTAAAGTAAAATTTGAGTTCCCAGAAAATAATGTTTTTACATTATTTTTATTAAATATAAATTTATTATTGATTGTATTTACTCAAAAATGTAAACTACATTTTTTATCAATTGTTTCATTTGTAAATTAAATGTAGTTATTTTTCAATCGGCGCCATTACGAACTGCACAAAATAAGTCTCCTTTGTGAATATATTATAAACGTATATATATATATATCACACACAAAGATATATTTTCTGAAGAACAATTTCATGTTGTTAAAGCCAAGCTTAATTTCTCACACTGATTGTAATGTAAATTGCTTGTACATAAGAAAAATCCATGTACAGAGACCATGGTTTCATATTATATTTTGAGTTGCAAGATCATTTGTAAAACGCAGACCAATGTACAATATTTTAATTAAGCATATATCATACTAGCAGAAATCGATGACAATACTGATTAAATGTTGTCTGCTCGTTAAGCCTACATAAAGAAGCGAGACCTGGCATGTAATAAAAAAGGAAAGGAGAGATATATGTATACACATATATAGATATACACATATATATGTATACACATACATATGTATATGTATATATATATTGACAGTTCAATTATGTAGATACATTAAAAAAAAAAGATCATACAGTCAATTGACTTTTGCGAATTGTATAGGTAAATGTAATTGTGTAGATAATAAATATTAAGTTTAATTGTCAGCATCTCTTGTTTATATGCTCATTACTAAATCTCCAAATATGACGTATACAGATCTAATTCTTTTTATCACTCCTTTAAACTTCTTGGTCTAGAATCATGTATTATAGTGCAACAAAATACATATTTCGATAGAACGTTTTAGGACGTGAGAGGTAAGACAGGTATATAGAATTGTAAAACAGTATATGTAACGTAATTTCATGTAATAATTTTATAAAAGCTCACCATTTGCGGTTACAAAAGTATCTCGTAAAATAAATTGATTCTTTATATATAATGGTTCTCTCTATAAAGTATAAAGTTTACAGAGTCCTTTCTATAAACAGTATAAAGTTTTACGCGCGCGGAATGTACAAAAATTTCACAAGAGGCCTTCATCTGAAATCTTAGCTTTGATTTTTATGTATTTATGTGGTTATACACGTTAGACACGGTTTCTTCATTTCACTTTGCAAGTAGAAGGTTTATTTCTTTACAGTTACATTGCTGCTCTCGATTAAGTTCTGAAAATTATTTCTCTTATCATTATTCGCTAGCACGTATGTAGAAAAAAAAAGTGCAATATTTTAGATAAACAAATTCTCAAATATTACCTTCAACTTGACAATATCCTGCTCCCAATCTCCACAGCCAATAATCTTTACTGCCTCCAACAGCACATTTATTATTTTATCAACATTTTGCCTGAATACAACCAGCACGTCGGCTGCATGAACATTATCTTCGCTTTCTCTCCAGCAATCGTAATCAGTCGCCATGGCTACAGCTGCGTACAAAAGACCTGCTTCTTTCGCTAGGAATACCTAATTCGGGTCAAAATGTAAACGTTGTATGTAACAGTCTTATCAAGATACATGTAGCTTATGTATAAGTTTATTGCGACATTTAACCTCCGGGCATATGGTCATGTTCACCAAATGTCCACCCCATAGACGCAGAGCGTTACTCTCTGCTTTCGATGAAAAGCGCGGGCCTTCAATAGTTATCACTGTTCCACCCTTTCTTATGTTGTATCCCAACTTTTTGGCTGCCTGCAACAGGATCTCCGACGTTCGCGGATCAAACGCAGGCTCCATAGGCATGTGGCATACTCCTGTAATTTTAAAGGCAACATATTTTATAGATTACACACGTAAAAAGATATGCATAATATATATACTTACCGCTATACTTGTCCGACGTTCCATCGTAGAATGTACCCTTCCTGCAATTAGTTCTATCTATAAAGCTATCAGGTACGACTAATTGTCCCCTACCGATAGACTCTGTCAACGATCCACACGCACTAGACGCCAATATGTGGGTACATCCAGCAAGCCGCAACGCTTCTATGTTAGCACGGTAATTAACTCCAGTGGGGCTAAATATGTGCCCCGCTCCATGTCTATATTGAATCAAGAGAGAATAACATCTTCATTAATGAGCAAGACATAACTTAAATCCCATTAAACAAACAAAAACATGAGAATGTTTAATAGAAGAGTTACTAAATGGAAAGATACATATTAGTGTACAAGCTTAGATTGCATACTTTAGAAATATAGAGATCAAAAGAAATTTTCACCTGGCCAATAGCACCACATTTA
This sequence comes from Wasmannia auropunctata, assembly GCF_000956235.1. Lineage (NCBI taxonomy): Eukaryota > Metazoa > Arthropoda > Insecta > Hymenoptera > Formicidae > Wasmannia > Wasmannia auropunctata. The sequence goes on along the minus strand of NW_012026821.1, from coordinate 733,485 downwards.
CTCCATCGACGCATCCATGGTAAAGATTACTGGATGGATATCCGAAATCGTTCTTTGCATTCTCACGATTCGTGGTGTTGCTACAATTGAATGTTTTGCTTAGGCTCTCACCAAGACCCGAGCCACATATTATTCCTACCTAAAAAATATAAAAGTCTATCGATAATAACACTAGCACACATTTATTTTTACGCTTAAAAAAATGTTTTTATTTGTTGACTTTTTTGTCATATATAATATCGCAAATTTAATAATATAACCTAATATACCGTATAGCTATCTGTTTCGATGAGTGATTTTTTAAAATAATCGTTTATATTTTCGTGATTATAGTTAAAAATAATTAAAATACGTGTGACATGCGAATCGAAAATCCGGAAATCTTCCATCAAGCAATGTCAACATATATATTTTTATTTTTATAAAGTGAAAATTAAAATTCTCTTACCTTGATTTTATTTGCCATAATAGGAGATGTTTAATTTCTTATCTTGAACTCGCAGTTACTTGCAGTATAAAATTTTAACGTTTGAGAACGATTGCGTTAATATATATGACCGCGTGACCGCAGAATATAATTGATAATTGTGACGGTATGGTATCGGTATCCTATACTTAACCTCTCGTTCCCACTCTAGGAATGAAGTACGCCATTTGTAAAAGCCGAAGTGATAAAGTTTAAAATGTTTAAATTACTGATAAGTTATCTAAATGCGTTTATGATATATGCGTTGAATTTATCTCGATTTGAATATATGTCTCTCTGTTGATTCATATTTCTCGATTGTAGAGACGAAAAAACTTGATCTCTATTTATTTATGACAGTAGAAAAAGTTACAATAAATGTTTATTTTTATAACGTTTTCACTTTTTTCATATATCACAATTTAATTTTTTATATCGACAGGTAGGAATTTATATCTTGCATAATCAAATATGTTAAATTCATTTCATAAATAACAATTAATACCTACTTATTTAATAAATTCAATAAATCTCCGCTAAAATGTGGTTCGAGTCTCCACTAAGTGGGGTTCGAGTCTCTGCTAAGTGGAGTTTGAGCAGAGAGAGGCGTAAGACAATTATTTGTAGCAAACTTTACGCCAAGAATTTGCTACAAATTGTAGCCAAATTCCGAACAAACTTTACGCCAAGAGTTTGCACGGACGGACTAAATGACAGTGTTCGAATACAAGTGCGGGAGCATAAATTCTGCAATTATAAATCTCCGCTAAAATGTGGTTCGAGTCTCTGCTAAGTTGGGTTCGAGTCTCCGCTAATCTCACACGGAGCCACGTGTTATCCCACGCGTCCGCCTTGGCGCTTATGTTCGCTTGTAACTAGCGTCACCTGGCCGGCGTGAACTCACCTACACGAACTACGACGCCGTTGATTGAACCCGTCAGTGAATCAGCTGATCGCCTCGCTTACGTGGGAGAATCAGCTGTGCGCAACCATGGACGAGCTGATGAGCGAGGATCTCGAGATACCGCCCGTCAAATACGAGTGTGAGTATTTAGCGTTCGTATTTCTTTTCGATCACCGTTTCGTTCACTCTTTTTCCCGAAAATATTTCTGTCCATCGACATGTACTTTGGCACATCTTCGCGCGACGCGCGATTCTAACCTCGTAATCGTGCTTAGACGCGGCAGGTACCAAATTTCCAGGATATGACGCGAATCTCTTTCGCAGTCTCAGTCTCGGGATTATTCACGCGGAAATCCACGTTTTCTGTTACAGACCTGGATCACACTGCGGACGTACAGTAAGTATTACATTCGATTGTAGCGTCGACCGGCTAATCTTGAAGGTTACTTCGCCGGTTAACCTAAAAGAAGCGCGCGAGCAGTCGTGTGAAAACGCGTGGAATCGGATAGACTTTCGAAGGCTACATTCGCGACGGGGATCGATTCGGCGATGCGAATTACCGATTGTGTCTCTCAGATTGCACGCATGGGGCGACACCCTGGACGAGGCTTTCGAGCAGTGCGCGATGGCCATGTTCGGCTACATGACGGAGCTCGAGCGCGTGCAGATCACGCAGGTGCACCACATCGAGGCCGACGGTCATGACATGGAGAGCCTGCTCTTTCACTTTCTCGACGAGTTGCTCTTCATGTTTAGCGCCGAGCCGTACATAGTCGCCAAGGTATGACACTGTTGTAAATTGTATCAAGATAGATATATGCTAATAATAGTAATAATTAACAGCAGTAATAACTAATTTTTGATAGTGTTATAGAAATATAATTATATGATCCATATAAAATTTATGCTTTACATAAAATGACTCTTTGCTACTTATTAAAAATAATTCCTTAATATAATTTTTTATTCTCTTGGATTTATAATTAGTATAGTATATTACTGTGTATCAACTACGTACAATTATTACGTATTTTCGCTCGCGTGAATACGAAAACAATCGGCAAATAGTTGTTTTTGGTCGAATTACGAAGATCGCGAAACTATCCGCCTTTGCATCCAAAGCTAAAGGAGAAAAATCTCTGCACGTCTGTTCGCCAGAAAGTCAAGATTACCGAATTCGACCAGCAAGGATTTAAGATCAAGGCAACCGCGTACGGCGAGGAGTTCACGATTGGCAAACACACGCAAGGCGCGGAGGTAAAAGCCATCACGTACTCGGCGATGCAGATCAACGATCGGCCGCAGGTGGAGCGGCCCGAAATCTTCGTGATCGTTGATATATGATTTGACTCCTCGTCCACCGGTCGCACTGCACACGCACCTCAACGGTATTTTGTCGTAATTTTTTGATAATAAAAAACGACAAATAACAATGAATAACGCAGAATTTGATGCGTAAAAACTTCTTTAAATTGTATTCAAAACCATGTCACATATATCATTGGAAAACTCCACTCGTATATTTTGGCCTTCTCAATCTTTTTTCAGCGATACATATTAAATTTCATTAACAAGTTTTTTAAGTTATTTGTTTCACTTGTAACGTATTATGTTCCGTATTGGGTAAGAAAGACTTTCAATTTCAAGATTGCAAGCATGTACATTCTATACAAAACAAGTCATGATGTAACATAAACAAAACGGCAGATTAAACTTAAAAAACATTCGAAAAAAATTCTTGCGCAATAAAAAATCATTACTAATCACAAACTTGGTATGTCAGTTGACAGGTTTGAAAATGTTTGGTAACGCTCTAACACAACAGCGGGGGAAAAATGGTGGGGAAAAAGGGGATGACTCGGCTTGAACGGGGAGTTAGAGGGAAAAGTAGAGGGAGGCGGTCGAAGGGCAAGAAGGGAAACCGTATGCCTCCCCTACGGTCTACATAGGATGCGATCCTTTTGTACTTGCCTTGTAGGGTTCAAATAAATACGTTACGAAGAATGCACCGGGCTCCCCTTCTTCTTGGCTCGACTTGACTCAGGTGTGTATTAAGATTATCCAAACTCCCGAGAAGTGCGTGAATAAAAAAGCAGGAGATCTACTTAACGGTCGTTTGTAATAAAAAACACGTGCGACAGTTTTTATCGTTACAGATTATATATTTTTTTACTTGTTATTAAGCATTGCTAGTATATGATCGATACAACTGAATCTTTGTACTCTAGAATAGCTATTTCCTTTAAACTATGATTCTCCTTTAACTTCATTACACATTTCTTTCGCAGTGATCATGAAAAAAATGTAGAAGATATCATACGTAAATTGATTGCGCGCATATTAAAATAAAGTCCATTTTAAAGTCTAACTAATTTAAACTAGCATTTTACGCGATTTATTAACGTTTATAATATATTTCTTTGATTAATACTTGCCGCGTATACACATAATTATATGTTTTGTCTATCAACGTTGAAATAAAAAAAGTAATTTTGAACAGATCGTAGTTTTCTGTTATATAATTTAAATATAATTTATTATAGGAAGATGTAGTACAATACATCGTGTGTATTAACACCGTTCTTTTAAATATGCGATATTTACATGTTTCTATAAAATATATATAAAATATTGTATATTTTATAATATTATATCTGAATTATCCATATTGCTGTGTATATTTGTGTAACATAACATAATTGGAAAAAAATTGTATGTAAATTATTCTCATCTCTTGAAAAAATAATCTTGTTTAAAAAATATAACTCATTATATGTGTATGAAACCCCATTTCTCCTATGAAACACGTAGTGTCTATTTGATGAAATTTTATCGTTACACACTTGGTACGAGAAAATGCTCATGACAAAAGTGATAAAACGAGATCGGTTTTATTACTTGTTTAATCAAAATAAAAGTACGATTACGTTCCCGACTCGGCCATCGATTTCGTCGTTGTTTTTGACGGCGATCGACATTCTCGGGAGGGGCCCTGCACGCCTTTCGTCCCGCTACATTCCTGCAACTGAATGCCCCTCCATTCGCGAAGGAAGGGACGATCGTACGCGCGCCGCCGAGTTTCGGGCAAGACCGGGCGAGAAACGAGGGGCATCAGTGTCCGGCAGGCAGGATCCGTCGAAAGCGCGTGTGCGCAACGTACGCGCTTGTACACAGCCGTTGTCAAATTAATACGTCACTAAATTGCATAATTCCGCGAGTGCTGCCTGCGCAACGTTGTCCGTTCATCCGTTGCCCTTCCGTCCCCCCTCCGGATCCACCGCCGTGGCCGTGAGGCCCGGATTAAAGGGACCCGGTATCCGTCGGCATTTAGAGAGAAAGGGACAGGAAAAAAGGGAGAGAGAAGGGAGGGGGAGAGAAAGAAGGAAAACGAGAAGAGACTCACTTTGTTCGCCAACACCCCCGAGCATGGCGGACCGGTATGGTAATAGTCCCGCTCCGGAAACGCGGGAATGCTTGCGCGAGTGCTGAGAGTGAGTAACCGGTGCCGCGACGTCGACGAGAACGTGGGGACGAGCGGCTGCAGGGATATCTCTCGGTAGCAGCGTTATCGCCGTCGCGAGTGACGGATCCTCGACGGGGGGAGCAGTCGACGGAATTTTGGCGGGTAAACCAAGACGCGAAGCGACCGTCGTCGTCGTCGCCGTCGCTTGACGTAGACCGACTCCTGGCCGACAATCTCGACGAGAACTGTCGACGAAACGCGATGACGCGAGTGAAACGACACGGGACGCGCTCGTAATCGTGAGACAATAACGAGTCGATGTATCGGGTGGTTATTGCATGTCATTTTCTTTAGAACGGGTTATTTTATTGACAACTCGCTTGTGGATCGTGCAAATGTCGCGATAGCATCTATCAGAAAGGGCTCGGACATAACGGGTGTACGAGACGAAGCCAGTGGTGGCGGCGCGGCGCGGCGCGGCCCTCACGAGGAAGAGGCGGCGCGTCGACGGTTTTGGCGCGCGTATTTCAGCTGTCGCGTGCGACCGGCAGATGGCCGGTAACGCCGGCTCACGGACACGCCGCCGGCACGCACACGAAGACTCGACTACTGCCGTTGCCACTGCGGCGAGGGTGCCGCCGTCCGGTCGGGAGCGCGCGCACTTATGAAAGGCGGCGAGGAACGACGCGTCGTGTCGCCGCGTTAACGCGGACGCGTCCCCGCGAGTCCGGTCGCTTCGCGAAAGTGCCTTCCGCCTCCGTCTCCGAGTCTCTGCCTGAATCCAGTCGCGAGTGACGCGGTGGGGAGGATAACTGCAAAAACCGCCCTATTTCTGGTAAGTTTACACCTCGCGTCAAGTTGTTTTAAAGTGTCACCTGTCGAATTCTAAGTGAGAACGAGTGAGACAGAGAGAGAGATTTTTATCGATTATGAAAGCTCGTTTTTCCCGACGTAATCTCGAGGAAGCTTCACGTACAAGAGATGCAAGCGCACTAATATCATGACATTGTCCGCGCGTGACTCGCTCACACGAATACACTCGGAAGCGTCATCGTGCCTCTTTTCTCTCTCTTTCTCTCTCTCTCGCTCATACACGCGTACGGCGCGTACGCACGTTTAACGGGCTTGCGACGCATGCGTGCCGACACATTCACGGCGTCGCTTGTCCGCGCTTTTCCGCGGTCGCGCTGCCGCACAGCGCACATACACGCGCCGGCGGTGGTGGCGGGCGGCGCGACATGACGCGACGCGACGCGACGCGACGGTACCGACATTGCGGTCTCGTATACACCGACACGCATCACACACAGCTGGTGGTGGCGCGGAGGACCGGTACACCACCTCGCGAGAGAGGGCCCCCCAGACGTTCGCGAATACGCACGGACACGCGGCTGGTTCTCCGTCTGCTGCTGGCTTCTCCGCTCTCTCTCTCTCTCATTCCCTCTCTTGGCATCGTGAGCACCGGCGCGCGGCGCACGCGGCACACTCTGTTCGCTGCTTCTCGCTGCCCGAATCGGCCAGTCGTGCCAGCGCGCCACGGAGCCCGGGCCCCGTCCACATATTCAGTACGAAGGAACGAACGAGCCGACCGATCGCCCAGATCTTGCAAGCCGGGCCTCGTATGTGCACGCGCGACGAGAACACACGTAGAGAAAAAGAGAGAGCGAGAAGGTTCGTTTCTCCTTGCTCACCGGTCTCTCTCCTGGTCGGTCGGTCTGAGTCGAGTCGAGCCGAGCATGCCAAGGCGGGGCTCGCTCTGAGACCCTCAGCGAAACGTGCCACGCCGTGTTCTGGACAGTGAAAAACGGCCGAAAACATTCTCGATTCAGCGTACTTTTCTAGGGCGACGTGCGCCCTTCCGTTACGCGAGGAACCGCCTGCTCGCCTTGGGCTACCTGCTGCCTTGCCTTGCCTGCCTGCCTGCCTGCTTGCCTGCGTCGACCCGCCTGTGCGTAGCGTAACCGTGGCGGTGGCGGCGGCATCGGATCGCGCAGAAAATGGACACCGTACTCTAGCAGCAACAGCACGCTAGTAGAAACGGGCAGCCTCGAGAGAAAAAGAGAGACGCATGCCGGGAGAGAAAGAGGGAGAAATCGCAAAGTACGGCGATAGTATGTAAAGCCGCAGCGACGGCGACGATTACAACCACGACGACGAGATCGAGGGAACGAAGGGAAAGGGTGAGCGGGCGATAAAAATCCGAGGTACATCTCGAGGCGATCTACGGGCCGACGAGGAAGCGCACGTCATTTGGCGACTGTTTGTCGTCGTCGTCGTCGTCGTCGTCGTTGTTGTACGTCGTCGAGGCGCTCGTTCGTTCCGTCCGACGAGGAAAGGCACAATTTTTCTGAGATCAGGAGGTCATCCGGACTGGGGGATGCCCGGCTCCAACCGTCCTGAGACACGCGGCGCGCGCCGTGTGCTGGCCTGCTGCTGAATCTTCTCCCGGAAGAGAGCGCGGGTCTCCGTCTCAAAATACTGTGCGGCGCGGCGCAGCGCAGCGCACACGTTCGCGAGCAGCCAAGTAAGTAGAAAAAACCGGGAGTGTGCGAGCCGAGAGGAAGAGAGACGGAACGGCGGCGGCGACGGCGGCGAGCGAGAGAGCGGGCGGCATACCTCTTCGCGCGCCGACTTGCTACTTCCGTCTCTCTTTCTCGCTCTCGAGATCGATGCGTGTCGTAATCGTCGTCGGCGGCGACGATTGTTATAGCGACTTCCTAGCGCCGAAGCGCAGTTTTAGCGCGCGCGAACACAGGTCAGCACCCGGTCGGCTCGCGCGACGGAGCTTCACGGCGTTGCCCTTCCTCGATTCCGCCACCGGTAGAAAGCATTGTTTCGCTTCGATTGGGATGCATCGAAGGGAGCATCTTCGAAGGGAACGTTCCGGAGCAACGTGCGATCGCGCCGCTCCTTCGTGACGTGCCGGTAGCGCACCTTACCAGGGGGGATCCGGCGCGGTGTCGTCTTAGCTCTTTAAACGAGTTCGCCGCGACGGTGCGGCGCGTTCACGTATGCGCGCATACATATGCGGACGCCCTGCGTCCGCGTGTGTGAGCGCGCGTATCTCTCTCTCTCTCTCTCTCTTTCTCTTTCTCTTTCCGATGCCGCGTCGAACCGGCATGCGTGTGAGTACGTGCGTAAGGGAGCGGGGGAGCGCCCGTATGTACGCGAGCGCGTCGCGCTTCGGTGTGCGCGAGGTCGTGACTTCGATTCACGTTATTTCACCGGCGATCCGGCGCTAGATCGAGTTCCTCCAGATTCCGCGAACGCTCTTCTCGATTGACGTAAGAATGGCACGAAGAGGGAAACGTATGTAGTTCAGGCGAGAAGTAGTAGTTGCGTAGTTATTGCGCGAATGAAGGCGGCTTCGAAGGCGCGTTTATTCCCTTGCATTTTGCACTTGGACCTTCTCGCTCGTTTTTTTTTTCCGGTGCCTAAATATATGCGTGTTTTTTTTTTTTTTTTTTTGGACAGACGGAAAGGCAAAACGAACGTATCTCGATTCTCGCAAACGTGATGCGAAAGTGATCGAGGCACGATATTTGATTGTTCCGCCAATAGAGAAGCATCACTTCCCTCCGCTCGCGCGCCATTGGCCGTTATCGTAGCACGAGTAACGATACAGCGCTTTTCCTCGGGGTCTCGCTCTCTTTCGAGAAGGAATCGAGAATTCTGACAATCGACGAGAGACGCGAGAACGCCGGCGGCGGCAGCGGCGGCAACGCATGGCCTTCGATCGATGTTAACAGCTGATTGCGCGCTACGTCGGGCTAGGACTGTGCCGACTGTGGCACCACTCGCCAGGTTTTGATAAGAGAAACGAGAGAAACGCGAAATAAAAAAAGAACCAAGTTTCAACATTCGGAAGTTCGCTTAATTGGCCAGTTAATTCTAATTGTAAGACTGCTCGCACTTTTTACGTACGTGGACTGCTTTGACGTCAGATACTTCCGGCAAACATAATTGCAATTTTTAAAAAATGATTCTCGTGTGTGCAGTCCTGCAGTTAAAAAAATTAATTTTTTGTTAGCAAAATTAAATCAGGGGCAACAAAATGTATAGTTGAAAATTTATGCTTTAAGGCAATTCTGTCGGTTGAATCAATCGCTGATTAAATTAATCGAGATTCGATCGAAGTCACCCTAAAGGGAGCCTGGCTAGCCTGCTGGTGTCGATAGAGCTCGCGACCTAAGACCTTTGCGAGCGGAAGAACGAAATAAAGGGGCAGGGAGACAGAGAAAGAGAGAGAGTCGGCCTCGTCACATCTGGCCGCCTGAAGCCTCGTGCACACGAGACACATTGCGCATTCGTTTGCATCTTCGCACAGCGCACGTCTCGTGAACGCCTGTCGCCGCCGCCGCCGCCACACCGTCGTAGTGGCGGCGGCGGCGGCGGCGTTTCCTGTCTTCGGCGCACTGAAGACCCGGCGTTAGTGCCCACATCGTGCCCGACTGCAAAACATACGGGGAAAAGTACGTGAAATCGCCATTGTCGGCGGCTATTAATAACCTCCGAATTCGGAGCTTTAATTCTTCCAGTAAGTAATCGTATAGGACTTTTTCGCGTTCTTTGCCATTCGCAAAACGTGAACAGTTTCCGGGATTGATGTTGGTGCGACGCACTGTCGATTCTGTCAACTCTCGCCAATGTGACCTCGCGCCGGGCTTGACTTGACGGGCCATCCCCTTGAGCGACCAATCAACGGACGGGAAGACAAAAATTAAATGATCTCATCCTTCGCGTCGAGATAAAGAGATACGTGAACAAATAGTTCCGACATTGTCTTGTATTAAAAGAAAAAAAAGAAAACAGTTGTTTGTTTAATCGATGCTGCATTACTTTTGCAACCGATGCGCTATGCGCTATACTTCATACTTTCGAGATAACAGCTGACCAATCAATGACTCCGCGTCATGCATTGCTCCCAACTTTCTAGGCATAAATCGCGTTGGTCTCGAGAGATCCCACTGATCCCAGTAGCTCTCACTAGTTGATTGTGTATCCGGCAAAAGACTCAAGTTGGAGTCAAGACTGGAGTTACTTTAATTTTATCGATATCATAATATCAGTTCTTAATGTTTTCTCTCGATTTACATGTTTGCATTTGGGATATGCCAACGAAACTGAATAAACGCTACATAATGTTATTAAATAATTTTTAAGTTATATATAGTCTCCAACACATTATCAAGCTTAAAGTTCGTTGTGTACGTCTGCTGTGTACAAAATTATAAAAAAAATTATATATCTCGAAAATGTGATCCATTTAAAGACAAACGTATTACAATAATTATATATTTATATTGATTTGTTACTCCAAAATAACGTTATCAAAATTTTCTGTAATCGTAGTTGAGTAAATCACAAATACAGGCTGGAGTATTTTCGAGCAGCGAGCCATTTCTTTAAATCACATGCGGAATGATTGTCTTGTCGGAATGCTTGTTCTTTTTTTTTTTTTTTTTTCTAAAATTCTCCGGGCCGAGCGCACCATGGGTCCATTCAGACGCATACCAAGCGTTTGCTATGTGAGGCCCTTAAGTTAGTTCATTCGATTTATATAATATTCTTTTTTTTAACTTCTCTTTTTATTATATTTGATTACTTCTAGATTTCTCTATTTTCTTTGATAATCTTTTTAATCATTGCAGCAATTAAATAATGAAATATAAGATTCACACGCAAATAAAAGTAATTAATTTTTTTTCGATTAATTATTTTTGTGGTCAATTTTTTTATTTCTCCCGCATAATAATTAACAAGAGCAAAGAACTATTTATAGGTACAATATGTACATTGATTCTCATATTTAATTACGTTTTTCAAATTCACCGAATTCTGTTTTCTCACTTGGTATAGTAACAATTTATTAATAAGGCAGAATAAAGAGTTAGTCTTCAAGTTTTTCTGATCAAATTGAATATGAATATTGCTTGATCGAGTTGAAAATGTGGCTTGACAACCGCTATCGTAGAACAGAGAAACAAACATATAACGTATTTGTATTCGGTAAAGAGCCATACAAGTGACTACGATATTCGCTCAGTGCGCAGTCTAAAGTTATGCCGAATTACATATTGTGTTTGTCGACCGGGTGAAGAAGACCGGTATTGATCTTATTGTCAATATTAAAATCACAGCTATCTTTATCGTGTCACGTTCTCACTTGCGTAGACATCGCATCTCGCAAGATGCTACCGATACGACATTTACGTGATGTTTATACTGACGCAGACATACTTACGCGAGAAATGACTTTCGAGAACGTAATCTTCTTTATTTATAACTTCTGATGGATATAAACGGTGTCACGTGTAGACGCTTTAAGTTGACACACGACGAACGAATCTGTAAGCACGAGAAAAGTACTATTTCACGCGAATGTGTCTTATATCTCTCGATCGCCGAAAGTTATACCCCGAATCTATCTTTACCGTAAATTTGTAAATGCGCGCGAATCTTATTTTTAGACAACACACACACACACAGGTCGGGCAGAAGATAGCTGCCTAATTGCACAGCTAAAAGTACAGGCGACATTTGAAAGTATCGGATCTTGATTAGGTATCGACGATTAACGACTTCGAACTTATCAACAAAATACTCCAGTAATGATGAGACCAATGTTATACGCTTTCGTGCCTTTTAAAAGATAACGACGCGAGCGATCAGCTGTGTGCCGGCATTTTTGAATACCGAGAAATAATTAAGGACCGGAATCGATTTCGTAAATTTGACTAGCTTCGACGCAGCAGATAGACGAAAATGTGCGTGATTCTATTATTTAGTTATCTATTTCAAACTTTAAAGACACTTCGAGATTGAAGCAAGATTTTTCTTCTTTTCTCTCCCCTCTTTTTCTATATATATTTTGTTTTATTTTTATTTATACACAATTTCCTTGAAATTTGATATACATATATATAAGCCGGGATTTCTTCAAATTCAATTTTATCTGATCTATTAGTTTCTCGAGTTCTATTTTATTGGATTCTCTCCTTGCTCTTTCAAGTTTCATGTACATTCGAATTTAACGGAGTTATATTCGCTCTTTGTCGCGTTTCTCTTCGGAACGCGAGCGGGAATCGAATTTTCTCCCAACTCCCGTCCGTTTCTTCCTTGCTCCTCGCAGTCACTTTCATTGGACTCTCGCGCGTTTCGTGCGCGTCCGACCTAAAGTACACGGGCGCCGCGCAATCCGATCGCGCGCCTTCCGCCAAAGACAGGCGGTCGGAGAGCGAGCGAGAGGACGAGAGAGAGAGAGATGCTAATAACGTACACGTAGCATTGCCTGACACCGCTGGTGCTCGCGTCGCCCTTATTATTTCCGTTATTACCCGTGGTGTATGCTCGCGCGCGCACGCGTGTGTATACAACACGGCCGTCGCCCGACGATCCGGTGTGCGTCGTGTGCCCGACGGACAGGTCGCCCGTCCGTCGTCGACGCGACTCATCTTTTCCCTCCCCCCCCTCCCCCTGTTCTCCCCCCGCCCGCGAGAACTGAAAAACCTTGGGATTTAAAAATGACACTCGCCACCGCGACCGCACGTGTAACGCGCGCCGAGCTACACGCGCGCGCGGCGAGCAGCAGCGGTTAACGGCCGAAAATGCGGAGTGCGCTTGGAAATAGGTCCGTGTGCCGCCGTTATCGGCAATCCTCTTCCCTCGCCGAGGCCGAATGGTCGGTTGTGTTGACGATAACGACGCCGATCGCGAGTTTCACGCGGCAGGAAATGTCTCGCGTATACGGGATTAGCTTACGCGTTTCGCTCGCACCCGCGGATCTGTGATCTCGTCGAAATGCGTCTCGATCGCGTCAATCTGTTGCATTTCGCGTGGTTGAGGGTATATCACATCGATATCGTTTCCTGCTTGTTACGTATGAATGAATTCTATTTGTCTTGTAAATTACTTGAAGATTAATATTTTGGCGTTTCAGACAGCATGATTATTTATTTAGCAAGTAATCGATGTACGGCTTCGTAATTTGACAATTATACAATTTTATGTGTGTGTGTGTGTGTGTGTGTGTTTCAGACGCAATCATATTACCAGAATGCCTCGGATAAGGAGACAAGTGATCCTGGAGGATCCAGCCAGGCCAGTTACTCCGGACATGGTGGAGACGAAGTTGTGTGAGTCACTCTTGCAGAGAAAATAATCCAAATTCCACATTTATTTTCTTACTGTTAACTCCTTCCGAACGATATCTTTTCTTTTACAGTGAAGTCCGAGTTCCTGGACGATGGTTCTTTAGATGAAATCCAACCTCAAAAAGTAGCGGAAGAAACACCAAGCCCACATTTACAAGATCATCAGTACGGACAGACGCCGTGTTACCAAATAACGAGGAAACCCACACAACCACCACCAAGAGCTGAGGTAAAATGATTGATGAGTGATGGTAAATTGACGATGAGGTAAAATTTCTACAGTAATCAGATTTCTCGTAGTAATCTTAACATGCATATAAAAATATCGATAGGTTGATTTGCCCGAAGGCATTAAATTAATATGGTACTTGACTAATCAAAGCTGCAATTTGCCTTTCTTCTCGGCAGATATCGGTTCAAGCGGTAAAAAGAAGACTGAATTTGGAGGTAGGGACAACTGGTCCCAGCCAGTCTGCCTTCAAAACACCCAGAGGTAAACGCAGAAGATCCGGCTCAAATTCTTTAGCCGGTCACACGCCCACTAAAAGTAAATGTCTTTATGCTTTGCGACCAAATTTTCCTGCAAATTTTTTTGCGTGTCATCCACGAAAGGAATCGTTTGTTGCATTGCAGGTAAAACTGTAGAAAGGACACGATATGACACGTCGTTGAGTTTGCTCACAAAAAAGTTCATTCACTTAGTCGAAAGCAGTCAGGATGGTGTGGTGGACTTGAATATAGCCTCAGAGAAGTTGGAGGTACAAAAACGTCGTATATACGACATTACTAATGTTTTAGAGGGCATCGGTATCTTAGAGAAGAAAAGTAAAAACAATATTCAATGGAAGTACGTTATCTACTAATATTTTATATATATATCTTACAGTTTAGCCATATCTATATCGATATAATCGGATTATTACACTCGAGACGCTAATTGATTGTTACAGAGGCGGTCTGTTACCGAACAATCGGAACGATATCGCTAATCTCAGACGGGAGGTCGCAGATTTGGAAGCTAAAGAGAACACCCTAGATCGATTGATTCACGGTGCCGATAAGAACCTTCGCGAACTCTGCGCGGACAGACAATACGCTTATGTGACGTATCATGATTTACGTTCAGTCTCAATGTACAAAGACCAAGTTATTATGGCTGTGAAAGCCCCCCCGGAAGCTACCCTCCATGTCCCACAACCGATCAATAACTTTGGTCAACAAAAGGTAAAACATCAGTAAAGTTTGATAATATTTATACGTATTTATTACATTCCAATTGCTTTCTAATGTCAAGAGAAAAAAATATTTTGTATTCTGATAAAAAAATATTTACGTTACTATACGTTTTTATATTTCAATGTTATTAATATTTTTAGCTTCAAATGCACATGAGGTCGGAACACGGAGAGATAGATGTATTTCTGTGTCCTGAGGATCCCACAGTCAAAACATTATCCTATCCCGGGTATGCGACAACGCAATCTGTGCCTCAATCAAAAGAATCCGATATACCTTGTTTGCCTCCTGAATTGTTGGTTAATCGAGAAAGCGACGAGCGAATTGAGCCAGTACCTTCCGATGAGAGTTTCATAAATACTCGTCTATGTACCCCTGTACCTACAGTTACCAGTATGAAGGATGCATTCTTATACGAATCCGATGATTATGGACCAATGGGCGGTGGCAAATTCCAACTCCAAACAGAGGACCAAATCAGTTCAGGTAAGATTAGAAAGAAATAATGCTTGTTTATTGCTTTCTCTCTTTCTTGAAAAAAGCTTCCTTCGTATTTTAGATTAATAGCCGATAAAAATTGTTAAATTAATTTTATAGGAAAGTAAGTAGGAAAATATTTTATTTTTGAGCTTTTCTCAGTAAATTATTAATATCCTCTCTTTTCTTTCTTTTGCGAAACAATTTCTATTTAGTATATATTTTATTTTGCTCGCATGAGAAAATTGTTGTCACATTTTTAATTTTCTAAATTGTGTCCTTTTCATCAGTCATATTTTAAAGTCTTGGATATTCTTTGAAATTATACAACGTTATGAATCATGTTGTTAAATTGTATATATTAGAGTACGTAATTAAACATAATAAATTTAAATATATTATAAAACAAATATATCATGGAAAATTGTAAATTTTTTTGTTATATAATTTTTCTTATTATCAAATATATTAATATTTTTTTGGCAAAATCTATTTTGTAAATCAAATATTTTATTCTTTTTTATTTAAAATATATACTCCTAATATTAAAGATCAGTTTTTTGAAGAAATAGCAGTATTCAATTATGTGATAATACATAGAATTCACAATTGATATTCAGGCTATTCTATTTTCTTAATCATATTGAATTATGACATCAAAAATGAAGCGAGAAATTATTTTTTAATTTTTCTTTGCACTATAACTATACGTTAAAATAAAATTAATTTTTTTATGTTATTCTATTTTTATGATAATACAGATTGATAAAATATACTAAAGATAGAATATATAAAATATACTCTCTTCTCAATTTATCGATTAATAAACAGCAATAATTTTTAATCAACTGTCATAAAGCTCATTTTTACAAGAAATTTGAGATAGATGTAAATTATACAAGCGATAAATTTATTAATACAGGATAATTGAGAAGAAAGTTTCCAATATTTTATTTTAATGTATAGTATAAGGAAAAAAAAGAGTTAATTTTTTACTCTTCATATTTATAATTTAATATTTTTGTTGATATTTTAATAAAAATATATTGCTTTATATTATCTTGTTATATATTCTGCGTATATTTTTCACTTAATACATATTTATATTTTACTTGCGCAAAATTTCTAACGCTTCATTTAGTTTAATGCTTTATGCTTTGTACATGTTGTATTTTTTTTTTAATAAAGTATTTTTAAACTTTTTGGTCTCTGTATTACTAAGAAAATTCCGCTTTATTAGACGTTCTTTTCATCGAAATTTTCGCACAAAAGATATTACGTATATGTGAGATAATTATCTTGTAATTGTTATATTTTTTACATCCTTTCTCTTTTGAAAAGAACGTTGCATGTTACAATTTTATAATCACTTGTGGACAAATATTATTCAAAAGAAAGGTAATGGAAGGTAAATATTTTCATGTAATTCATTATCCCATATTACCTTTTTTTTGAATATTTCACTGTCTTTTCACCAATGGATGATGGCCGTACCCTGATGGAGCTCTGGCTGTGACTTGTGTGTTAAAATTATCAAAATCACATCACAGGCAGAGTTCTAGTTAGGTAACGGTTTCAAACAGCAAAGCTCGTGTCGTGCAAAGGTACGTTCATCTATACTAACTATTGGCCTCTATTATGTTTTATATGATGTTACTATGTTAATATTATCACACAATACATGGATATAAAACACGATTTTATAAAAGGAAAATTCTTTTTATTATAATTATTTCTGAAAATTTTGGGAGGAAATTTATATATATGTAATTTGGAAATCAATATGATCGACCCGAATTTTGCAGCACTTCTTTACTTTGATTCCACAAACAGCAATTTTCTTACTAAATTTCTACTATAGAAACATTGCCGCATTGTTACTTTCAAAACTTATTTAATAAATGCTTATAAGCGTATTTGACAAACTGCTCTTAACATATAATTTTAGACACTAACAATACATATTCTTTAACCGCTTTATAACTGATTGCAAACTTTTTAAATAAAATATAAGTGCTTGTGGTGCAAGAAAACTGAAGTAAATTAGATATTCTGCATTACTTTGACGTATATTTTTTAATAATATAATTAAGAATCTGTCCTTTGACGCGTGATTCATTTAAATATTATAAAAAATTTTTATATGTATATCGAAAACTTTCTGTTAAATAATTGTGAACAAACAATCTAATGTAAATGATATTGAATTAGATATTATAGCAAGTCCATTATTCGCCTTACTTTTGTTGCAGATCTGAGTATTCTTGATTTTGGAGAACAACTACTGACTTTGGAACCACCTCTCTCTGAAAACGACTACTCGTTCTCGTTAGGCACCGAGGAGGGTCTTTCGGATCTCTTCGATTTTAAATTCTAGGAATATCGCCGCTTATTGCACGGACGTTCGTGTCTTTTTGTGGGATGTTCCTCAAACAGACGGAATTGCTTCGTCAGTTTTACAATGCGCCTTCGCGTTACATAGTGATGATTGGCAGTTTCGTTCCGCGCGTCGATCTTCGCGAGAAATTGTGAGCAT
Source organism: Wasmannia auropunctata (assembly GCF_000956235.1). NCBI lineage: Eukaryota > Metazoa > Arthropoda > Insecta > Hymenoptera > Formicidae > Wasmannia > Wasmannia auropunctata. The sequence goes on along the minus strand of NW_012026821.1, from coordinate 716,250 downwards.
GCCAAGACGTTTTCATTTCTTCGAGCACATAATTTTCTACCTGGAATTATTTTCCATATTTTTTATACTTATAAGTATAGAAAAACATCAAGCTTAAAAGAGGAACAATAAGATAGTCGAGGCGCGCCAGAGGCAATTTCATAAATTTTGTAGAAACCAAAGAGATCATGCATGGAATTCATCATATTTTTCCGTAACATGATTTTACACGGTTCGTTATTATCTGTCTCAGATAAAAATTACAATGGAATGTTATTAATCTGCCTGCGCTAGAATATTTTAAAATTTTGCGTTTTTTTTTTCGCACTCGTTTTATTCCGGTTTCGTAGTCGTATCATTTTATAATTTCTTATTGTGGATTACAAACTCTGAATGTGAGAGAGCCGAACTGCCGAGGCACAAGATAAACATATCAATATTGTTAATGTGTGCTTCCGGCATGATATGATCTGCGTTGATCACGTTTGCGGAATGGATTGCAAAGATATTAAACAAAGAGACAGGAGAGAAATGAAAGAGGAAAGAATGTGTTTGTGTTGCGTGTATGTCTGTGTCTGTGAGCGTACGTGTGTAAGGAGGAAAAAAGAGAAGTTGAAAAGCGAAGGCGCTTTTTCGTGCAATCTGTAATAATATTGTAAATTGCTAAGAGGAATAGAAGAAAGAATGTATTTGGAAATTCAGAGAGAGGACAGACTGTACTCGTGTTGGACAACGATCTAATTGCTTTCTCGTAGTTGTCCAACTGTAAAATGAATTGAGACGGTTAAAGTCATCGAATTCTTTCTGGTACAAAGTTTTGTTTGTTGATGAGAGGGAGAGGGGAAAGAGGGATTGTGCGAGGATTATTTCATGCGCGAGCGTGAAAAACGACTGCGTGAGTATTATTGAGACTCAGACGATTTCTTAAATTATATGCAACCGTAGAGTCCGTCGTCCTCCTCGCCCCCCCCCCCTTCCGGACGATGTATGTGTTTTTTTTAACAGATACATATTGCCTTGTTAATAATAAACCGTTCGACAGTACGGTAAGTCTTATTTCGCGTGCTTTTGTAACTCCAATCGGTCGAATGGCAAATCAAGATAAATAAACGTCGTTTTCCGTTTTAAATACGTTATTTTATTTCTCGTTATTCAGTGGGAGGTAAAGGGATTGAACGCGATAACCAGTAATCGTTTTATGACGATTATATTACTTAGCCGATTATAGAAGGGGGTCACACGCTAATCAGCTTTTTATCAATGTCACAAAGACAAAACGTAGATAAAGTCAAAATATGCACACGTACAATGGACGAAAAAGAAATGAGTGAAAGATCTTAGACTGTATTGTCATATTTAAATGCGTATTTAATCCCAATTCGCAACGATCATATTGTCTAAGATCCTAAGATTTAAGGCGCAGTACTATTCCGAACTTGATGACGGGATTTTTTTAAAGAGAGTTTCTTGCCGGTGAACGCTTGAATGTTATCGAGTAACGCGGTGCTGGATTTGTTTTATCGAACGAGATTCGTGTAGAGATACCTCTTCTTGTTCCTCGAGATCTCAAGGATACACTGGTAAAATTGTCTGGAAGTCCCTCAAGGATGTACCCTAACGTACAACTTAGTGTACGTCCAAAGCCATAGTGCCTACAAAATAATGATCATACCCTTCTGCAATTGTAAATACTTTACAAAACAATTATACAAGTGTAAGCTCGCATCATAAATATACGTATGTATACATTACATACTCCACACACATGCACGCACATATATATGTACATATATGTGTGTGTGTAAAAAAAAAAAATAACAAATCAATAGATATTGCGAACATTTCGTTATATGTAATTATATCATAAAAATACGGATTAGTTATTTTTAATATTATTAATATTATTAATTATTGAAACACATTAAACAAAATATTATAGTTTATAATTTCATTCATTATATACATATGTATATATACACATATATATGTGTACATGTATGTGTACATGTAGTGTGTATTTACATTTATAGCGATGGAACGTTGTGCAGGATAACGAAATTACCTGTTGCATTAAATGCTTATTAAAATTATTTGAAATATCTTACAAACTTATTATGTATAATGAATAATTAATTTATTTGTATGTAACTTTATCTGTAGTGCGATAAATCCACATTTATTTTTTTAAGATTCAGGATATATATATATATATATATTAAACCCAGATATAATATTTCTCTTTATTGGATTAGATTATTTTTCGAAATGTCTCAATAAAGTCGCTATAATTACATATTGTTACAGACATGACTGAAAATAACTGTGGAAATGAAGAGAAAGCTCCATAACGATGTGACTTAATCAACATCGCCATTGTAGATTGTTACTTTGCACAATGTTCACCGCATTCCCGTTTGCGATAACCGGGAAGAATTGTATTAATCCTGTTTTCATTTTCCATTTACACTAGCCGGCATCGAGCGCTTTTTTTATATGGCTACGAGAAGATGAGAGGATGAATAGGAAAGTGGAGTATGTGCGTTGTATATGAAAGCGAGAGAGAGAGAGAGAGAGAGAGAGAGAGAGAGAGCATGAGTGTGTGAAAAAATGATTATTAGTTCGCCATCGTGAGTAGTGTAGATTTTGCGACACGCGTTTACGTATACGCGCTTCTTTCGATCGGATATATTTGAAAGACTGTCCGAAATTGATGGCAAACACGATTAAACAGTGATCGATCATCGTAAAGAGAAGAAACAGAAATTGAGAAGCTAAAAGAGGACAAAAGCTAAAAGAAGAATTGAATGATGTATCATTATGACGAATGAACATTTTGTCATGTTTTAATGGGTCCGGCCCGCTAAAAGAACACCGCAGGGAAGAAAGTTGCAAAATATAATCTTATGTAACATCGTACAGAAATGTGCATTATTATTTCATTCGCACAAATCCTGTTGGCTAATTTAACCCACACGGATGTAATCGTGTCCGACTTGCATCCGATTTCATCTCCGTCACAAGTCTTCTATCTAGCCCAGGTATTCTTTCTCCAAATAGCCCCCTAACCTTCTTATCTTTGGTGAAAGGAATAACGACCTGGTCAGATGGGTTCCTTCATCGTTCCTGCCTTGGCCAGTTTAACCACCTTTTCGTTACCTTTTTGTATCCAAGTATCCATAGGGTCTTTCCTTATTTTGTTTAGCGTCTGCATGTAGTACCCAATCAGAAAAGATTTAGAAATGGATTTAAACTAAAAAAAAAAAATTGATTTTAGATTTATTAAAAAACTAAAAAGATATTTAATTTGAAGGTATTATAATATGTAGAATAAAAAATATAGATTTGAAGTTTTAAATATTTTTATAACTATAGGGACAAATATTTTCCGCCCAGATTAATTCGTTTTTATTCTTGGGTTTCATTGCATCTTTGACGAAAGCTCATCCTCTGAAGCTGAAACGCCTGCAATTCATTACAGTTATAATTCATACTCGGTACAGCTGAATAATTTTCAACTTCAATTTATTTTGATTTTGGACCACGAAGCTTCTATTATTGATTTATTGATTATTCATATTGTACAAGTCTTTCGAAACTTACAATAAACGGAGCTCTCAATAGCTCCGATTCGCTGGTAGGTCGGCGCATTAGAAAATATAATTCCATAAAAAAAGGAAGGATACGGGAAGGGAAAGTCAAATAGACTTACTATATAATGAAAAGTAATAAAAATAATCCCATCCGTGAAACGTGAGAGTAATCGTTAAAATAACGTTGACTTTCAGTACGTTGAAACGAAGCTCTCTTTAATCGTCGTAATCGTTCTCCCAAAAAACGAGTATTATTGTACAAAGTATACTAGCATATTAAGTATGCATAGTACGCAAGTTACGTTATTAATTTGCATACTACGCACGCAATTTGGGGATAGGTACAATGTTAAATGTATGTGTCATTATCTTGCGTACAGTGGTAAACTTGATATTCTATACGTTTATGGTTGTGCCGTGTTGTAATTATGACAATTTATATAGAAATTACATACAATTATATTAACGCGTTATTAGCTTTAGAAAGATGTGTTTGGGTGTGCGCGTGTGTGTGTGTGTGTGTGTGTGTGTGTGTTTTAGGAGGAATTATATATCTACAAAATTTTTCAATCGGCCATAAAATTATTCGTTATTCGGATGACTCGCTTCTGTGTCTCATCTTTGAGACAGATACAATATAATATCTTCTTCACATATCATCAATTATTTCAGATAAAAATTATTTAATCAGAAGAGGTATTTAGGAAATAGGAAATGGTTTCTCAGGGAATAACAACTTTCTTGAGAATGTTATCTTACCTAATATCACCATATATTAAAACTCATTATTATCCGCGTTGCAATAAAAGGAAAACTGGAAAATATTTCAAAACTATTATATCTTTTATGCTGGACAATTGTTATTCAAACATTTGAATTTCTGAAATATATTTTTGACAGAAATAAAATGACAGAAATAAAAAACGTTTTGAACACACACTTTGAAATTTAAATTACGAATTATTTTAAAAATCGATTAAAGCACAAGATTTCTCTTGAAGTAATGTAGTTCGATAATATTGAAAAAATTTTTAGAAGAAAAATTGAAAATAATGATGATCACAAATGATAATAAGATATTTAATATTAAGAATTAATATTACAAAATTATGAGAAAGAGGGAGGTTAAATTATCTAATTAATTCTCTAGAAATGTTGCTTACACTCGTTGCAAAAATCGAAATGATTACTGAATGCAGTTTTAAATTCTTTTTACATGACTTTTTAATTAGGCAAAAAAGTCAATTTAAATAAATAAATGATATTATTCTTGAAACAATTGTAAAAATTTTTTATAAACAAGAAGTACACAATATATCGTGTATGCTTTCTGAAAGTGAATAACGTTTATCCGAAACAATTCTTTAATTGATGATAAATAAATATTACGTCAATCAGCGATGAAGGTGTTGGATGTTATCTTTGTTTAACGTACGACGCTTTTAGCTATTTTATCTAAAGGATTAATTAGAATTACAATATTATATACATAAAAGAGACGCGCATTGCGTTGGCACAGCAAAGATGTGTGCCCGGACTGCCATCCAGCGCTCAGCAGGAATTAATTAATATGATTGACATACATTTAGATTTTTTGAACTTGCTTTCGTTGTGCTCTTTCAATAGTTGCGTGCCAATTAAGAAAAATACGTATCTATTTCGTTCGAAAAACATTCAGTAACTGTACATAGAAATTTTCTCATGCTAATTTTATTCTGTCTGAATTTCTTTTGTCACACAAAAACAGCATAAAAATATAACATTATAAACAAAACTCATTAAAGTTCTATGGTTTTAGCGACTAAAAACTTTCTCTCCGCCAAAACATAGGATTACCTTAAAATTAAATTGAAAGTTAAGCTTGCGAATTTTTTGCACAAATTATGTATACGTTCAAATAACTCAGTTTTACTTTCTGAAAATGACTTTCTAAATATTTAGATAGTACAAGATGTATATTCGATTAATTAAATAATACGCGTTCTTCGTGTATTGCTCCAAGATGTGACAAGTCGCCGGTCTATTGGAAGCAACGCTTCGACACGGTGATGTAGAATAAACAATTTTAGTTTGAATCGTTTTTATCTTTATTTCTCAGGTATGAATAAAAAGACATTAATTAATTATCTACATGTATTATCGACTTTCCTCGCAGCACCGCCCACTGCCAGGTCAGTATTTATTAAACGGTTGGCAGTCCCGGCTTTAATGGAATGTCGCGATTATATTATCTAATTAATGCGAGCGATACAGTCTACGGCTACCGCGTCACGTAATTATACTGTCTTCGTTCGTGCTTCATATCATCACGCTCGTCGCATTATTCACGTTTCCTTTCTCCTATCGCAATATACCAAATAATAATCTAAAATTATAAAGCCGCCCGATTTTATATTGTATTTACTAACAACGATGTCGCTCTCTCGCATTTGCGCAAGCTAGATGTATCTATGTATATTGCCTCTTTATTTCAATTCTTTAAACTAACTGGTTAAAATTCTGTACATTGACTCTCAACTTGGTTTCCGCTGGTCCAAATATGTTGTTTCCGGAAACATATTTTCTTTTGACAATTACATCAGACAATTGTGATATTTTATTAGTTTTTGCATTGATCCTAATAGAAGCCAAATTTCTTATTTCGAATACAATAAAAATATCTTTTTATAAATAATTTTCAGCATTTTTATCAAATTAGGCTTATGTGAACGTCGGAGTGTTGTCGTGATAATCCACGTGCATAATAATCGATAGAAGATGATAAGAAGAGATATAAAGTCGACAATTAAAATATAATCTCGTTACAGACTACCAAGACCTCGAGACTTTACATTTCTCCGTGTTGATATTAAAAGAAAATCCATCTTCTTTTATGTGATATATACGCTGATAGCAAACGTATTGGAATTATCTTATCTGAACATATGTTTTTCTATGCAATTTATTGATGTGTTCAATTCCATTATAAATTATGACTTGATGTTAATATGAATCTACTTGTAGTTTCTCGCGTTTTATATTATAAAATGGCTAACGCAAGTACGAGAAGCCTTTAAACGCTCCTAGACTATTTATAATTGGAAAATCATTCCCCTTCGCTCTTATGACACAGGGCTAGCTTTAAAAGCACGATAAAGTCAGTTTTTAACAGAGCATTGTTTATGTACATTATTCGTATATGCAAATGGTATTCTAACATTACATTTGTATACATATGTAAATTTATATGCTTTTCCAGTCCTTTTCAATTTAGAAATATTAATGTATAACAATTCTTTCTACTGTCATATATCTCGTGTTAAGGTACCTAGTTCGGATGTTTCTATTACACAAACATCGTTATATTTTGTAAAAGGCTTGCCAGCCAGGATCGCGATCGAACGGGGGGCGTGGCAAAAATTTATTTAAGGAAAGACAGACTTTTACAAAGTCAGCGCATAAATCTAATTAGCTGCCTCTCTTATTTAACATACATCTCGTTTTCCCAAGTAGCAGACTATAGTGTAGTCCACGCGAATTAAAAAACGAATATGTGTTTGCATAAATGCACACGTATATATGTGCACGTGTCTGTTTATACATACAGGAGGTTAAAAAAGACAAACTTTAGCGGAATATAAATCTGACCTCAAGAGACACATTTTTTGCTAACAATATTTTTTGTTTGAAAAAAATATTAGTAAAAAATGTTTATTTCTCAAACAATTTTATGTTCCCTTAAAATTTGCCAGTTTTTAACACCTTGTATATATATACACACACATACACACATATGTATATATACCTATATGTATATGTATATATATATATGTATGTATATGCGCAGCAATGAAAATGCAATGTATGTATAATATCAATGTATCACTGCTGCCCGTATGACGAGTAGCATAACGAATGAATCCTCCGATCTTGTTTAAAATGATCTCAACGATAAAAAACAGTTCTATGTATTTACACGACTTCTCTCCTCGCTTACACGGCACGCAGTTACCGTCATGCATGCGGCTATCTACATCGAGCCCTAACGTCGAACGCGAAAAGCACTTGAACAACGTTTCGTTTTACCCTGATCTTTTAAACGTCCAACGTTCAATCGGTGAAAATCGGTAAGGTGTCTACTGTACTGTTCGCTCGAGGCGTGTTAGAATTTACGCGGCAGTGTTGGTTAATGAGCGATGAGAAAGTAGCGCATGAAAAGGCAGAAAGTACCTTTCGATCACATGTACGAGATTGTATTATTCGCGTTCAGATTGTGGTGTTTTAAATTTAATTTTAACATGTTTTGTTGAAGCATTCTTCAAATTACATTCTTAAGTATCGGGTTGCTTTTCGCCCTGGTGAAGAAGTGAACAGCATTGTTTTCACGTAAACGTTGGCATTAAGAGTAAATAAAGACACGAAGAAAACCCGTAATAAATCTGTTAGCACGTTCAAATTAATGAATTGATACCGATATATATTATTGCAAGAATTAATTAGACATTGATTGACATACATCTGTATGATGAATCAAGACTGCTGGTGCGCGGATTAAAGTTCATCCACAAACTGATTCATAATTTCACATGTCCAAAGTGTATTTTCTGCCGTATTTGATATTCTAAAAAGTTCTCAGAACGCTCATTGTTAGAGGCACTCTGTCCGCGATTGAGCTGTCAAGTAAATGCGCATGCGTGTAATCGTATAACGCAATCGTTATTGTAACGCTAGCAGAACCAGTTTATGCCATTATCTATAATTTCGCACTCTCCGATTCCTTTCGTCAGAGTTTCTTCGAGGATCGTGTGTCGCCATACCAATGGCGTAGAGATGTAAACAATTTAAGCTACAAATTAAATATATACATACCTAAATGAAGGTAACTAAAAATTAATTGTACATAAAAAGATCAGTATGACTTTTCTTAAACAATACTTGCGACATTTCATAAACATCCTATGCAATTAATATTGCATCAACATAAAATATAGAATCAAGATTAATTTTTTTATTGACTTAAAAAAAAACATAAAAAATAGTAAATTTAAAATTTATAGATATTTAGTGCGACATTTTTCCTTAATTTTCTAGAGAGCCAAAACCGCTGAGAAAAATTTTGCAAGTTTTGCTTGAATCTGTCATTTATCAGCTAACAGATTACTGACATAGTTGTAATCTGCCAGCAGATAAATAGTTATAATTATATAAGTTTTGCTATTCTTATTCTAATTTTCTCTTTGTCATAATTTTATACAATAATAACACAGGCCTGCGAAATTAGGAGAAAGAAACAAGGAGCAGATTAATGATTTCCTACGTAAGTTTCTGAGTTCAATTTTTCACCATCTCTTTTGCATTGAGATACATGTGGCAATATGAGCCAAAAACTGATTTTTGCCATTTTCAAAGGCGTTACTATAGCTGATTATAATTTAATATTTTCTCAGCGAGTTATGAAGATTTGAAGATGGACCAAAATTATATAGGAAATCCCTACTCTGCTACTTGTTTCTTTTAGGACCTTTAATTTCGCAGGTCTGTGTAATTTTTGCACTATCATAAGTTTTTTTAATATGCATATTCCTCGAAGAAACTATATACTGTTGCCGTATGTATGCCCGCGAGAGCCAAGTTACTGATAAACATGCTCTCGGCCGTATTCCTGCTCATTACCAGTACTCACAGCACGGCAATAAGTGCACAACGATATTCGAATTAGTCTTACTTAGATCTCTCTCTTTTTCCTTCTCTGTCTCTCTTCGCTCCGTTCTATTGGATATCTTAAACAAAACGCATAAATGAGGCACTTGCCCGAATCTATACCGGCCATATTAACACTCCATTCCTGTTATAGATCAAGATCTGCCAACAATTAATACACGGAAGGCACGCCTCGTCTCTCGCGCGAATGCTTAAATGTCTCTACACAGTGTTTTTTGTTTTTTTTCGTTTAATCTTGCATCAGTCTAAGCACCTAACAGGCCACTGCTACGAACACAGTCCTCATATGGTATCACATTACATTACTACGGTTCAATCTCGTCGTCGTTGTTGCCGGCATACGCTTTTCCTTACATTCGACTTCTTCTCTATTATTATCATCGAGACAAATAAAGAAAAAAAAAATTTCAAAATTGAATCCTATACATGATTCCACGGTGTTTGCGAGCGTGGAACCGCGTGACGGACAATACTTGGCAAAGCTTGAAAATACCATAAAAAAGTAGATCCTGGGCTTATCACGAGACTATTCGCCGTTGACTATTACGTGTCGCTACGTCGATCACGATAGTGTTTTCCGATGCAACTTTCAGTCATGTATTTTATTAAGCTACGGGAAAAGAGGGGGAAGGGGTTTCGCTGCACGTAGTACCATATCCATGACAGTTCCCGGCTCTTCTTTGTAATGTTGTAGAAGATACATATACAGTTTCTCACTTCCGGCACTGCTAGTTTCTTCGGTGCACAAAGTCACGTTGCTAGATGTTGCTTGTAAACAGGGCGAACTGCTTCGTTCGCTGATGCGAAAGTATTGTCATTCTCGCGGTGCTTCGTGAGTCAGTCCTCGTCGAAAACACACCGAGTTCGTGCCGTCGCGTTTACGATAGTTCCTGTCCCTAAGCAGGAAATTGTCGTTCTCCTCCCTGCTGTACTGGGCTATGGACTGAGATCGCGGTGCAGGAGGACTATGCGCGGCCATGTACGTGACCATGTTGTTGAAGTTTGGCAGGAACTGCGGATTAAAGAGCGACAGGATTTTTTCGTTGAATTCACGCGGACTCCGAGTGGGCACCATGTAATGGTCCCGCGCGTTGCTCGTCGCCCCGTGCCGTTCGAATAGATCGTCCTCGATGACGGGATGACGCTCACAGAGATCGTCGAGACTGTTCGCGCTGTCGCTGCCGCCGGAATCTTCAAGCTCGCACGTGTTCGGCGTGTTCATCAGTGTCGTCTCGGCGCACTCGGCGGAGGACTGGTGGTACTGAGTACATCTCTGGGCCGCCGCGGAACGTTGCTGCGCATCGTAACCATCGAGGTATTCGAGCGTGCAGACCTCATCGTTCCCGACGCTCTCGTAATGATCCTCGTAGTGATCCTCGTAGTGATCCTCGTAGTGATCCTCGTAGTGATCCTCGTCCGGCTTATGCGTGTTGTTAGTATGGTCCGTGGCGATACCGGTGGTGAGGCTTGTGGGCGTCGTTCCGTTGTCGTCCTCGTCGTCATCGCCGTCCTCGTCGTTGCGCTCGTCCGATTCCGCGAGGTCGGAGGAAGAGGAGGTGGAAGATGCGCCAGAACCCGTCGGGTCCTGTGGCAAGCCTCAAACGGCTCTGTGTCGCCTTCTGTATCATATGTACGTTTTCTTCACCTTTTGCACTGGCTTGTTTTCCGCCGACGAATTCGCGTTTTTGCCATTTGGATTCTTGGGCGGCACGTTCAGCACGAGATTGATGGACTTGTTGTTGAATCCGGGCGACTCCGAGCTCTCGGTTAGTCGATTGAGTTGTTGTCGTTGCTCGGAGGGTTCCGGATATGATGATCCGCGTAACCTTTGAGAGAACCAGAAACCAAAGGCAAAACCAGCCACCAGAGAACAGAAACAGGTCCCTATTAGCGCACCCGTCAACGTTTGAGCCGAATATACCACCGGTGTTACGGTCACTCCTGTAATCAAAATGCAACAAGTTGAGGAACACTGAATATTAGGATTGTCTCTTGCGAAAACTGCTCGCGCGTTTTGTCTTTGGTGTTCGGAACGAAGAGGAAAAACGTAAAGCAACAAAATAAGCGAATGAGGAAATTAAATAATAATATACAAACAATAAAGATAGAATCAATTTTTGCAGACATATCACTGACACAAATACAAATAAATGCAACAGAATGTTTCGTTATTCGGATCAAAATTGAATACTTTAACAATATCAAAAAGGTAGAGTCCATATAAAAAATATAGAATAATAAGGTTTCTTTATACGAGACTTCGTTTTCAAAAGAATTTTAAAGTCGGAAAATATATACAATATATATGACAGTTAAAATAAATCAGTAATATCGTTTTTTATTTAAAACTTTTTAATTAAAAGAATGTTTTAATTCAATCGCAACATAAATGATCTTTATAATTACTGTCGGAAAAAAATTAATTGCATTTAAAATAATATCAGAAAATAATTTTGATTAAATAATGCTTTTGTAAAATATTAAAGCATATTTTTATTTTAGTAAATAGAGAATGTTGTATTTTTATATTTCATTTGAACAAAGAGAAAAAGAGGGAAGAACAAAGAACCGTAATTAAAGGACAAATTAATTGATAACGTGAAAATTATGCAATTTTAAAATAGAGAAGATATTGATAATGTTCTATTTCTTCAAATCCGATTTTCTGTTAAAAACAAAGCTTCGTGTATATATATATATATAAAAAAAAGAAAAATTATATTTATATTTTTACATTATATATTTTTTTCATATGAAAGCATCAATTTTTCAGTTAAGCCATCAATAACAGAGCATTCTGTATGTTAGCCCACCGATAAGACAGATTAGTTGCAAACATAAAAATGAATCCGCTTTGGAGAAATAAAATACCATGAGAGGAGAATCAGTTACTGTTAAAGCGTATGAGAGGAATTTTCGATTTCGAACGCTGAAGGTAACTATATATCGGATGTGATGTGATGATGGGACAATATCGCAGATGGTTACCTTGAGGCTCATTAGCCCGCGGCTGTGTACGACCGTACTGATTTTCCCGATCCAATTCGATGATGATTTCATTCTCCCGTTCATCAGGCTGCTCATCGCGCCCAATTTCAGACGCCACCGCTGGTTGGACGGACTTCGTTACCTCTGGAGTAACATTCACCAATATGATGATAGACGATAGATGATTACGTACAAAATGATTTCGCATATTTATTGCAGCGTACACTAGAAATCATGTATGTAGCCTTCACACTCGACATTAGATTTAGACTTACAATTAGACAATCGTACATCATGAATGTGAAGTAAAATATTTAAAATCCATTTCTTTCGAATTAATTTAATATTGTCTTTCGCATAATAATTTCTTGCTTTTTAACTTCTCATATATGTGACACATATATTTGCAATTTCTAAATTTCACTTTTAAATACTGTTTTAAGCCATGCTGTGTATTAAACGTTATTAATGTCTGATACGTCGGACTTGAAACTGCTGCGATGATATACATACATAACGCCTAGCGTACGCATGAATACATGTGTATACTATGAAATAGCTGATCGTGAGCTGTGTTAGCCGTGCGAGCAGTATTCTTAGCATAGTTGAACTTGCGAAAAATATTACTTAATTGTTTCAGACCTGACGCATATTATAACATACACATATTTTGTGAAAAAAATGAATTTTTTAAATTTAAATATACCCGTATATTTTGGTTATATTATTAATATACATATATATACTTGTTCCTTTTATAACAAATACTGTTTTACAATGAATTTTTTCGAATTCCATTTTTCCGATTTTTTTTCATAAAATCAAATTTCGTGTAAAATCAAACAGAAAAAAGTCAGATCTGAAACAGTTTCATGTTCATTAGGAGTTACAAAGAGTTAACATTGTCCTTAATATTTATTGCCCACATATTCTTTAGCAACATTTTCGACAAAAAGCATTGTTCATAAAAAAAACCGATCACATATTTTGATCCCCATATATTAGGTTTGTTTATATTAGCTGAGTTATCTCTCTTCCATTTTTCACATTTAAAATAAAACAGCTATATATTCAAGCTTATTGGGAGAAGGGAGTGAACAAAGTGGAGGAAGTGTAATTAAAATAAATACACTTAGTAGAAGAACTTTCAAGAAAGTTTTGCCATCTTCAAAAAGATTGCTTATTTCTTTCAATTTTATATTTAAATTTTTAATTTCCTGTTTTACGATCTTATGATCCTCCTTTCGTACAACGAATACTGCATGCGGAGAACTAACTTGATTGTTCGCGTACAAGTTTGACTAGACTACAGTGCTTGACTACACTCTTGACGAGCTGCACAGGAAATTTCGAAAATCTCGAAACTTTTTAAAATTTGTATGTTGAATTCGTATATTTGACGTATGAACGCAAGTTTGAGTGTAAACACGATTTTGTTGTTTGTTCTAAATCAGTAATCAAAAATAAATCCGATCGATGAACTACTCTCGAAATATTCAGATAGAAGTAGAAATGGTCGAGTTTCAAAAGTTTGAGAACTTGTATCATTCAAATCAACTTCTTTTTTATTCGTCGTAGTGAAAATTAAAATAGAAAATAAAACGGAAGAGAGGATCAGGTCGTAAAATCATTAAACAAGCGATCAAACAGCGGTATACCATAATAATATTAATTTCCAGGAACAATTCATTTATTTCCGAGCGTTCTAATAAGATATAATATAGTCTATGTCAAAGACAGTACCTGGCTCGCGTCCGCAGCTTCTGTGTCTACCGGTTGGGATATCTTGGAATAGCGTCTTGTCGGCCTCGTTGTCATGAAGTTTCGTCAGCACCGCCACGCAAAGGTTCGCGGTTGCGTCCCAAGCGCAATGAGGATCCTGTAAGGCGACGCAAGATCTGCAAGTAGCCGCAGCAGGTGAGTCACAATGATGTAAGGGAACCGCGCGGATCTCAGAGTCCGCGAATACCACCAGCTTGCTTGCTTCGCCAGCTAAGTGAACTACCAAAAGGTCTTTGACCGCTTGGCCTGCAACAAAGAATTGCACATCGTGATATCAAATAATATGAATCGCGTTTACACACATTTACAAAATCGCATAAAATATATTTTAATTTTTTTTCTCTATTTGTTTTCTAATAGATATACATATATATTTACGTATGTTTGCAATCTAGATACGATACTAAAAAATGAAAAAAGACACTTAAATAATATATAATAAAGGATTAAATTTATGATTAAATGTATGAAAATAATTTTCTAAAAAATTACAGATATTTACGATTATTCATATTTGTTTTCTGAGATGGAAGCTTCAGTATACTTAACGGGAAATGTCTAATCTACACAAAGAGATAATAAGTTCAATCATAAATAAAAAAAGGGTATTTAAAGAATACGGTAAAGCATGATATATTTTCAAATGTCGCTTTCCTAAATTGTTATTTTTAAATATAGGAAAGCTGCTATATATATTTCTGAGAAAACGGATATTGTGTTATTTGCCGTATGATGTGATTTATAAGCACATCTCTTTAAATTTTTACTGGAAATAATACAACGTGTATATGTATAAGAAGTACGGTAAAGCTTTTTAGAAACTTTTTAAAGAAGCATCGAATTTCTTATTCTATCCCGAGTCGTTCTTTCGTTTGACTATACTCTTCCTACATTCCATCGTGCGAAAAGATTATACCGAAACCAAACGCGCTGAAAATTCAAACGAATTCAGATAGTTTACATTGCAATTTATTTCTAATCAAATTGGCCGTATACATCAAAATTTTCTTTCTCCGTCCCTCTTTGCAGTTTATCGTCCTATAAATTTAACTACCAAATATCTCGTAATTTAGTAAGACAATGCGACAACGCATTCTGCATTAATATGACTTCGCTCACATCGTGATTAATTCAAGTACATTTTTACCATCATTGTACATGTATATTTAATTGGGTAACAAGTTCTGTATTAGCTTCAGTATATACATAATTATGCAATATAAAAATACGATATTTATAAATACACATACATACGTTAATTAGAAAATTAAAAAACATTGTTCTTTTTTTTTATTAAACTTGCAATAATGCAACTACACAATAAATTTACTTACCAAATCTTAACACTTGGACGTCGCTGACAATAACTTGACCGACATTGTCATATGATTCTGGTGACCGTGTATTAAGCGCTTTCAAAACGCGGCCATCATCTGCGTGCAACAAGTAAATCTCGTTAATCTCGCAGAAATATAAATCATCGTTATTAATATAATATGCACATTATTTATAATAATAATTATATTATTATTATACACAATGGACTGATCATTATTATAAATATAATAATGGTATATAATTATGTATATAAATATAATAATTGGTACATAATTATAAATAATTATATAAATAAATAATTATACCTGTTCCGATATAGAGTATATCGTAAGCTTTACCATCCAATGCCTTTACTTGAGGATCTACGGCAACTTTGGTAAATCTATAACTACAAACATTAAAATTCGTATGTTAATGACATATTGTGTTTCAAAGCCGTTAATCAAATTATTATTAAAAATATGTGATTGAAATAGTAGTTTTAAAAATAATTTTCGATAGAAAATTCAATAAAATTGACAAAAATTCATAAGTTAAAGACGTGTTGGGCTAAAATGTGTTTAAGTAGATACTGTATATACGATATAAAACGACGAAAATATTTATTAAAAAATATATATTAATAAAAATATTAGTGAAAATATTAGTCGACCGAGTTACTCACTTGAAACTGGTTTTAGTTATCACAGGTAACGAAAAGTAAGATTGCACTGCGTCGTCCATTAGGGGATGAGCCTTGACGAAATTGACAGTTATGTCCGGAAGTGTTCTAGAGTCGTTAACACAAGCCCCGGGTCTGGGCTCAGGCACCTTTTCCGGAAGTACTCGTAGCCAGTTGCTGTTTATAGTCTCCTGTTCTTTGAAAGCACCCTGGAAGACCTCGAGAATGTTGTCCATAGAGAATGCACAGATAGCTGAGCCGCCGATGGAGTTTACCGGAGTCGTGAAAACCCCATACACCAGACGCGCGGACTTCCCCGCGTATCGACCATCCGTAACATCGCTCGTTGACTCTAAATAAGACAAAAAGTTATTCGAAATAAGTTTTGTCTTATAAATGACTAAGTGCAAGCACTCTAAAGTCTAAACACATCTCTTGATTGAGGAAATGTTGGTTAGAATGATGAGAAAAAAGTAGATCTTACAAAATGCATATAGGACATGCACAGCAAAATAATTTGCAAGATTTAGTCGTAGTGAATATTGGGTTTTTTTAGACGGGTCATTCTCCGGCCGTCCAATTGAAGTTGATGAAAATATTATCTGCAATTTACTGAATTTAATTTCCACGATTGCTCACGTATTGAACGACGATTCTATGTCGGCATTTAATTTCATGGTATTCATTTTACTTTTTCCGTTCTACTGTCGCACTTAAACCAAATATTCCCCTTTTGCAATTGCCATTAATTGCCAAATTAAAAGATTTAAGATAATAAATTTTCGATTCTAATAACAATTCTATATATCTGTTATCAATTCCTTTTACGGATTTTTGACATTTATTCGATTTTATAAAACGATATTCAAGTATAATCATCGACATTAATAAACATGTCCCATCATTAGTCTCATCTTAGTTCCGCGATTAGATATAAAGTTCGAACAATCAGGGGAGCAGCCTGTGATTTCGCGGCATCTCTCAGACATCTGGAGGTGCGCCAACTTCGCGAAGCAAGCATAGGGATTTCAATTCGATATGCGGCGACAATATTCTACGAGAATAGAGAACTCCTCTCGTTCATTCTCCATTCCTACCGGTCCTAAACGCGATAGTGCACGGCTATTGTGCTTCACACTCGAGATTAGTCCATTTCACTGTACGATAGATAGCTAGAGTGACTTATCCGATTGCGTTGTACGTGTGGAATGGACGAGAAATCCGAAAATCGATAAATGTGGCACAAAAATATCATATAAATAAAAGATACATTAAAAAAATATTAAATATATGAACGCGTTCTTATTATAATACTGCTAAACAGATACATTTTTAATTTTGCACAAGTTTGCTTGTATAATTGCATTACGTATCATTATCGTATTTCACCAAATGAGAAAAAAAAAAGATTTTCCAAGCATCCAAGCATATCAAAGTCAAAATATTTTTCAAAAATGTTTCAAATAAAAATTTTTCAGGACAGAAATATGATGTACGCAATAAATTTTTTATAACATGTGTTTTTGTAAGATTAACGTTATCAATATTTTTATACATGGAAAAAGATAATATTTTTTAACGTAATTTTATTCTCTCTCTCCTAGTCATTTTGCATGTAAAAGCAAAATTATTTTGCATATCAAGGAATAAAGTCATAAAAAAATCAATAGTTTATGAGATATTTCATATTTTATTCTGAGATATTTTAATATAAAAAAAATATGAAATATTTTATTAAATATTCATTTTTTGATGCCTGTATTTTAATATTTTTATGCACAAAATTTGTTAATGAGATTTATGTAAAAAGATATACAATTACATTAAATATATATATACTTTTTGCAACATGCGATATACAGCATATTGTAAATTACAGTATGTATTGAACGAGTAGAGCATGAAATCCAAGTCACTCTTTCTACGGATTCTTTCAAGAGAGCAACTTTTAGTCTTTAAAATTGCATTTTCTTTCTTACAGTATTTCGTAGAACGCGAAAGTATATCGGGCGGAAATCGCAGAAAACTTAAAAAGTAGAGGAGCGCGGTATATGTACTAAGTGGGAACTAACGCGGCGCAGAATCGAAGAGGCTCTTTTACGAGGACCTTTTAGGAGCGTGCGAGAGCCCTCGTTTGAAACTACTCGAGCGTAGTCACGATCGAAGCCGCGAAAGGACCGCGCATATGCATACTCACGTATTTCGTTGAAATAGAAGGGGTACTCTCCCGGTACCGAACAGTTGAGTCTCGCTTTCAGGAAACTCGTCCATCTGTCGCTAAATGCGTGTGGCCCGCCCTTATCGTGCTGACAGACTCTGCCAACTCGCGAGTAGACCGACTATAATGTGAATCAAACTTGTTAAGCAATTATCAATCAATATTCTATTTTTTTCTATTTTTACAAACGGATCCATATTATTTTCTAGAGAGATACTACAACAGTGATTTTACTTAAAACATTCAACACAAGAACAGTATAAGAGAATTTGTTTAGTATGACAAGCTAAAAATAAAAAGAAGCCTACATACACGTGCATTTTGTATGTGCATGTATGGGATACAATTAAAATCAGTTCTTTATATATCTCCAAATTATATAATGAATTTTCTTAAAGTGATCAGAGAAGTGAATCCAAATAATTAACAAAATTTATTCGGGAGTAAAAAATATCAAATAAAAAAGTCATAATTTCTTACTTTTCCACAATTCATGTACTCTACGGCTGTTTCACGATAGAAGAAGAATACATAATCCTGATACGCAAATGAGCTGACAAAGTTGGGACCTGAAATAATTAGATCAAATTTGATTATCGAATTTATTCAATAGATGTGACATTATATAGCATAAATTTTTTTACTTTATTTTTTAGTTATTTATTTAATAATAAAAACAAAATTGTTTCGTTTGTTAGCGATAAGATCCAAACTAAATGTTACAGATATCAACTGATTTCTTACAAATTTACATAATTTATATGATAATGTATCAATTTACATAATTTAAAATATAATTTCTTATAATTATATTATATTATAATTTCTATATTATAAATTCATATTTCAATAAATTGGCCTGATATTTACATAAAGTGATGCTTCAAAATCAAATTGTCGGTTTGGTAATTTGAGTCGTTATCGTGTGATAGAAATGTTCTTTTTACTCTTAAAGATGATATATCATAATGTTCACATAATTCTGATGTTTCTATTATTATTATGCTCGCATTTATTAAAATTCATTTTAGATAACGAAAGAAGCAAATCTCTATTAACAAGAATCGTGTGATTGTCAAAGAAATTAAATCAAGACATTTTATCTTTACTTTGATTGCAATCGCCCCGTATTCGGATTTTCAGGAGCTTACCATTCAACTGATTGAGATCCGAGCGTTCGGTGCGAATTTTCTCCCGGTGAATCAGCGGCTCACCACCAGAGAAGTCAGCCACCGTCGCGGCGTATAACTGTCCCTCTGAAACATGCATAAACGTTTCCGTCAGTCAGTCGCGCACCTTCCACATTTGCAAGCTAAACGAGCGCCATCAGGTCGATGGTTATACAGAGGCTCTCAGGGTTAATTCATCCTTCTACTAACGCGTCTCTCGGAAATTGCCCGTTGAATTTACGTCGGCGGTACTATCTCCGCAGGGGTGACTCACGTGTGTGCTCACGCACCGGGATGACGTTCTATGGCACGACCCAACTTTCGCTTCCCGCCATCAAAGTCCTCGAAGGACCGACGCGCGGCGCGACGGGAGGCCTTGCGGAGCCCCTGAACGATGTCATATCTTGAGTCTACGCGGGCGATTATACGAGCTTAATTCCAGTCACCCTCTCGAATTCATGACTTTTCCATATTAATTTCGGTATAAACGCATACATTAGCTCTACGGAGCGGATTATTAAAAATTGAGTTTAACAGTCTGTAAATTTCGTATCAATATTGTCTAATTTTAATTAATCGATTTCAGTTCTGCTCTTCGATATACTCTTTCTTTCGTAATTCCTCAATAGAAAATAGCAATGTAAGACCCGGTAGTACCAGAGCTTAAAGAAATTGATTCTTAGAATTGCATTGTAAGACTTGCATTGACAAAGGCGAACAGTATTTTAAAATAGAAACTTAAATGAAGAATTATTTCTCTCTCTTTTTGTATGACAAATTTTTCTAAAACATTTCACGATTTATGTTTATATATAATATTCTTACTTTTATTACATGTAAAATATATTCGCGGTTTGGTAATTAATTTAAAAAATTAACATAAATATTAATGATATAAAAATCTATTATTATCCACATTTATTTCATTAATTTATCGTATATTAATAAATATTTATACTGAGACTTTCCTCGGTATTTGCTTCTTCATTAAAACTTTACTATTATAACAACATTCACACACAACTCGAAGAGAAAATAATAGATGTGGTATCGTGCGAACAACGTATATTCCGTAAGGGAATTTAAACGCGAAAGGCTGGCACAGAGGAAAGGAGTATGATGATATTAATGTTAAACGGGAGAAGAACATACATTTTAGAAGGACATACATAATCACCAAAGAGTGCCTGCAGAAATTCTAGTTCTATTAATATTATGTTGCTGCAAAAGAAGAGTTTATCATAAAATATTTGTCAAAGTTAGAAAAATAAAAGTAGCTAGTCTTAAAATAAAAAATTTTTTAACATTTGAACATATTCTGATTTTAAAAATGTTTTTATATCTAAAAAAAGAGTTCTAATTTTCTTTCAAAAATCGAAGGTAAATGATTATATTTTTACATTAATCCAATATTTTAAGATAAAGTGAAAATCTGTTTCAAATGAATTAAAAAGTTTGAATGGGAAAAATTACATTAAGAAAATTAATAATGATCTACAGATATGCATATCTGCGATAATTAACTTGAGGAGTATCTTTTCATAATAATTATATCATTCATATTAAATCTGCAGTAATATTTTCTCGTTAAAATAATCGAATTATAATTGTTACTTCAAATTTAATAGAATATGCAAATATGAAGTAGAACAGGTGTTTGAAATACCAGTTAAAATTAAGTTTTATCAAAGACATATATGCACATTTTCATTAGCATTGTACACATAGAATCAGCCAGAATAAGCGCAGTACATACATACAATGAACGAATATATTAAATATAATATTGGACTATAATTTGTAAAAGATGAAATTTATATTCCACATAATAATAAGAAATAATTGCTATTTTTATAAATCATCCATTTAATGAACCAATCAAATAGAATAATATATTACGTAAATTAACAAATATTTGCGTCCAAATTAATACAATATATCTACATATCTTATTTACCATTATGCCATAATTACACCAACGTTAAAATAATCACAATTCGTTGTGCGAAAAAAATAATATATTTGCAAAAATCAAAAGAAAAATATTGTTAGACGATAAAATTTAAAATAATTATTCAATCTTGTATTTCATATCACATCTCTCAATCGTAGTATGCAAAAGAGGACACGACTCCAGAATGGAGATACACCATATATGTAAGTGAAAATTAATTTTTACATATGCTTGCATCCTCGTATAAGCGAGAAGATCAAGATTCTAAAACTGACATTCGCATGCAATTTTGAAGTGGTGTTGTAAAACCGATTTCGTGCTGAGGAGCTTATTTTCTACGGATATGGAACGGCTTGGAATAACTTTGCATAGTTTTCAAACACATTTCTTTCTCTAAAGAGTATGGATTTAACTCTCTTATTCTCGCTGTCGTTTTCGAAATCATAAATTTCTTCTTGCCATTCTATGGGAGCAACTTTGAGACACGATGTTTACGGTTTCCCCAAACTTAGGCAGTCAAGCCTCGAGAATGTATCTTGCAAAACTACAAGAACATAACGAAAGTAACGGATTTAATGCAAAATTTTTCATACTGAATAATATTGATAGAATTTCACCAAAAATCAAACAAAATCTTCTAACTGAATGTAATCACAAGTTGTAGAAATCGAGTAAATTTGCTGAGCACAATCTGATGGTAATAGATCAATGTGTAATATTTAAATGTTTATACAACAATAAATCTGCTCGACTTCTGCCGTCAATCTCTCTGTCATAATATTGTACTCGGTAGATCTACTCGATTTCTACCACCGATATGCTATGTTGTGAGCTCGCCAGCAACGTAATGCGGATGCAATTGATGTCAATCTGTTGTAATATACTGTTACTGGCATACTCTGTTATCGTTTTACCTACTGGGTATATCATGGATAATAAATAAGTAAACATAAGCATACATGTATCCAGAAAATAAACTGTAAATCGAAAACTATGTGTATCTGCTGGTATCCAATTAATTAATAAAATTATTCAGTAGCAATACAACTGACATATCTTAATAATGCCTATAAATTACGCGATATTTTATCTCAGGGATGATAGAATAAAAAAAAAAGTTTAGAACACATATATGCTTATATTATGTATGTACGTACGATACAAAAGATCCAGCTTTTAATAATTCAATTAGATTATAAAAAAGGAAATTTCAACAAATGCTTTATTCTACGAAATAATTGAGTTCCGATCTCAAAAATTTAATTTTCAAACACATACGCAAAATCTGTGCACGTGCATAGAAATAAACTCTTCAATTTGTTAGAGAATTTTTATTTCAAGAAAAGCTCGTCGTCCTGAGAATAATCTTGTACGCGAACAATTTTTCTCAGCGTCGTGCGCAATCGGTCGCAAAACCCCCTGGAAAAATCCATGGATTTTGATCGCTATATGTGTTTGTACAGAGTACATAATGCGCGAGTATACACAACGGGGTATACTACAGTGCGACTGCATTTCCTCCCGTGTTCCCGTAGAGGAGATCCTCGAAGGATTCGCCCCGCCGCGCCGCGGCTCCTCGCGGGGCTCCCATATTTCACGTTCAAAAAGCACGATGGGATTTGAGGCCGGCCAACGTATGCGCGCGATAAGTGTATATAGCGGCCGGATGGTCATATATAACGGGGGCGAGGCAGACGTTAGACTTAGGGGGATGAACGTGCCCGTTGCAGGCTACAAATCTACGGTGAGCCCGTGGCAACGCCGAAGCTCGCGAATATCGTGCGCCACGCGCGTAATACCTGCGGGAAAGAGGCTTGGGCTATACGTACGCGCGCGAACAACGGAGCAACCCCCGCGCAGCATCCCTCCGCTCCCGCTCGCGCTCGCATCTCAGCGACACGTAACGCGCTGAGATCTAGGGCTGCGTACGCGCTATACTTAGAGATGATTTAATGCACCGTTGCGTCGCTGATGCATTACGCCGGTGTTCGTCGTCTCCGCGAAAACTTGACGAAAGTTTCGGCAAGATAGCTATGGGTCGCGGGCTGCTGAAAGGCGGAATAGAGCCGCTAACAAAGCATAATACATTTTAACACGGGAATGAAGAGGGCTTCGAACACTAAGCGGTTTTGAATAACAATGTCTTTCGCGTGAGTTTCGATTAAAGAATTGCTATTTTTCAAACAAAAGCTATGCTGTATTGTATGAGAAATCTAGCTGCGCAGTTAATACAGCTTTTGTTTGAAAAACGGCAATTTCCATCGAAAAACGATTTTTAAAAATATTTAAAACTGACATGTGTTCAAACTGTCCTTTCCTTAGTTTGTATGTACAAGTAGACTTTTTTATATTTTTAAACATATACATATAAAATAAATCATAAATAATTTAAAGATAAAAATCAAAATATCATTTTTTTTATTGCATTTGCTCTTCATAGAAATGTCTTTTTACGCGTGAAAAAGGAGGGGCAAATGCTTTTAGTATATATATATATATTTTTTTTTTAATAATAATTATAGAACGGCGAAATTGTAAAAATGAATTAAACGTACTTACACAATATTCTCTGTATGTATAAAAACTGTATGGGCAAACGTACACTTGATTGCGATTACCAGCGAATATTCCTGGTCTGATTCTACGAAAATAAATGTTGAAGGTTTCGCTATTCGGGAATAAAGCTCCTAAAAGGATTTCGTAAGATGACGAAATTCCTCAACGCGTATAGGGAAGAGAGGTATCTAGCTTGAAGTGGAAGCAATATAAGCACGTACAGTGTCAGTACAAAGAAGCTATTGGTAAAGCTAAGAGACGAAATTTTCAGAGAAGACCTTCCAAACGGCAAGACTCCGTCAGATCACCCCAAAATCAACGGATACGATGATAGAACGCATCCTATATTTCCCACGAGAGAATATATATCTTCTAAGAAGAAAACTCTGAATCACTTTACGAATCATATTTTAGATTCTAGAGCAAGTAAACCAAGTTCGCAAAAATTATTAAAGAATGCGGAAAAGACCGTTTGCATGTTCAAATTAAACTAGCCCACGTAAATGATTTGCAAAAGACATTTAAAAACTATCTGCAATAATAATTATTCATGTATTACATATGTCAATAATATATATCAATTGTGGAGTAAATTTATCAAATTAGCGAATATTAAAATGTGTGAGAAAATCGCAAAAAGTTTCAATACAATATTATAAAAATTAATGTATATTTAAAATAATATAAAAAAGCACACGTTTAAAAAGTTTTTCTGTTCGCGTGAAATTTCAAACAATGAATTTTCAACTTTTTTAAACTTTAATCTATTGAAAACGCTCCGCAATTCATCTACATGTTGTGCATAATAAAATGAAAACAAGGTGTACATTTATGTTTTCGTAACTATTCCACTTCTTAAATTCAACATAATAGTCGGTCAAATTTTTTTAATTTCAATGAATTTACATCACTAATTGAAAGTAAGCGTTACATTAAAGACAGATAAAATATAATAATAAAATAAACTTTTATACACCTTAAATTTAATTTTTCAAAATATTTTATATAAAAATCTAAAACCTGTGTATATTTATCAGAATAAAATAAACATAAGTATTTATAATTAATATAATTTATAATTAACAAAAATTTATACTATTTTAATTATGTACATATATTTTATTATAATATATCTATTATTATAATCTATATTATAATAATAGACAATAAATAAGTTATTAAGCACGTGCGTGTACACGCTTTAATCATTTATATCGTCCTATTATATTTTACTTCATATTGTCCTTCGCTCTGTTTATACCTCATTAATACACAATGTGCAATTAGATATGGAAAGCGATCCATATTGAAAAATCAAAAAATGAAATTTAAAAGATAGTATATTAAAAATACTAACTTTTAAATTTTAATATCTTATTTTTCCAAAAGACAGACTTATATTGAATTTTTAAATGAACGATTCATTTATTAGGAAAGAAACTACGAAAGATTTAGGATTCACACATTTCACGTGTTTTTTAAGTTTTTATTTGTAATCTCAATTATTGTATCAAAGATCAAATGTACAGATGATAATATCTTTTGCAGTTTCGATCATGCGCCCCAATAGACACGCCATTTACATGTAGAAATTTCAAACATGTTTGTAAAACGACTTCATTGAAGCAAGGCATCGTTTGCTTTGCCAGAGTATTGATTTACCGTTGCACTTTGGCGAACATACGACGCGCGCACGTGCCTCGTAATCAGCAAATTATAACGTTCAACGTATGAACCTGCACGTTATACATCACACAATTTTTCGTGCAAATGTAGAATATATTTTTATCGAATTATATCAAACTTTTATATCTTCTCGCATCTTCTCTAAATTAGTATTCCAATATTGATGAATTATGTTATTTACAAGCTGAATTATTTATCACATGTAGTTTTATTTTTATTTAAGTACACACAGTTTTATATTCTAGATAATTAAACTAACTATGTCTTCTTTTTAACGAGAAAAATTAATAAATATAAATATATATCACATGTATATTATATTTATTTATGTTTATATAGTACAAATAATATATAATAATAAAAAATAATAAAGCAATAAAATGTACGTGGATTGTGGCGTGACACAGCGTAAAATGTCTCTCACTACTGTTTGCTATCCAAAATTGTCTATCTTTAAGATAATAAAATTGAAATTAATGAATATATGCAATGGTAATAATAGAAGATTTCTCACGAATCTGACAAAGAGATATAGAGCATCTCTGAATAATTTCAGAACCAGTCATTTCTTTAACGATTCTTTAACACGTGTAAAGTCCATTCATCTTTAACCCTTAACTGGGGCAATGAGGACATACTGCGTAACTAGAGCACACGGTTTTCATGAACTGATCTCCCTTCTCATGCTAAAGATAGTAAACATATTAAAAGTAAGTTCACTGCAGGATAAAGAGTGTCTGAAGAAACTCTTTAAGAGAAACAAATAGAAATATTACAAACAAGCAAAAGATTAAATCTATCGAATATATAAACAAAGCGTTTCAAGATATTTTTTTTTCTTTGGAAAAGAAATTGGCCAGATTTTTAGATGCATACAATTGTTATAGATTAATTATTTGAAAAATAAAATAACTTTTTATAGCAAAATTTTATCTATGAATTTAAAAAATTCAAATAAAAATAAAATTACTCTCTTTAATAAGTAAAATAAGACTGAATTACAATAATAATAGAGAAAGACTGACGTAAAAAAAAAATAAACTCTGGAAACTATGGAAAAAGATATATACGAAATCGCGCCACGCACAGATCACATGCATCATGATAAAAGGGGGAATAATTTTTAAGAATCGTCTGTCATAAATTGTTCACGCATATTTATCGGATTCGTTGGATGGGACGCAAATCATGCGTGTATCTCAATCGCTTCTGTGCGGAATGCACAAGGACTCGTGATATTCGCGTCGAGCTTCTCGTTCTCACAACCTACTCCACTCGTTGTAGAGCGGTCGAATCTCTCAAGTGGCACTTACTGTCGTCAAAGCCACGCGTCGCCCGTCAAATCTGGTATGTAGTGCACAGCATATGTTTCAAAATGTAATAAAAATGTCCTCGATAAATATTTTCCGCGGGTGGAAACGGTTTTCGAAGCTGCATAGAGTGGCACGGGCTTCACGTTAAAATGTTTCGATAATACTACTATCACAACTGATCGCGCCAAGATCGTTTTCGTCCGCGAAAAAATCTATTCTTTGAAATATTACTTGAATTTATCTGACAATGAGAGTACAATAAATATTTTAGAGAATATTTAATTTTTTTTCTGTATATCAAAATTCACAAAATTCATCAGAATTTCAGAATTTTAGAATTTTTTTTCCGGAGTTTGTTCAATGTTTAAAGAAAATAAAATTTAACTTTAAAAAATATTGATTTACGTGGTTTCTGAATCTCATCGATTCAATTGATAATGTATAGTTTATACGATAATTGAGTCATATTATTCGAATTACTGTAAAAGAAGAAACTTACCGGCGAAAACCGCTGTGCTATTGTGTCGCGGATCGTAAGGACAGAGTCCCAAACCATCCATATCGCTCTTTTTCACGTACGCTCCATCCTGGAATACAGACAAGAAGTTTTAAATTACAACGGTTTTGCGTATCATGTACAATATATAAAAACGTGCAACTTTTTAAAATGTTTTTTCCATACAAAAAGTAGTCCAAACGTAATTTGAGGTCGTCAAGATAAATGAATCACTCGACTAGACATGAAGAGTATCGCAAAAAAAAAAGGATTTAATGTCAGTCACGCCATTTCCCGGAAACATGAGACGCGAGGAACGGCTCGAAACTTCCTATCAGGAAATTGATTTTTCTTATGCAACAGCTTCCTATGGAAATATTCATTTGCATTTATACGTCCGTGGATATGCGTTACGTGCGCCTGTATATATATATATATATATATATATATAAAATATATAAGCTGGCAGTACCACAACAATACAATTTCAAGATATTAGCAATTTAATAACTAATTCCAATCGTAATTACCGCGGCGTGCGCGTATCTTTTTAACTATATTAATGGTTAATCGAAATACTACAATATAATTTGTCTGGCTGTATCGGCCAGACTTTTGACCATTTGCTGAAACGACTGTCGACAATGATAATAAAATAATTATATCGAATCAATTATATGAGTGTGACCTATATACTTTATCAATACTATGCGATGATTACAATTAATTGGCGATTTCAATACTTTCCACTGATATTTCTTAATTATTACGTGTGACCTACGTAATGAAAAATTAATTTCGACAAAATATAAATTCGTAAAAGTCAATTTGTAACTAATACAAATAATGCGCTTGTTAATTAATTTCAGTACTCGTTTAAAGAAACAAATGTTTAATAATAAAATTAACAACGTAACAAACTAATCAGATTTGTATTACAACGACACAGTCAGTGCCCTAATTACTCACAGGATCGAGATTGACACTCTCTCCATTTATTGCCACCACAGGTATGATATATCTCTTGTTTAATATTATTTTCATGCATGTTCAATATTGATTTTGATATGTATGGGAAACTCTTCATTCAAAGTGAAAATATTGATATCGTGATTTACCGCGAATATAATAATATTTCTCTCTTTGATTGATGTATCAATTTATGTTTACCGTATACTCGTCGTGCACTATACAATATTTTGGATATCATCTCTGTGACAAATGTCAAAACATTACGACGATGCACCCGCGCTGTACTTATTCACTCTTGCAAATAAATCCAAGTTACGTAACGATTCGGGAACTACAATTGTTTCCGACCTGGAGATAGAGTAATAGTAGCAGGGTAATAGAATTATTAACGTCGTATCGATGCAAAAAAGCCCGAAATCTCGTATTCGTCGTTCGTACTTGTCTCTCGCCGTGCTGTGGTACCGTGATTGAGTTTGCTCGCGACCTACAGGTTTTACGAACGGTTCGTATCTAGAGCGAATTTGTGGTACGATAAACTGACTCAATAGAAGATTGGAAAGTGAGTAGGACAAGCGAGGGATCTGCGTATTGTTATGGATTCTTTTATTTTGTCTCCTGTCTAATTTTTTCTCTTTTTGTAAAATTTAAATAATTTCCTAGCCTCCTTTCAAAAAGTTGGATTAAAAATATTTCTAATATATTTGAACCATTATATTAAAGTCGTTTACTTAAAAAAGCATATTAAAGTGAGAATTTTGTAATTGTCCGATAAAAGACAGTTTCTACTTGCATACGCGTGTTTCGCGGTATGAATGCTCGTCATTGAACTGTAATGACATCGTTTCGAGTTGTTCATTGTGTAAGCTGCATTCGCGAACGTGTACAGACGTCGAAAAAAAAATATCGGAAAATCCGCTCGGCGCAGCGTAAGACAATTAAAAAAGTTGCAAGCGAGACCGCCGCGGCCGACCACAGTGTAATATCCCGAATACGCGACAGTGTCGCAACTCGTGCATGTATGCGACAATGTATGTAAAGAAATTGAAACGCAGCGAGGCTATTCGACGCAAACGACTATTCGATGCACTGCAGCCCGCAGTTGGGTATTCCGAGACGTTGGTTGAGTCTCACGTACTTTCCAGGATCCTTTATATTTCTTTCGTTCGTTTCTCCCTGGATCTTTTCTTCTTTCCAGTCTCCTTCTTTTTCTCTCTACTCTCCTTGCTTGCCACGTATCCTCGCTTCATCTATTCTCATCTACTAGGAAGCAGTATCGTAACAAGACGCGAGAGATAAACATAGTCGCGCAATAATGACAATCCATATACTATTTTCAGTTTATTTAATATCATTTAGAATTAATTTCTATATTAATTTTTTAGCCCATCCAGGATAAAAAATCAATTTAGAAGATATTGATTTTTTTTTATTTTAGCAATTATCGAATGTTTTCTCTATCATCCAAATAGTTATTTGCAATAGATAAAAAAAGAAACAAATTAAGTTTGTATATTATAAACTTGGGTATATTATTTAATTATATCTTTTTAGATTAGAAAATTTCTTCATTGATTTTAATTATTTAGGATAGAATTTATATTCATAGATATAATATTTTATTGAAAATAGTCTCCCAAATATTTCATATCAAAATCTTTTCCACTCTTAATAGGATATCTTATATACGTAATAATGTATTTGTTTTCGGTGTTTTAATATCAAAATTTACCGTGAAATAATTCGAGGCATTGCCATAAATTTTGCGAGAAAACAATTGCGAGGCGCCGCAGGAGACAATAACGAAGACGTAGGCGTGTGTTCACACTTAAAATATACGATAACAGCCTGATTTGTAGCAAGTAAGAAAACTTCCATTATAAGTTATCACACGCCATTCTTCTTCAGATATTTAATATATGACAATCAAGACATTAATATAAATACATAGCTGGTATTATATAAAAAAAGAGAATTTAATAGAATTAAGACAGTCTCACTTTAGTTAAAAAAATTGTTTTTCCTATAAATTGTATAAATTTTGTAAAATAATAGATTCATTTACCATCAATTCCATTTTAGAATCTTATTACAGAATACAGAATTACTAATAATAATAATAATATAAATTGTTTTATTATTATTCACTTACAATTGATTATAATAATATAGATACTGATATCTATATTATATAGTGCAGCTGTTAATACGGACAAATACTATCAAAGGTAGGCACTGGATGTGACAGGATTATTCCGCACATATGAACATGCACATAACGCGCTCTAATCTCGTTCGATGGAGCTATAACAGCCCGTAAGTAGATGTAATTACAGCGTTCAATGAAATTTAATTATAACTTAATCTCTACATCCTTAAAAAACTATGTTACATGAATCATTGCTTTGCTCATTAATTAAAATATTTTTAATTAATTGCAATATAATATAACGCATAATACATAATCTTTTTCTTCCCTATAATCTTTAAAGAATATGTATATTTGATATAATATACATAAAAAAAGTATATTAATGAAATATACGATATCTAATAATTCTTCTTTCAGTTTTTATAAAGTGTGCTAACTTTTAAGTACGTCCCATAAACAATATTAGCCGCGTGACCATCACGAACATGAAACCAAACAAATTAAATGTGCTCCTTATATCGCGATATGCGAGAAAGATATACACTTTCGCGGTGCGCGTATATATATAATCTTGCGATATAATCATACTCATTAATTACTTGCTGGTTTACACGGTGAGATTTTCCGTTGTAAATTTCGTGAGATATTGCTGTAATTGCGAAACACCGCGGGGAACGACCGCGAATTTCATCTTCGCACATTCGGCCTGTCGCGATATAATTTGCGCAAAGTTCGAAAACTTTCGAGTGTAAACTGTGCACGGTCCTCGCCTCCCACCGACATTGTTTCGCAACGATCACGACACAATGCCATGAGCTCCTGCGTGACAATGCACCGTTCACCGTCCCATCGCCCGGATTATCGCAATCGCAGTGGAAGTTATGTGCCATACGTTTAATACATCGATACAGGTGTAAATAGGCGAGTAAGTAAGCAAACAAAGAGATAACTAGATTTACGCATTTTGTTATTTTTATTCTGTGGTTTAACATTCACATGTCTATTTATTCATCCACGTGATTTCCGATACGTTTACGTTTAGATAAAAATATAAGTATAAATATAAATAAACGAAAAAAAAATTTATTTTACGTTCTAGAAAATTGTGTTTAAAATCCAACATAAAAGAAAACCAAGACGGTTTCTCTCTTTTTGTTTTATAGAACACTATTTTGTTCTTCGATAACTTCTATCGCAGTCTCAATTTCTAAAAATTACCCGTGTCATGCGCGCACAAATTGTTGAATAACATTATTAAAATACATCTCACAGATGTTTATAGAGGTCGTTCTTAATTGAACAATTTGTAAGTCAATGAGATCAGCGGAGGATGAGTCGATGTGCCGCTGAGACAGCTAACAAACAACTGCATCCCGCGTCTGCTAGATATGAGGCTTGCTTTTGTACAAGTAGTGAATTCCGACGTGAAACGAGAATTGCGGAGTGCTGCCTGAGATAATTTTGCGCTTCACCTACGTACGTGTATACACTTGTGGCATAATTCGCATCAAGTGGGAAAATTCACATACATCGTATATCGCGACTCACGTCTGCTTCCGGCATCGCACACGTGATGCGATCAAAGTAATGACACTTCGAAGTAACGTTATTTGTCCCGATTAATAATGCATCAAGCTGTCTCACGTGTTAAAATGCGGTCGATTTCCAAAGACGCGCGCGTACAATTACAATTGTAATGATAAATAAAAAAATGACAAATTTTCCATTAGATTCTTCGTTAGATGCTAAAAGTTTATTTATCAGGAGACATTCTCAACATCTCAATTACTACAGCAAATTGAAAGACCATATAAAAAGAGCGTTACATTTACTTCAGAGAGTATTCTTTCATTAATACTAAAGTATACAAATCACAACAACTTTTCCGATAATGCTACTTAATATTTATAAAAATTTTACGCCGACCGTCAACGTTCTGTTCCAATACTTAAAAGATTAATTTCATTTAAGTCTTTAAGCTTAACAAAGTTTCAGTTTGTCATTCATCTCAATTGGTATCACATTGAAAATTTTAATTATTTTTTCTGTATTGGGCCAATTCAACTAAGAATTACAATTATTTCAGCGAAGGAATAGAATAGTCACAATAATTCTCTGTAGCTCGTAATGGCAAAGGAAAAGCTAGTTTTACAGCACGATCTCCAACAGTGTTTCAGTATTGTCTCGAAGATGATCAAAGTGACAACGTTACCGTATAAAGCGTACTGTCAGATTGCAACTTGTTAATAATGGTGAATCAAGTACCGTCGTATTGAGACGTCGCAGTCACGCGACGCCAAATTATACGCCGAGAAAGAACGATGACAATGCAGCGTGATTTAAACGGTACAGTGGAAACGTATTCACATTGTTTAGTTCCTGCTGTGATCTAGTAAGCATTATTAATCTGTTTGTATCTACAATAATGTTTCACGCTGCATTGTGGCAATAAAAATTATAGTGAATTTAAGTGTAGTTACATTAAGCTATGCTCCGTGCAAAAATTTTATTTATAAATTATTTGAAAAATGTTTTAATCCTTTTGTTTTCTTTATATTCTATTGTTATTATTACAAGAGATATACAAATATTTTTTTAACAATAACTGTAACGGTAAATTGAAACAAATAAGCTAAACGATTATTATAGTACAATAAATGCAAATAATTTTTGTCAATATTTAATTATAAGTATTGTCGCAAATTATTATAAACGTAACATGTATCACATATTTAGACTTTAAGTATAGTCAATATCAGAATAGCAATCAAATACATTTATTTGTGTCAAAATACTGCCAGCAAATAAGAGCTCAGTAGTGTGATAAATTGATACGAAATATCTGCCATATTTACCATACAAAGTTGAAATAAAATTACACAGTTTTGGAGCAATTTCTATTAAACAAAGTGTAGTTACCATTGGCTTTAGTAACGCTTTTCCATCTAAAAAAAGTTTTTTTCTCTCAATTTACCTTTTTAAAAAAAAATCGTTGATAACTTTAATATAAAACAGAACTTCCATAAAAACCACGAGTTTTTTATTCCACTATAATATTAAAGAACACGCTATACCTACATCCGTTTGTAAATACATCGTAAAAAGGTTTCGTATTCTCTGAATCGTGTATCAATCGAGATTTATTAAAAAAAAAAGCTTGCGTTACATTTGATATTTCACTCTGTCTCTTGGGTCACTGAAAAGCTTGGACAAACATTACAAAGCGCATCTGTAAGACGGTTGCAGAGTGAGAACGTGAATTTTCCTAGCGCTTCATACGGCAAGTCGAACTTCACTTATGTAGCGACAATGCATCCACGAAATCGATATTTCATACGCTCTCGTGATGTTTACACGTAGTACTCGGTTACAAATTTCCCGCACTACTATTTATTTGGAGACTCTCTTGGCCAACTTCAAATGGATGTTTCTTTGATAGTAAATACTAAAAGATCTCAATAAGACCCTTATATTAAAAATAATAAAATATTTAAACTTCAAAGATATGATAAATTACAAAATCCTTTTTTATTTAACAAAATTTTTCTTTGGAAATTATTCACAAACACTTAAAATAAAAATAAAAAACAATTTTTAGTCTGTATATGTTTAATAGTATGTGTTAATATGAGTCAATTGTTCCACCCGTCTGGAAGAACTCTTTCTCTAAAATGCTCTAAGGAAGAGAACTCAGATTGAAAGAGACTTGGGAAACATAAGAAAAATAAATTTGAAAGAGGAAAGGGAATCAGCACAAATGCGCAAGAAAATAGAAAAGAGCCCTAGATGGTGTCGTGGGGCGGAAAAAGAAGAAAAGGGGGAGGGAAGGGAAGGAATGGGGGGTAGAGAGAGAGAGAGAGAGAGAGAGAGAGAGAGAAAGAGGGAGCGCAATAAAAGACTGAGATATCTACATCGAAAGTCAGAAAAGGAGGTGTTATTGGAAGAGTTGAAATAAAAGTATCCAAGGGAAATAAATAATTTAACAGATTAAGAAAAAAACTATTTGCAGACAAAATATAGAGAAACTCTGTCACTAAATGTACTTTCTGTAAATGTTCTTTGGTGAATTCTCGACAAAGTTTTGATGCTCCTTTTGTAGAAACGTTGAGAAAGATTATTTTTCAAAGGTTAGTGGTTTATAGATCTTTAATAATACGCAATATAATAATTAGAATATCGAGTATGTTATACGTTATCAATATCAGATATATATATGTACTTGCGAATCTTAAAGAATTGAGAATAATCATTGCAGCGCCAAAGAAATAAAATTCGCTCCCAGATGCCGCAGATCTTAGGTGCCTTGATTCTTTAGAGAAATAAGAAACGGGAAAAGCTTGAACGGTAACGAGCGGAGTACAACCATCGGCCGATCGCGGCTCTTTTCGTCCGGTACACGAGAGAACTACCAGTGAAATGGCTGACTAAAAGCTAAAAGCCGGACAGACGAAAGCGAGAAAAGAGAGCGGAGGAATCGCGAATGTATTTCTCGTGGGAGGTAAGAGACAGATAGGTGGATGGCCCACGATAGAATGAGTCGAACGTTCGCGGGAATCCGAAGGGAGAAAGAGGAGAAGCGAAAGAGAGAGAGAGAGAGAGATCGGGGGCGAAGGAGAGAAGACAGGAGAGGGAATAGACGATGGTGAGGAAGTTTTTCCGACATGAGATTTACGCCAAAGGTCCGCGTGCACCACAAATACGTAACGTATATATATATGCCGTGACCGTTCTACACACCGGGACTGTTTTCGTTTGAACGAGAACCAGATTTTCTTCTCTCCGTCCGCCGTCCGCGCCACACTCGCGTCTAGCAATTTCTTCTCATAGGAGAGACGAAATGCAGGCGTGGCCGGAGCATAAATCGCTAAATCTCGTCCGGCTATTTTCTACTATCGTGTTGCTGCTGCTGCTGCTTCTTCTTAGTTTACGGAACAAGCGCAGACTTTACGACGACCCTTCGTATTATCTTTCGATGTGCCATTCAAAATTTGAACGAATCTAAAGGTAGGAGCTTGACTGGCAAGATATAGGGGGATCATCTTTCGCGCGAATATCATCTGTTGGGATCTAGAACCTTCAAAACTCAAGCTTTTTTAAATTGAGGCACACCTGAAGCATAAATCCATTGATATGAAAGTAATTTTATATTTTGAATAAATTACGATTAAATAAAGAATATAATAAGCATTAATAATAACTTTTCCTCAGACAACAATATTTTAAAGTGAAGAAAAAGTAATAAGACAACACAACTTAGTAAATTTTTAAGTATTAATATTCCATAATAATGTATCATATTATTTATAAAACAGTTATTTTTAAACAGTCTTATTAATAGGACAATTAAAAAGAATTACATATTATGCTTATTAGCATTGCTAAATAATTTATTTTTTCAAAACTGATTAATTTTTGATCATTTATTTAATTTAAAATAATTACAAATGTTAAAATTTTAAAATATAATCATAATTATATGCTTTTAGTTTAAAATTCAATATTTTTGGTCGATAAAACGCCATAATATTCTCGAACAACTTGCATGCGAAGATATTATGCAGAATAAGTTATCCTACCAAGTAGCAGTTTTGAATAAATAATAAAGTTTAAAATGCAGCATTTCATGTTATCGAGTAAGCTGTACGCAGCTGACTTTTCAAAATTTTATGGATTATCTCATTTTTGCATAACATAAATAGTTATATATTTATAAATGACTAACATTATATTCAATTACATAAATAAATAGATAACTCGACAGCATCAACAGAGAAAGTAACTATAGAGATCGAAACAAAAGTGGCTTTGCACCCAGTTTTAAAGTATTTTTAAAAAAGAATATCTTAAACAAAATGTAATTTCTCATTCAAGTGAATATAACTTTTTTAATGAGAAACGCTTATTCTATCTTTTTATATTTTTAATAAATTGAGAATAATTTCTATACGAGATGTTCTGCTTGAAGGCACACGAAGAAAAACGGATTACGAGAATTACCTTAATGATCGAACTTCTCTAAGATTTCTCAAATGAACTCGAGAGAAAGTGTACACACATGTAAACTTAGGCATCTCTCTTTCTTAGATAAATGTTAATGATACAGTTGCTGTAACTTGGAACTTGTAATGCGTATTATCAATCGTACATTGCGAATTTTCATGCGAGTTCACGGTACCTCGATTTCTTCAAATCGCGATTTTCCTCGTTTTGCCGAAGAGGTGCAATTACGTTTATTTCTCCTGGTACCGAGCAACTCAATCAGGAAATATTTCGTTCCCAACGACGACTTCACTACCGTAATCAAGGAAGGATTTTGGTTATCCACGAATAAATTTTATGAGTTCGACGATTTTTTGGATTATTCACAGTGCTTTTTATTAAAAACCATAAATGAGAAGCATATGAAATAAGTCATAAAAAATGGAGAAAAAGGGGGAGAGAGAGAGAGAGAGAGAGAGAGAGAGAGAAAGAGAAAGAGAGAAAGAGAATTGTTCTTTCTCCCTGTGAATAATCCAATAAATGTGAAGTGAAATTATATATTATGTAATTATATATTATTTTCATCCAATTCCCTTGACTGAAGGTATAAAAGACATGTCTCCGTGTTGTAATAGCTCTTATAACAGGTGCAATCATTCAATTCTCAGTCGCGTAAAAATCCTATCAGAATTAATAAAAAAGTTACTGCACCGCGAAGCGAGAAATCGAATATCGACGATCCACCAGCCGTGATCGGATATTATTCCGAATCGTGAGATATCGGCACGTGAGGACGATCGGTGAGTAATCTACGGCGCGAATTACACGCATCTGCAGCGGTCGCCGTGCCACCGTGAGGTGCAGCGAATGCGACAAGACACAAATGCCAATATATCTGCGGCGGACAGTACATCACAATAGTGGTCAGAGAGCGTGCGGGCCGCTTCCGTCCTCCTTCCGATATCGTTATTCCGCGATCAACATGGATTGACGAATACGCGCGACGTGCCGTTGAATTTTAATCGCGTACATATCCGCACGATGACGACGGTAACACGAGAACTCGCTGACCGTGAAATTGTCGTTGCACTGAAATAAGATTGTACGAATGTCTTAACAATTATAATGTACACATTCTTAATATCTCTTCATATCTATGTCTAGACGCGTCAACATATTTTTCTACTTCTCTAAGACGTAATTAATAAAGATGTTTCAGAATGAAATAGAAAGTGGGTTGTGATATAAAGTAAAGCATACATTTACAAGAGAAAAAAGTATTTTTGAAACATTTAAGATTTTCGGAAATTTTTAAAATTTTAAATAATGTTTAAAATAATTCAAAATTTCCACACCGTTTATTCGCGTGGAGTTATTCGCATTGTATGTACATATCACTATTAGATGTAATGATAAAAATTTTGTAAAAATCTTTTTGCCTTAAAACACTTGTATTTTCAAAGTCAGTATGATTTATCTCTTACATTCGATGCTTATTTATTTCGTTACTTTGTAAACTAACTAGAAATCTCTTTGAGGATTGTTAGTTTATAGCATTCAAACTGTTATGAAACGCTTCGACAGATGAAACAAGTGGAATATTTGAGAGAAATTTGTTTAGACGTTGTTATTTTACGTTCTGTATTTGACCAACAATTTTGACGAATTGCCCACTTCACACAACAAATCGAAAACCAACACATGACTCTTTTTTTTAAATTTGAAGTATCACTTACCACCTGTATATAGTTGTGCAATAAAATCCAGAATCATGTAATATCAGCTACATGGTTCAATGGTTTAAAGCGGATTATGGCAATCATTGATTTTGGCTAAGCCAACAATATCATATACAATATACCTTTTTTATTGTTGAATATTTCATCCGAAAATGCATGAAAGAGATGGAATATGCTCGAATTTTTATTTTTTTTAAATATTTTTGTATCTAATTTTACAATATTTGAATTTTTATTCATATTAATATAAGAAAAATTTTATTAATTTTATTATAAAATAATTAATATATTTTTAAGTGTTTTATGTAACCGTATATTTTATAAATTTAAAGTTAAAAAATTTTTTTATTGTAAAGACTGTTGTGATCAAGAGCATCCTTACAAATATTTACTAAACATTAATAATTACCATATTAATGTATATATATATATATATATATATATACAATATATATATATATATAATTAATTATATCAAAATTAAAATTTATAAAAACTTTTTTGCAAAATTTAATATAGTATATAATTAAATATATTTTAGTTTTTATAAGATTTAATTTTTGGTACACACAATTACAATTTTATTTAATTTTGATAATGTATATTTATTCAGAATTATTTTATATTATCACAACATATATGCGTGCGGTAGTCATAAAGGAGAATCAAATTTTTCCATGTAGAAACGTAAAGTTATATGGTTTGATAAGTGATAAATTGTATTCCTTCCGCAATAAAAACTAAATCTCTCAAGTAGGGAATTCTATAAATGTCCTTTTAACCATAATTTCTATGGCCAACTCCAAGACAATTTTTCTCTAGTAGAAATGTGAGAAGGAGAGTCATTATTTATTACACTTCCATTTTCTTACATATCTTGAAATTAAAATTCCATTCAAGTGAAACCCATTTTTAAAATGAAATGAAAATTATCTATTTGTCATACAATTCCTTTTATAAAGCTTTGTCAAAAGAATTCCT
The DNA here is from genome assembly GCF_000956235.1 of Wasmannia auropunctata. Classification (NCBI taxonomy): domain Eukaryota; kingdom Metazoa; phylum Arthropoda; class Insecta; order Hymenoptera; family Formicidae; genus Wasmannia; species Wasmannia auropunctata. The sequence goes on along the minus strand of NW_012026821.1, from coordinate 677,000 downwards.
AATTGATGTTAAAAATATTCTTTGGATAATGCTTTGTGTCAAATAAATTATTGTAAATATTTTGTTGCAGTCTTATTGTTTCTACGGAGAGCATAATGCTAATGCATATAAATATAAAACATACTTCGCATCATTACACGTACAGCCGTCGTACTACTCAAACACGTGTAATGGAAAACGGTGGAGCTTTTAGTGATATCCGATAGCACTTAGTAATTGGCTTCTTGCCGAGGTGATTATATAAAAAAGGAAAAAGGGAAGAAGAAACCGCGGTGGCAATCTTGCGTGTGTACGGGCGCGCGCGCGATCACGTAGTACCGGACAAGCCGGTAGCCAATAAGGTTGGGGAAGTCGAAAGATCAACCGGTACATTAACAAGGGGTACTTTCGTGATAAAGTATTTAGCATGGGTTTGTAGGTTGCGGACGATAGAGCATTTAGCCGCCAGGCTGCAGCTTAGGTGCAACGCGGCGATGTGCACGGGCGCGTTTAGGTGTCGGTGAGGGAGAAACGGAAGGGCGAACACCCCTTCCGCGATCCCCCTCCCCCCCGCCTACCCCGCTCGGACCACGACTACCACGAGGGTGCCTTGGGTCGGGCTAGGTACCGTGATAGCTAGCTGGCTAGCTCACCCTGGCTACGCTCCAAAACATCGTGCTGCACGCCCCGTATCTCTAGCGTCTCCTCCTACGAGCAGCTTGGCGCGCGGAGAGACGCGCGTTATTGCCTCACGCGCGGCGTTCACCCCCGGCTCTATCTGTGTAACTCCTACTCTATCCGGCGTTACATCCGCCCTGTCCTTCCTGCAGAAATTTACCTACGCGAGGAAATCGATCGTCATCGCCGTACCGGCCGTGACGATAAGCGAAACACGGGAGGTTGTTGCTGATCGACGAAAGGGGAGGAGAAGGTACATTCAAACATCACGAAGCGGATCTGAGCGATCTAAGTATCACGCGAGTTATACGATAAAAAGCTTTCAGCAATTTCAGCATGTCCTCCGTTTAACGAAAGTTGTGATCTTGTACTCCTTTAACCAAAAAAGACGGAAAAATATCTTTTATGTAATGCACGATAATAATTCATATATATTCTCTTTATATAACTAAATATATATGTATTCTCTTATAACTCATATATATTCTCTTTATAATTAAAGTAAAAATGTATGTGTAGCAGCTAATGGCATTGTTTGTGTTAAATATGATTAGCTATTTAATAATTTAGACTCATGATCCTCGTCCATTAGAAATTCCGCAGAAATTACTCTTCAGACACGCGCTGTATGCTGACGTTTATCTCCGGCGCAGTCCTTGTTACATTTCTGAAGATATATCACATCTCTATCATGTATAGTTAAATGAAAGTATGCGCAAACAACCAATTGATAGCACTTTTCTTTCGCATTGCAAATTGTCATTGACTTTTTGTATATTCGGTTGTTTTATTCACATTTTAGAATGCATATTTATGTATATACATATATATATACTGCAATAAATTAAAAATACTGCAAGAGATAGCAATATAAACTCTTGAAAGATTCGAACTTTTCTGACGTGTATATATATGAAGTGTCCTAGATTTATAACTTTTCAATTGTGGGAGAACTGCGAGCTGCAAACGAACTTACTGATCACTTTTAACATATAAATAACTCAAAGTAAAAAGCGAAATGAAAGTGAACAAACAAACATCGTTATCGTAAAAATGATAAAGCATTGCTCTGCAGCTGACCTGAAATAAACTTTAATAAATCTTTAATTTGAGAGATGACTGTAAATAACATTAAATTAGAAAGTTGTAATAAACCGTGGTCTTCTCCTTTTAAAAAGTTTTGCAAAAGAAAAATTTATTACAGAAGTTCGTCAGAAATCTTATATCTAAGAGAGACTGCAAGTTTTGAGCAGGCTGTGTAATCTGAATATTTGTTCAAAATAACAAAGTCGTGATTTCGATCAAACCGATAGGAGAAAATTAAATTATAAAATAAATTATATTTGTACAAGATGGTCCTTCGACAAATTTATTTTAACTTTTGTATGTTCCTCAGAGTATGCAATATTTTTGCATATTTATACACATTTTCTAAATTCTATTAAGATAATTTCTGAAAAGGATTTGTCACATTATTAATTATAACAGAAAATATCCATCGTTTATCGGCGATAATATTTTCTGCCATTATTTCAGTCATTATTTCACTCAGCCTGAACACAAAGACATCCACAAATAATCGAATGGCTTTAGCAGTCGGTATAATCAGTGTAACATGCTCAAATGGGTAAATAAAATTTATTTAACAATTCATAAGAGAATAATTGCCGTGGCATGCAGTTTGCGTAATAACACGCGACATCGCTTCACTCTGACACGCCATTACGTAATCCGTTACACCTTCAACGTTACAAATCTGAATATTTTAGATACATAAATCTTGACATTCGCGAAATCAATTATCGTTAACGTATATCTACAATCGCTTGTATATCGCATTAAGCGAATATTGTTCTCCGATATATCTTGATGTACTGTACAAATCGCGCATTTATTACGAGATAAATCTGGTAACGCTTTATAAATTAAAGCTTACATGACTTAAAATGATTCGCGCGATCGTGAATAAGTGGAAAAGAGATACATTATGATTTCTTTCATTATTTTAGCCAGATGAGTACATTTTGATAACAAAACTGTACGTTTAGCATATGATATATGACTTCACTCGTTTATTTTAGGCTTTGTATATTCGGGATATTGTATATTTTGGGAATTCTCGTATTGAAACTATGTCATATGAATTAAAAATTGCTCGCAAAGTGTCAGTCATTGCTAAGGGACTCACCGAACTGAAATACTCGTACAAACCGGTTCGACTCGTACGATGCGGAATTTTGTTTCCATCGTCGGTCAATTGATCACGTATGCGCGACCAAATCAAACGCATTGTAACTAGGACGCCACGTGCATCGGTCGAGACCGCACGAATAAATTGTGATTATACAGGCCGCATTGCTACGCGTCGAATTCGCCGCAATGAAAAACAGTCGTATTTGTTCCCAACTTAATAAATATTGATCGCGCGCGCTTCCATACCGCTGCAGTTTCGCGCCATTCATTCTTTCTTTTTTTTTCTATTTTCAGAAAATACAATCACTGCGGTTGTATATTAACGAGGAAAATGCCACGGGAATGAGTATTTTCTCATCATTGAATTCTCAAAGCGATACGTCGGCCAGATCGACGTATTCGTCGATAGTTATAATTAAGCACATCCGACAACGATGCAAAATAAACGTGACTTATTCACACGGATAAATCGCAATTATTCGATTGCAGGTCACCACCGGATGACCTACAATAGTAGGTTACATAGTAACAAAATAGTTTATAGTCATAGAACAAGTGTATTTAAATTTTAAAAAAATTTTTCGAAGATAGATGAAGTATATTTCACCACATATGCAGAAACAAAAATATCCTAATATAAATTACATAAAAAAATATTTATTCTTTTTTACAACATACTGCAAATGTAATTCGCATAAAGCAAATAATCGTTTTAGAAAAGATTTAGGTACATTCAATATAGCGCGCTCGAAAACTAACAAAAAATATAAAAAAAAACTAGTACATTCTCTTTCTTAACTGATGATTGCCTCGATATATGCTCGATGTATTACACCTGCACATATTGCAGTTGTATGGATTTGCTTGTTAATTTAACTCGTAATTCAACGCGTTTCATGCAATTCGACATATGAAATTTAATATCAATGTCTAACGATAACGAAAAGTTTTGTATATTAGTTTCCTCTTTCGGCGTGCGCTAAATGGGATGCCATTGCACAGTTTCTTAATTTTATTTTACTAATTTTATTTTCAGCTACAAAATCAATTTGATTCTATCTTGTTTCGATAGATATACGAAAGTCTCATTTACATATGAATCACAAATAGATGCAAATTCATATCCATACCATTCTCGACGGGTCAATATTTGTAAAAGCCTATCCGCCACAATCCGATCGATGGTATACATAAATAAACGAGATACACTGGACGGATTCGCGCGCATCGATCGCGGATTCGTATCGCGATCGCGATTACGCGCAATTAACGCGTGACAATGAGAAATGCGCGTTATACGCGTTTCCAAATTAGTAGATATCGATCGTTTCTTCAACGAATTCCCCAATGAATAACGCACGTGTGACTACGCAAGCGACTAGTTCATAAATATTTAATATTTGGATTGATTTGGATATACTACGACCAATTCGGCGGATCGATAGTATACATAATTAAACGTCCATGCAGCAGCTACTCGATAAAATTGTATCGATGAAATCGCGCGAATAAATCACGGTTTATCCGCTTACGGAGTCTCCCGACATTATTACTACATTTCGCAAAAATGAGATATTTTTATATTAATTAGTTAGCCGCATTTATTTACGTATTATTTGAAGCGAATAAATATGGCTAGTATATGTAATAATTAATTCGATCGATTGAGCATAAAATAAGCAAGAATGATTTGTGTAGAGTATCACTCAAGTTTTGAGAATAATTTAAGACATATTGTAGTAACTTTCAATTTTTTTCATTTAAAATTTGATTTTTTTATATTACACAAAAAAATAATATAGAAAACAAATCCCTTGTAAAAAAGAACTATTAGTGCAGTGAAAACATTATTGAAATATAGTAGTGGCACTGCTGGTATAGCAAAATATAATATAAATTTAATGAAAATAAAAATCTTTTAAGAATGTTGTTCTTTTTTAAATATTGCAAAACTTATAAAGATTTAAATCCTGTTTGTTTTTTTTGTAATTAGAAGATGAGATATGTCATCTAGAATTTAGTGAATAGAAAACGTTTTAAAAATTTGATGTGCTGCTATGTTTCAACTTTTTAATGTTGTGCAGTTAATATTTTAGACCAACGGTTCCGCAACAATGCTCTGCGGAGTTCCGAGGCGCCGCGGAATGCCCTCGTGGGATTAAATAATAACAAAAAAAAAAACGACGTTATTTTTGAAACACGTAACAACAGTCACTATTTAGAGTGAATTAAATGCAAAACTAAATAAAAGAAACGCAATATGCCACCACTGAAGTAAACATTATGAAATATTTTGTTTATGAAGAAAAGGCCCCAAAAATAAAAAAACAAAAAACTGATAAATTCCATGAGCTTTTTTTAAACTAAAAAGAGATTAATATTTTAAAACCAGAATAATTTTTTGGTCTGTAGAACATTTTATTTCGATTCAAAATCATGCGCTTGATAATCACTCAATTAATTTTTTTTCTGTTTTCAAGATAATTTTTAATATTTTATAAGTCCAATTATAAACTTAAATATTCAAACACTATATTAACAACACACACATTCTCATAGCGTGATTAATGACGGACAATCTGTCAACATATTTAGAAAATCGATCGAATTTGACCAACAACAGAGATTATATTGCATTTTGAGATGCACACACACGAACTATAATAGCATAATTTCACTGTCCTTCTTGCGTCTGTATATACCTAATGAGTAAATAACCTAATTGAGTAAATAAAATTTGTGCATGATAAATAAGACCGTGAAAGGTTTTGGACTGCCGTGATAGCTAATTGAGGTCAGCACGACGATCAATATTATTAAATGAATTAAAAAATATGAGAAAATAGCAATAAAATAATAAACAGTTGAATAATCCAGAGACGTGACAATACGTAAGAGAGATTGATTATCTATATATAAAAATTATAAAATGAGAAAAGGATTGTTATTACCATTTCCTATCATCTGCTATAAGCATTTTAAACTTAAAAGCATTACAATCTAATCAATATTGACGTAAAGTCCGTCGTAATCCTTTCTCAGCGGAAGAAACGTCGATATACGTATTATTAAATATATTCCGGGCATCCTGATCGAATCAGACCGCGAGTACTCGAGACGTCTCTCAAGAATGAAGGGACCTCCTTCGGGGCGGAAGCAGCCTCTGCAAGACGGGGAATTCAGCCGGAATTCCATTGGGAACCGGCGGCTGGTCTTCCTGTGTATGCGACGAAATCTATTCTCGCGAGGAAGGAAGACAAAAGGAGGGAGAGGTACAATGAGCCGATTAATTATTCCAATTAACCACGACTGTCCTTAGCGAATCTTTATTTAACCGTTAGTTCATTCACAGGGCGCTTCCTTACACGTGTACGCGTACACACGGCACAATGCCGTAATGTAAAGCGGTACATGTTCCTGGGAACCCGCGCGCCATACGTACAATGATAGATGTTCCTAGGTAGGTAGGGAAAACCCGCGGGAGGCGAAAATAACTGTCCGCAGGCGAATGAACCAGTCGGAAGACGCCCGCTGGATTATTCATTAAATGCAAATTTTAACTTGTCTTACTCGAGATAATGTCACAAAATTATAGAAGCGCACTCAGAAATTTGTGTGATAGAGAGATCTAATAAAGTTTAAATTAATAACACTTCGCGTAAAGTCCAGAAAATATCGCCAAAAATAACCAACAGAACTTGATAGAATGTTTCTATTGTTGCGAGTTGTATTACCCGTTTTACGATGATTATTAATGAGAAAAGTTCGTGATTACTTCGACGTGGAAATGTGCAATTGTATAACCAACGAAAAATATCACTCACACGTAAATGAAATTCACATATAACTAATGAAAATACAACAAAGTAAAAGCTTTTTATAATTTATACTTCATTACTAAGATTTTCTACAGTAATGAAATACACCAGATTACAAAAAGAAATTATTAAAAATATTGTAGTTTTGTTAGAGGAAAATAAAATATTTTTTATTAAATTTTTGCAATATGTTTGCCGTATGTTACACTCTGTTTTCATTGCATCTAAATTTTAATCCAATCAACATAACTGATAATGTAAATATTTCATTATACAGCACTTGTAAAAATTATTCATAACATTTTTTCCCTAATTGGTCGCGACTGGAGATATTGCATTTTGCAAATAAAATTATGCAATGTTTTCAATTTCAAAGTATTTAAACGCTTTCAGCTTTACAAAACCGAAATTTGAATATCTAAAGTTACCAACTATATTTATCTGAAAAGAATTTATTATTTAACTTCAAAGCACTTGTATCAATAAATAAAAAGAGAATCCGACATAATTCATTAAAGCCTACCTACGGGATTTTCCAACGCTATCCGACTGAAAGTTTCCGAATACCCTTGTGCATCTTTAATGATTTCAGATGAGCTTGCCGTGACTTTGATTCAACTACTTCACGTGTCTCGATGCCGAAAATTAATAAACGGCGGTTTGCGTGAATACACTCCTTTGTTCATCCATAGAACTTTGTATAATCTAGTCATATATCCGGTGAAAAAGCTTCATGAAGTGCCTACGTGCGCTTGACGAGGCGTTCGTGCGGTTCAATGGAGCTTTGCAGACACGCACATATCTCCAGCATAAACGACGTATGCAGCGTATATATGGAACATGTACAAGACGTATGTAGGACGTACACAACTTACGCGCACAAGCGTAATTTGCACAAATGGATGCCTTTTGTGCGCATGACTGTAAATATGCGAAATTACTCGGGCAATTGTCCAGCGGATTGCACCTTTCGCAACAATTTCGATGGTAGTTGTATAAGACCAAAAGACCAGATTGTTTCGTAAGTTCGTAACATTATTTCGCACTACGTTCTAGATAAGCCTGATCTCCGTGTAAGAGAAAAAATTAATAGCAAACATAAATTAATTCCTATATATAAATTTTTTTATTAATGTAAATATATTAAGAAATTTTCAATTAACTACTTTGAAAGTACAAAATTTGTAACATAAAAATATCAATAATTATTAAATTATTTTTAATCTAAACAAATTTAATGTTGTATCATGTGAGTGTATATACACTGTTCAATCTATAGTGTTAACTGAACCTTATTTAAGTCGCCATTGTTCCTACTTAATAAATAGTTATTTTTTACTAAAACAATGGAATTAAATAATTTAAAACAGTTCAAATTTAACCCAAATTTGGGTTAAATTCTATTGTTTTATTTAAAAGTAACTATGTATATTGTTTTAGTTAAAAATAACTATTTATTAAGTAGGAGTAGTGACTTAAATAAGATTCAATTTGACACAATAGATTTAGCAGTGTACATTAATACATATATATTCTATGACAATTATTTTTAAACTTTATATTTTATATAAAATATAAAATTTGAAAATAATCATATCAAAGAAGATCTTTTGTGCTAATACAACAACAGCGAGATAATAAATCTCAAATATTAATATTAATAATTAAAATTATTATTAAAAATTATTATTGAATTAATAATGTATGAGAGAAATTAAGAATATGAAGGTTAACAATATATATGAAATAACATTTGCATTTATATAATTTTATGAGAAATACCACACTTTGATGCACATTTGTCTATATGTGGGATAACCAAAAGGATGAAAGAGCCATATCGTGAATTAAAAACTCGAAAATATATTATAGTTAGAAACAAGATATTTGAATCGAATTGACGCGTCATACCATTATTATAAATTCAGAGCTATTAACGAGATTACAGAGTTCTCACTCTTTTGTTTCATTTGTAAAACATGTTTGCTTTTAAGGTATTAATTTATATATGTATGTATTTGTCATGTGCATTAAATCCTCATGCAATGTTCACCAAATAATCAATATAAATTAATATAAACATTGGTATGTTATAAACAATGAATTCGAATAATAAAATAGTTATGTACGTATATCTATTAAAATAAATAAATTTTGTAATATTTATTCCGTTAATTACATATATTAGCTAAAATAAATAAGCTAAACAAATAATCTGTAATGTTTCCCCCGCCCCTCCTATAATATCGAGAGATCGAGTCTCTAAGCAAAAATATGCGATGCAGTTTTTAATTGTTACATTTATAGTCCACATACTTCGGAGCTGCAATATGATTTGTTGAGCCGCTAGCGCACGGGACATGTTTTGTTGCCGCATTCTATGCATGCAACGCTGTTTGCTGTCATGTACGTTGTACAAACTACCTTGACTCTTTCATTATCCGTTTTCAGTGACAAATCTCCGATTCAAGTTACTTTCAGTGTGTGTTTTACTACGTAATATTAATGTGAATCAATCATTGCTATTCATTTAATACAGAATTCTCTTTATTCTAATTTCAAATTAATCGCTATGTATTAAACTTGCAGCTAGAAACAGCATTAACCTAAAAAAAATAGCAATCAATATTATCGATATCTATGTTTAAACTTATATTTTGTATTAATATTGTCAAATTCTATTGTTAAAAATGCTAAATATTAATTTAATGTTCCTAAAGTAAAATTTAAAGTAATTTGATAAGATATGTAAAATATCATCAATATCTGTATCAAATATAACATATACTACATTAGAGAGATTCATTCGTTAAAGGAATCAATTTTTACTTAAGAAATTTTTCCTTAATAAAAATCGATAATTTTTAAATTACATACGATTGGAAATAAAAAGCTTTTCGAGAAGTTAACTTTAAAGACGTAAATATATAGTAACATCTTATTTTCGAGAAGTTAACTTCAAAGTCGCAAATATAGTATGTGACATCCTATTTTCTTCATTAATTTCAAATAGACAGTACACTGACTTCTAATTTAAGGACTAAGTTACGAAGATATTTAATGATAAAAATTGCGAGTTTGCGATGAAGTAACAATCTGGTTCAATGTTTCTGTTAAAAAAAAAGATCAATTCTAAAAAAATGCATAAATAAAAGGCTCTTTAAGTGTCAGGTATTTTGTATGTGTCGCAGTTTTATATTTCAAAAGACGTTACCATTGCAACATTAGAGCATTACACGTATATTGCAAGCAGTACGCAGCACGTATTCTAGCGGTTAGCGAGTGGTGTGGAATGCGGAATGAAAACGTTGAATGCGCTGTGAGCGATCGAGTATCTTACTCATATATGTATGTGGTTCTCATTTCCACAAAACGAAAAACGGGAGGAGGGACGGATATATCAGAGCGGCTTACTGTCACTCGTCACGCGGCATGTACTTCATTCAAATAACTGACATACGTCAAGCTGTTGGTCGCTTTTACAGAAACGTCGGCGGACTCTGCCGAATAAACAGCGAAATTATAAAAAAAAGACCATGTCGAGTCCAACATTATGATGTTAAGCGATTATCGATGGCGCGATATTCCGTGATATCTGTCATGTATTGTGCATTATTCATAATTTATATGAATGCCTAAACAATCGCATCTTTTAGCTGTGAATCCTTTCAAATCTAGAATAAATTTTAAATTCAATTTTCTTTTAACAAAAGCTTCACAGATTTTAATTTTTAACAATCTGCGCACAGAACATTTCGAAATAAAATATCTTTTAATCTTAAATTCTTGGAAACTAATTTTTTTTACGAAAATATCAAACAGAAATGATTCTTAAATTACAGATTTATTTATAAATCATTTAAAATTTAATAAAAAAATGAAGTCGAGTTCAATTCAGTTTCTGAGAAATCCACCATTTTCAATCACAATTTAAAAGCTGTTATCTCCTTTTGTATTTCTTTTTTTTTTTTTTTAAAGAAAATATCAATTCCAAGTTGATCGAAGAGAGCTTCTATAAGCAAAAGGTGGCACGATGAATCTGAGACACCTCGTATAAGCAATCAACTGTGATTTCTACTAAAGTGGGTTCCCACGAACGCGCTGCTCGCCTCGCCAAGTAATAACGCGTCACAGAAAGGATTCGGCATGGCTCATTATATTCGCTGACTATCAGTAAATATGACACGACCCGATTCGCGACGAAACACAAGTCACGGACGAATTCGATACACGATGTTTGCGACATTAGGATGACGGTTTGCATCTTGACCTCCAAGCCACGCATTTACGGAAACTTGACCTTTCAGAAAGAATAAAAAAAGTAATTACTTTTCTAGTATTGATGTCTTATGTCTAAGTAACGAAAGATCGCAAGTGTTCATATTTATTTCAGTACGACCCTTGTAAAAATTTCATTGTTTTCAAACGTAAAAAGAATTTAACTTTGTCATATTTAACTTCAACACTAAAAATCGCAAATCAATTTTTCATATGCCATTTCGACTTCTATTTACAACCTTTATACTTTACAACAATATATACGTGATTTATTATAATTATAATTTTTCCAATTTTTTTCCCCTTCATTATTAACTTTATCTTTGATATTTAAACATCGTGACAAATACAATACAAATAGAATTACAATATAAAAGCTTTTATCATTTTGATAGCACACGCAAAATATCCTCTTTCTTTGAACAATATTGTAATATTCGTGCGATCAACACTGCAGTGCTTTAGTATAGGTCAAAGGATTTAAATGCAGTCGAAACAAACGTAACGCTATAAACGCTCGCGTTTCATTCCCCTTTAGCGAACGAAAACTGCGTGTCACAAGTCTAAAGATTCACATTAAAGACTGAATAAATCAGCGACACAGGTTCTCGTCCCGATTACGCGAGATAACTCGTTTGTTCTTCGTTCGTTTCACTTTTTAGCGGATTAGTAGTTATTAAAAGAGCACGGATCGTGTCGCACGAACCAGCGGACTCCCGGCTTTTACTCGTTATACTAATTACTTCACCGGAGCGAGTTACAGCAGTCGCTTTGAATTATCTCGTTGCACGATAAAGGGTAATAGTCGAGGGACGAAAAAGAGAATGTGCTTGGCTAAAGCTGCTTGCGACGGTAATGGGATCGATATTTCTAACGACTACGCGAATGAACATTGATTTATCGTTATCGAATATGGGTAGCAGTTAAAGTTTCGTCGGATAAAATACAGAAGATTCATCAAGATAGCCTTGTGTGTACGTTTCAGCGATAGAATAAAATCGCGAGAAAAGAATAGTCAGACTTCTCAATGTAACTGTTTTTTTTTTTTTTTTTTTTTTTCATAAAAAAAGACTATAAACACGAATTATAAGCATTGCTGCACAATTTGCTTCATAAAATATTTGTTTTGCAATTTCACAATTAAATGTTTCTTTCACTGGAACAAGAAGCAACGTGATGACTGTTTCAAACATCATAAATCACACGTTCGTATAACGAGCGACGATATATTCACTAAGCAATAGGTCGATGAAGTTAGGACGATGATTTGCGATTTATATCTCGAGTGTACGTCTGTTTACGATTACTGGTGAGCGGTCGAAGCTTGAATCACCTGTCATTTGCCATCTCCTATTAATTATGCTCGCTTATATACAGAATAATTGACGTACCAGATGATTAAGATGAGGCCCTCTCCATTGCCAGTATATTTGGCAATACACTTTGGCAATACAGGAAATATTACGTTATTTGAAAAGGATGGGAAATGTTCGTTGTCACTATTTTGCGCATATTCAGTATATGCGAAGTTGGATACATGTAGCATGATTGATTATGACTGCTTCATAGCGCTACTCGGGATCGACATGCGACAAGCCGGTTACGGATACAATAACTATAGGACGTAACTGCGCGCTACAATGGATAGATAATCTTACGTTGACGGATCACGGACAAATTCAGAGTTTAGCTCACGAGTATATTCTCACGTATATACAGAGACAAAGTAAACGACTAGAAAAAGTTTAAAAAGATCACGCTAATATTAAATCAAGATTTGTTGTAAGTGTCAAATACATCGACAGTTTGTTGGCAATTTTGAGTTTCATTAATAATGTATATATTTAATAAAGTTATATAATTTAATAATGTAACAATCTTCAGATTAAGTAATCTATGAGAAAACAAATATGATATTCCAAAATTTTTACTTACAATAGTTTAAAATACTTTAAAATACAAAACTAACAAAGAGAACGCTTAAATTTACTCAAAAAAATTTTTTAAAATCGACAAGACAAATATTCGCTATCGAAATTTAGCACAATCGTAAATACCTTTTTTTTTTATCGAAACAACATGCGGAACATGCGTAACATCGAGAAACGTCAAAATCAAAATGTTTGGAACATGTATACCGACAACAGCTGACATATGGGAAGCGATGTTACTACGTCTGAATAAACCGTGACGAAAATACGAGGCGAGATTTGTTAGCCCGATCCCACGAGATAGTAAAATAGATGAAACAGAATACCGCAGGAAGCAGGCATTTATATGTATGTACTTTCCCCAATTTGTGTATTCGGAAAAGAGAATGCGATTAACTCAAATCTAATTAAACGGTAGGGGAAATATGGTTTTACGCTCCCACGATGTTTCACGAGCAAAATGAACGAAGACGTTAAAACCATGAATAATAAGACGTCGGTAGAACGTCAGCAATCTACTATATCACATTATGTAATACAAGCAAAAAGAGAAAGGTACTCGAATTATTTAGTCAATGGTTCTCTCGGGATTACTAGTATCTTACAAACATAAATCGAAATTACGTTAACAGCGAATTTTCGATTAAAAAGCTTATTTCTCAACTATGCGTATATGCTCGTGTGGGCATGCGATAGTTATATTTTCGTACTTCAAGAAAAACTTAAGAAATATATGAGTCGATATACCTAAGCACCACGTATGTTTGTATGTGAAATGTAAGTTTGAATATTTTATTGGCTGAATCAAAAATTGTGTAACTCACGTTATAGAAAATGTGACAACAACATGAGAAACTTCAAATTTGCATCAAATGTATTCATAATAAAGAAAAGTTTAAATAGAGAAACAGTTTCGTCGCTCTAAAAATAACACTAAAGCGCGTAAAATAGCGGCTGATGCATTTTCAAATCTTGTTTCATATCCTTTCTATATATTTATCACGAGTACCCAGAGATCAATACGATTCATTTTTAGTAGACGTTCATAATTGAGAACATTATTTTCGGCACCAATTTTACTTATTATTATTTAAATAATTCATCTTTAGTTTTATTGTAAAAATTGTGTTATTAATTTGCCATTGTTCACAGGTATACTTCACGAAAAAAACCAAGATGCTCGAATTAAACAATTATGATTTTCTGTGTTAATTCTCGTATTTAAATAAATATTTTTAATATCTTTAAAGAATATTTTAGCTCACAAGATGTCTCTTAATTTGAAAATGCTTCACTGCGAATACTGTTTCCATAGAGAACACTCGTTCTCGTTTCTCGAAAAACGGTTTTTGATATTTTTTCAAGATCTCTCTAGAAAATAAAGAAGCGCTTCTATTTTAACTAAAAAATTCTTTATATTACAGTTACGTAGCTTTTAACGGCAAAGTCGAGAAAAATTTTCGTCCCAGCGCCAAAGCGTTTCCAAAGCGCAGTATTTAAGAAGTATTTTATTCAGATGCAAGCATGTCACTAGCTCTTTTATTGGAAAAATTATTATATCGAACGAGATATTGGCCAAAATTCATCTCGGCTTTAGAACAGGGTAAAGAAAGAGAATACAACAGGAAACAGTTTGAAAGCTCGGCTCGGAAACGGAAACGCTAGAGCATCGAATTTCAGTTCAGAAAAATGGAAAACCATTAAGTCCAAATGGTTATTCGATAAGATTTATTATTATGGGTATCAATCGAAATTGTAGGGCATCAAAATCTCATGATATGATATTTATCGGCAACGTCCATTATTGGATCACATTAATCTTTGCATCGCATGCGTTTTCGTGATATAGGTAACATGTACTTACGCATAAATTGTTTTCGAAAAATTCTGAGGATCATTTATGAATAGGATAAAATCATTAAGCAAATCTGGTCGGAAGGAACCCGATAAATGCCAAGTCAGCATGAATCGGCGATACTCCGTGCTTGTTCGCTCAGAAATTCAGGCTGAACGCGGTCCTCGTACAATTTGATTTCAATCAATATTCTCTGCACAAACTGTCTATTAGGTCTTACAATGTCCAGCATCGTTAGGGGATACAACTCGACTAAACGATAGAGAGAGAGAGAGAGAGAGAGAGAGAGAGAGAGAGAGAGAGAGAGAGAGAGTGTGTATTTTTAATTTAAATATATAGAAACTAGTTTCATCAAGATGTTACGTAGCGTTAGAATGGACCGCACGTTTCTCTTTAGCCCTATATAAGTTATAGAGCATAGTAACAATCGTCAAAACGTTAGTTTAAAATATACCACAAGTATATAAAATGTACTACTTCATAAAACATACTCTACAAATGGTTCGCGACCTATTATCATCATTTTCAAGGTATGCCGCAGTTGAAAAAATCATCCTAACAACAAGAAATTTTGCTTAAGGAAAGCTTATATATTGTTTGTAGTGCTGTATTTTTTTAAAAGTTATTATTTGTAGAAAAAACCAGGAAACTTCAGAAAATATAAAAAAAGCAAAAGTGGTTGAAATTTAAATTGTGGGACGTGAAATTGGATACGTGATAGCGTGAGTTTTCAACATGAATACACTTCACAAAAAAGTTACTTTGTTTCCAACGTATATTTCCACCTGCATTTCAAGCTTTTGACAGATACGTATAAACTACGTTTATTTGTTCCAATATCGATTCCCGCGTAAGATATTTTTTTTATCATGTTACATTTGATTTTCTCTGAAACGTGATATACCTTGTCGTACTTTATTGATTAAAAGAAGAGAACGTTATATTACAAAAAATTATATATTCGATAATGCAAGAGAAAAGTATGTTTATGTTATATTTTAACAACAGGTTTTTTAAATAAATTCAATTAATTTCTTAGGGAAATTTTTTGATTGAATTCATTACTTGTTATAATAATTTTTAATGCTATTAATGTTATTTTTTTTTTACTTTGAACTAATAAAAATTCACTTGAAATGCACAAAAATTAGCAATTTAGAAATAACACTTGACTAACTGAACACAGCTGTTTAATTTTTTAATATTTTTCTCACACGTATTTGAGCATTTCATTAAATTTTCGCCAACGGAAAAATCAATACCACAAGCATCGAAAGCTTTGTCGCAAAAACATGATGTGCCAGTCGAGCAGAAATTTTGCGTGCATTTATTTATGAGATTCCATTTTGCTGCTGCAACAGTCCGCAGTAAGCTAAATAAATTTCCTAGTATTGCAAGTAATTTAGCGTATCGTAAATACGTGTATATGAAGGACATCTACGACACAAGAGCAAATATAAAGTTCCGCGGAACGATTCCATTCGCTAGTATCGAGCGAAAATATCTCGTTGGACACTTTCGTTGGCTGAGCTTATCTACGGGGCATCACCGGCATAAAAATACATGCGATGTCGCGGTTCTTGATGACGAGGAAGCAGCTTATCGTAGCGTACGTGCGCAACGGCGGGAACGAAGCGGGTATAACATGTGATAGTACAGTACTTGCCCGATTTTTCGCGCGAATGTACATGGCCGCGTACTTGCACCAACGACACCGTGGAGAACGCGGGAGACGAGGAGATACGCGGGAGAAGATGAAAAAGAACCACGGCGCAAGGAAATGTAGGATGTAAGTGGCGCATCAACGTGCGGATAATTTAGCAAGCGCATGTTAAATTTCAGAACAAGGTACTGTCCCAGCACACAAGTATCAAAGCAACTCGAGTAAAAATAGGTCAGTCATATACGGAGGCACAAAGAAAAATTGTTAAATTTAACAGCTAATTATTATTTTTAAAAATAGAGAACGAAAACATTTTGTAAAAGATATATTAATCAGCGAGACGCTCAAGACACATTTGATAATTTTTAAAAATATTTAATATATAAATAAAAGTAAAAAAATATTGTACAATTTATTAAATTAAATTTAATTTTTTCTACATTTATTTTACGATACTTGAAAAGCTATGTATTAACAATACTTCCATTTGCTAAACCCGAAAAAAAGATTATATCATCATTCGCGAACCAAGGTAAGATTAAAGAGGCAAAGAAAGATGCAACTTGAATTATTTTACAAAGAGCATTTGACGAATTTGCGGAAGCGTAGAGAGAGTAGATTAAAGAGATCAAGAATTAATGTATAGCATAAATCGGACAAAGAAGAAGAAGAAGTAAGATTAAATATTGGAATCGTTCGTGAAAAATTAAATAATTCATTACTATGTAAATTTAATTTCAGATTAATATAATAAATTCGCCTTTTTCATTACACAAAGTTATAAGTAAAAACATAATAATTATACAGCTAAATAGTCATTTGTTGACCATATTAGTTACAATTCGCAATTATCACAAAAGATTAAAACAGAATAACTTTCTTATTTAAAATTTAATTCTATGATAAGTATAATGAAGATCAGTATAAGAAAGATCATTATTTATTGCAGCTTTCTAATTGAAACATTATAATTAGCCCCGAATCTCTTAAATCCAATTCTGAAATTAATAACGTGTAAAAATCATATAAAATTAAATAAGAAGCAAAATTATTCTTATGCTTTTGAGAAATGATTAAGTAGCGAAAGAAACTTTACTTTTAATCGCGTTTTTCATTACTACATAATCCAAAAATTATTAATATCCATTCATAATTTGATAAAGGGGGATCTTCGATCCAAAAATTGAGAGAGAATAAGAACTATCCAATAAATATTTTTAATGCCTTCTACTTGAGCATCAACTTGTATAATCATCAATTTTTTGAACGCAATTTATATGCGACAGAAACAAAAATACGTGAGCGGCAATACAGAATTAAGCTCGGATAACGAAGTGTTTTTCTAAAAATATCGATTGGCCACATAGTGTAAAATATATTCAATGTATAAAGAGACAAAAATATTCTACGTAGTTGAATACAAATAGTCTGTGTCTTCTGTTGTTTGAAGATTATATTAAATTTAGATAAATCTGAAATTTAAATTTAAAGAAAGAAGGTATCAATAATTAAAATATATATTGTATATATATTTACCTAAAAACTTTGAGCATATATAATAAAACAAAAATTATTTCTTTTGACGAGAGAAAAATATATAATTTTAATGTTCTAAATTAGTAACATATTAATAACATGTGTCGAATTTAATAAACTTATTTGCTTTTGAAAGAAAATCTATAAATTATATTAACCTTCTCGCGTATGCACGCAAAACCAAATATCAATATTAAATAAATTAACTTTCATAGGCAAATCGTCTCGATTTTTTCATATAAATTTTAAATCAAAATGATAATGAATATGAATATAGTGTTATGCATATATGTATGTCACTTTAAATTTTCATATCTTTTTGAAAAATTCGGAACTATACACTGCGTCAACTTTATTTTTGCATGCAACTATACAAATTATTTTGTTCTCGTACATTGGACAAATTTTACATTGAGTGCCATACGCATATTTCGAAGGGTATCGAAGGGAAAAGAATCCGGGCAGAGTAATGCGAAAAAGTAATACGTAAAAAAAAATACAAAAAAGAAAGATAAAGAGAGAAAAAAAGGACAGAAAAAGAGACTAAACTGCCGTGTCTCGTCTGGAATGGCGTGGGACGAATGAATTCCGGTGAAACACAAAGACAAGCGGTAGCAAGGGCGTAGCGCGGGAAACGAAAGAAATTCTAAAGGACTGCCACGGAAATAGATGCTTTGGGAATAGAGCATTAAAGGCGTACCGAGAGAGAACGCTTTAGAACGGTAGGACGAGAGGAGAAGGTGTGACCGTGATGGTTGAAAACGAGGCGGAAGGAGCGACTCGGGAGAGGAAGAAGATGGACCAAAAGCGGACGACTCTCACATTCGGATGCCATATCAGACCCGTGACTCGAATAGAAGTCACAGGTCGAATTTTCTCGGCTGGACGTGAGAATTAGGCGAGAAACGACAATTGAGATCTGTTCCACCCACTACTCTATCATGAGTCCTTCAGATTTCGTCGAGGAATATCAGTTCGGTTATTTTTAGAACAGATTGACGCTTCCGTACGACGTCCAAATTGGATGCTTACAGCGTTACGTGATACGCAAGTTATAGTTTTACGTATATTTCTTTTAACAAATTCAATCAATAGGTAATGCTTTACATGCTTATAAGATGACTTTTTTAATATATTGCAACAGAAACTACACAAATTTTTCAGAATGTTATAAAAGGTTTATAATATACATATATGTATACATATACACATATTCAATTATTCGTATTTATAATGAAATATACGTATATAAAATGATATAAAAGAAATTTTAAATTATAAATAAATTTAAATTTTAAAGACCTTCATGCACATTAAATTCATTATTTTATTATCTGTATTGTCCGTGCGGTTATATTTTATTCAATAATTTTCTTTATTTAGTTGTTTACAATTTTGCAATAAAAAATGTATTCATCTTGGGAATATATTTTTACATCGAATTTATTTTTCAAACGTTCTTAAAATGTGTTAAAACGATGAATTATTTGATTGAAAGCCGATTATTAACATATCAACGAACTTTGGCTCCATCTTTCATTGCATCAGGACTTCGCTATATAGTCTCATTGCCGTTCCATAATAGAATGCCATGAAATGAGGCGGCTAGAATTGGAAATTTATTCGATTACTGTGAGATATTAGCTTTGTTCGAATTCACGTTCGAAATCACGGCGAGCGCGTACATCCGTTGCGAGTAAAAATTGAGCTATCCATCGACTGCACAGAGTGCGTCGATTGGATATGCTTCGTGGCATAAAAGATTCATGTTATTGCGGGTAGGTACAAACTTGCTTTATAAGGATTAAAAAGAAAATCGTTACAATATCGTGCGTGAGAAGTTCGTTGCGCCAGCAAATTTTTCATTAACGCGCGACAATCTTTCCTTAGGGATATATACAAACAGCAGAATATTTCGCTATAAAATTACCAATTTATTCTCATTGCTTTACATACTTCTATTATTTTTGTTCAAATCTTTTTTAAAATAATAAAAATTTATTTATTTTTATTCGGCATTTTTCACATTGTTCTTCTTCTCTACAGTCGCTTTTTTCCACCGATTGTAACATGATTTATTGGACACATGTCTATATTTGAATATTAAAATTACAATCCAAGCACATGTTTGATTTAATCGAATCGACATTTACCTATAACAATCAATTTATTTACAATCTACTTCGCGTTTTGTTTTCGTTATTTCGATGAAAAAATATATTCGTGATTAATTCGTTACTTGTTCAAGTTCTGGCGTTACTCTTACATATGGTTTTATAGACATGTTTTATAAAAGTGTTTTTCATTTCTGAAAGATATAATTGGAATAATTATAATAAAATAGAAGTTAATATTGTCATTATAAAGAAAACCATTGTTTCTTTTGCCATCGTTGTTATTATGTGATATTAACCTGACTGTTGATTAGAGTAACTGGTACGGCGCGCGGCAGTGTGGTAATGGTTACCATAAAAAAATCAATTCTTGGTTAGCACTGTAGAAAAAAAAACAGCAAAAAAGTGATGTTACGGTCATATTCTTAATCTTTTTTTCATAACCACAGCTCGCTTTGTTCCCGGCTCAATTAATAGTTCATAGTATGGCTTTTACTCTTTTTATAGTGTTAGATATCTCCCGTGTTTCAAGACTGTTAAAGACATAATATTACGCTTCCAAATCATATCGTACATTTCAGTGTAATTTGGTTTGTATAACTTTGAAAGATTCCATTTCAAAATATTCAATTATTGAGTTGTTTACGCGAATAAATAATCGTTTTTAATCTCGGCAATGCCCGTTAAATATACCATTTAAATCATCCGAATATTTACAAAAAATTTTCTTGTAAATATAACAGCTATTTATTAATAAATTTTTAATGTAACAGATTGTATTTTATATTCTCGATCTAATTTTATACAAAGAGTTTTTTTTTATTGTACATCAGATTGACGGATAATTAGGAAAATGCCTTTCGTTGAATATGTTTTTATTGTATGCAGCAGGAAAATGTCAAGAGAATAAAATAATTCTGTTACTGTAACAAATGTTTCATTATTATTTATTTAAATCGCAATAACATTTAAACCGTCATTTGTTAGAATTAAATCAACAATCATATATGTATTTTCAAATACTTTGATGTATGTACGTCAAAGATGTAAAATATCTTTACAAAATTTCATTTATGAGAAAAATGGATTTTGAAATTAATAATATCAGTTACGTAAATTTTGTCATAAAAAGATAAATTCGTTTCTACTACAGCTTGTTTCTAAATTTGAATAAAGGTACATAATATTCTGTTTTAAAAAGTTATTAAAATAATTTTGATATTTTATGTAACTTAATAAATAGCTCTAATGACGTTCTTATTATTTTTAAATATTTTAAATATCCACGTTTTTTTGTTTGTGTTTGTATATGTTTTGTTGGATGATTTATGTCGTATGGTAAAGTGAGACAAAAATTATCATTCAAATTTAACATATTAACTCGAGCAAGAAAAATAAAGTATGATTCTCATCACACATGAGTACTAATCTGTTTAATCACATAATAAAATCTCAATTTTCAATGTCATTTGGTGCGAGTTTAATAAACTGCATGTGGGTGATAAAATCACATATTTGAAGTTTGTAGATTAAGGAAAAATGCTCGAAATCGAGTCTGAAATATGTAAAATATTTTCCACTATATAAAATAACGCGTGTTTTATACTGTGCGAATAAATAGTAATTGTTGATCGATAAATTTAGAAGCCTATAGGTAGTATGAAATTTGAAATTTATTTCTGCTGTATGTGAATCTTCAATAAATTCTAAAAAAATGACAATGTGAAAAATGCTCCTATATATGTTCGCGTAGTGAGTCGCAATATAGTGATGAAAAAGTAGAACAGCAAAATCCTCCATCTGTGAAGCGAGTTTTGTTGCGAGTATTGCGCTATTTTTTCCACGTATCTTGCGTCGTATTGATCGTTGCAATTGTAAACAGCGCGATCTTGCATCGTCACGTCGTCGAATCGTGCGTTGAAATTTATTTCGGCGAAATTTTCGATTTTTTCTTTTTTTTTTCTTCTTCTTTCAGAAGTTCTCGTGACGTAAATCTTGCGTGTTTACTGAAAACTTCCGGCGAAAAGCAGACCTACTTTGCGTATGATTTATTCGCCACCGTGCACGCGGTTGCAGTGGATGAGTTTTTAATGGCGCATAATACGGAAGTAAAAATTGCCGGCTTTCGTGGACGCGAGAATTAGACCTCGCGTGAGAGAAGTGAGAGGGCGGCGCATCAGTTTTCCATCACGGATCGAGGGGTATTACGCCGGAAAATAAATTCCCTTTTGCTCAGGAACCGGAATGATAAGGTATCATGATGTCCTAAGGAGACGCTAGTTACTTCCACGAAGACTCATCGATACGTCTTCCCGAGAACTTTAGAAGCTCTACCGGTTGATTACCCCGGAAGATCTCGGCAACATTCGAATTTCATACCACGTAGGTATGTCACTGCCATTCGCGCATACACACGATAGACGTGGATTTTCGATACTAATCTTCGCATCCGTTACTCATACTTAATGTTGGATGTAAACGTCTAATCCTAATTATTTATTTCTCTTATGTGAGAAAATCAGACATTATTTTCATTTGAATTGGATAGTCACAATTATTAAAGGCGCATATAAAGTAGATCGTAAAAGAAGAAATAATTTTTCTCTTAAAAAAGATGAAATAATGATATTTAGATGGAGTAATGTCTTTCAATGATTTTTCATGTCTTAATCATGTTTGCACGTATGTGGCAGTTTTCAAGGTAAAATGTTAATAACAATCTTTTTCACATATATTTCATCTACGGATATGACGTGTAATCATAAGAACCAATATTTTCAAATAGAAAAGGTTAGAAATATTTTCAGATAGAACATTTGTATCTTTTTGTAGTAGTGCACTACTTTTGTAAGAATTTAGTAGCAAAATCCCACTATGTATAAAGTATTATAAAAATTTAAAATCTTAATATTTAATAATTAGTACTCCCATGACAATTAAAACGCTTTTCTATTATATTCGTTCAATAAACAGGCTAAATAATTTGTCTCTCTTTTTCGTTTAGTATTTTATAATGCCATAATTTATTCGCATTAAGTGCAGATTCAAGCATAGCATGCACGCATCCGAACAAAGATATACCCTTATCTCGTTGCCTTGATGCCAGTTACCGAGTCTCCGTGCACCTGCAGCAATCCCGTCATCTGTTTGAGATCGGAAGAAAGGAAGAGAAAGAGAGTGGGAGAGAAAGGGAAAGGAGAAAAGGACGAAAAAGATATACGAGCAGATAAATCACGCCCTCGCGCCACTTTTCCCATTTTTTTTTTTCCCTCTTGCACTATCCACCGCCCACGTTGGTCGTCGTTCCACCATGACGACGCGTTTCCACGACATGCCATTATTAAGACGCTGGGCGCCGCAACGTCTTGCTGCATTCGCTCTACATGTACAAGCGCCACTTTCGGAGCGCCACATCGAAAACTTATTGGATATTTGTAATTTTACTTATATTCAACAGAGAGCACCTACTCGCGCAAAACTCATTCTAATCGTTTTCCTTTTTCAATTACTCATTTACACGTTTTGAATTAACTACGGTCACTAAGTGCCACGGGAAATCTTTGCCTTCCAAGTTGAATAAATCCGAAGGAAAAGAATCGAACTTTGCAATTAAAATTGTGATAAATAGAAAAGCATTCTTACAATGTACTTTCTGCGAAAGAAGTAATTTTATAAATCGCTTCTAACTCGCGTATTCAATGAAAAATTGTTCAACAAGTTGTTGTTTCAACCAATATTAGAATTGTCCGAGACGTGTTCTTCAGAAGTTTGAACATCTACATATAATAAAAAAACGGTTAAGAAAAGAATCGACACTGACAGCATGATATCTAGCCGATTATTATTTGCGGTTTACAAGAGATATATCCAATAGAAAAAAAGCAGAAACATGACATCTACAAACGGAAAACTATTCAATCTAAATGATCCTGAGAATTGCTATTACCACAACTTATGTTTCATTATTACGTAATTACAATGACAATTATCACGGATACGATAACAAATGAATGAAGATTATTTGCACCGGAAGAGAGAATAATGAGAAGACTAATTTTAAATTCATCTGGAGACCGAATAATTACTGTTATTAATTTAATAAATCTAAAAATAAATTAGTCAGAGAGAGAGAGAGAAAGAGGAAGAAAAAGAGAGAAAGAAAGAGAGAAACGTATTGTTAGAATAAGTTTTATTGTCGGACAGAGAAAAATGCTGTAGTGCATACAGTAAAAGTTGTAAAATAATATTTTTGAAGAAAAACGTTTCTGCGTTTTAGAATGGCCAGCACGTTTTCCAGATTTGAATATTATTGTAGATTGTTACGGGATGTTAGGAAAAACTGTATATTTTGGTAAAAAGCAATTTCAAGCCATTAATGAATCAAAGATGTGCGAGGTAAAATGGGTAAGATTAGAATAAAAAGAAATTCTAGAGAGACTTTATAAATTACTGCCAGAGCGAATAATTGAGGTACTTGAGAACAAGAGAGAAAATTATTAAAGTAGAGAGTTTCCGCGTTTTATGTGTTTTTCCCTTTATGCTTTTGATAATTTTTTAACTATATTTCTGCTCTCTTCATGTACAAATTTATTTAAATATATTAAATATATTCACATCAACGTGTTACTGATACGTTATCTCTATGTTTAAGATATCACACTAATTTTCGAAATATATTTTTGTCCACTAGTATAGCTATGCTGCTCTTCTCTCCCTTCTCTTTGTAACGTATTATAAACTGCGAAGATTAGTAATCGTTATTACTTAACTGTACACTTCACAATGTCTACCAAATTTAACTCAACAAAATGAAGTATCATTTCATGAAATGTAACTATTAGTTATCGCCACGTTACAATGTTTTGCAACTCGATATAAAGGTTCCGGGTCCGGCACGTATGCACGACGAAAGCGTTATGTAATTTGAAAGCCATGCGCCGGAATTGCATGAAACTTTCAGGAAATGTTAGCAATACCGTTACGGATATAACGATGCCATTGCGGTAACCCTGGGGCGTCTCATTCCCGTATATTCTACAAACACGAAGGGTTAAATGTGGTTTACCAATTGCGCGGTTAAATTCCAAGGTACGTTTTCGAATCCCTCCGAGAAAATTACCTGTCGAAGTCAATCGCTCGTTCTTCTACACATTAACCGATTCGTTTGCAATATCGCTTGGTATTATACGATACGATATACGCATCGTATTTTTCTCGACATGCGAAAGAGTGTCGACGTCGGAAAGTATAGGGATCATTAATTGCATGTCGATATTTCAGTTAAATCTAAAGCATAAAACAAATTTTTTATATTGTGCCATAGATTATTTTACTCTTTTTAATTTGTAATGAAAGGAAATGTTCGAAGCATTTTGCTACCAATAAGAAGTAAATATTCTATATATATATAGAATTTATTTGATGATTTCTTATCGATAGTGATTAAAAAAAAGTAATCATTATAAAAATGTGAAATAAAATATAAATTTTTTTTAGTTAAAACATCACAATTAAAAGAGACAAGTTCGAAAATTGACAAATATCTACACATATATTTTAAGTTTATATGATTTTTGATAACATTGTACCACACACACACACACACACACATATCGATCTATTCGCTTCTCTCTATAGTGTCTATCAAAAATGTAAATAAAAATACGATATTTTATTTAAAAAAAAATAAAAATAATCTTTATATTTTATAAAAAGTTTATTTCATAACTTTTTTATAACTTTATAACTTCAATAATTTTCTACTATCTTTATCAAATAAATATTAATTCCTTTTTACGCGCTTTGATAATTACTATTGTGATACGCTTGATTGCATACACGATTTATGTAATTAAAAAAGAGATTCAAAATGGTTATGCCATTAACTACATTATTCAACTTTCAAAAAATTTTTTTTTTGAAAAGAAAGCATGAGAAATTATGTATAAGAAATCATTATAATATACGTATAAAGCATTGAATTGTGTTTTCCTCCTGAAACCTCTCTCAATTTACTCTTTGAAGTTTCGACATGCAATTAAGAGTCACCCTGTGTGTTTTGGAACTTATGAGCTTACCTTGATCGTGAAATGTCTGCAGAGCGGCTTGTAAGCGTTTGTGCCGCAAACGAGAAAGCGATCGGGACCTTGCCTGCCGAACACTCGCACGTAGTTCTGGCACTCGTCGTCGTTGCGCCCCTTCAAGTAGCAAAGCTCGCGATGCGCATCGGTGCTGGACCATTGCAATCTCTGAAACGGGCAAGATGGAGCAAACATTACTACCCTCGATAGTAAGTCCGGACCGATTTTGCGTCACGTACACCGCGAAGTACGCGAGTTTGTATAACAAAAGCCGATTAGGGGTCAGCCAAAGATTAATACTCTTGCATGAAAATTGGGACTTAACGGATTCTCGATCCCCCTTTGCTTTCAATAAGAGAGAAGGAGACATATCGATTCGAAGAACGTCACCACTATCTCTCGTGCTTTCGTGCGAGGCACAGACTCGTTTTAATAATTCTCTCGTATCGCATTAATTTTGCGAGTTACGCGCTCCGTTCGGCAGATTTAGAGCCGGATCCGCGAAAAATGTAAAGTCGTCTTAACGTTAAAGTCGACTTTAAGGTATAATTTATATCGCGTGAGCTGTACGCGTTAGAGAATTAAATGTAATGCGACGTTAAATCTTTTTGAATTCTCGCAATCTCGGCGGAATAAATGAGTACCGCCGCGAATGGTTGAGTCTTAATCCGATGACAACACTCTCGTGATAATAATGATGATGTACCTGGGCTCGTCTCTTTGTCATTGGCGTACGCATTATTATTCCGAGTGGGAAAATAACATATCGTATTATTGGTCCTTAAATTGAGATACAGTCACGAATAATAATATATCCAACGGTAAGGCAGTTATGTTTCCAAAATTCGATCTGCATCCTTTTCAAAATCATATCCTCTCATCTCGTGTACGAATATATCCTTAAATACGATGAATGATAAACGAATTTTGCAAAACAATAAACGCTTCGTAAATAAACTGTAATTATATTCGAAGAGGTAAAGAGCTTGAAATAATCGGATTTTTGGATTTTACAGTTGAAATGTAAAACAAATGTTAGGAGACACAAAACTTTATATGTGCTCAGATGAAATTGCGCATATTTTAAAGAAAATGAATGCACAATTTCCAAACTGTCAATATTCCATGCTTTATTATATACGTCAGAAAGATGTATTTGTCAATTATGCATTTCATTTAATAAACAATTAATTTTAAGAGCCACATGCACACAATAGAATGTAAGGAAAGATTCATTAGCATTTGGATAATGAAT
The DNA here is from genome assembly GCF_000956235.1 of Wasmannia auropunctata. Lineage (NCBI taxonomy): Eukaryota > Metazoa > Arthropoda > Insecta > Hymenoptera > Formicidae > Wasmannia > Wasmannia auropunctata. The sequence goes on along the minus strand of NW_012026821.1, from coordinate 649,620 downwards.
CAAATTAATTAAAAGTTAAATTATATTATTATAGTAATACGAATTGTACCGTAAAACTTTCACAAAGAATTAGACTGTAAACAATTGATATATTATTGTTAGCAAAAATCGTGTGCCTAGCCAATGTAAAATTATACAATAATCTGTCATAATAAGGAATGTAAATTTTCTTTGTCTCTTACATATGTTAAGACTGATTGCGCCTTTAATTGTTGATCAATTAGTTAACAGTCACTGATAATTATCAATTCTCTATATGATTTAACATTTAAAAAATGATAGATGTATATAATAAATGCGTGGTAAATCGAAATCATTATACAAAAGTAGCGCGGGTTATCCAGAAGAAAAGGAAAGTGACAGTACACGCGACTCGGGAAAGAATAGAAAATAGAGCATTAAATTATTTCGAGAAAAGAATCAGTGGGAAAAGGTCAGCCTCACAATTCTAATTATAGGACATTATATTATTCGTTCAGTTAAAAAAAAAAGTCAAACGTTGCTTGCCGTGACTCGGTCTCCTTGTTTAAACCGACCACTTCGTGGCCCCGAGGCAACGTTGAGAGACACGGAGTGTACGAAACAACAAGAAGGTGAGGAGCGGCGAGAAGGTAAAGTAGGTAGGGAAGGTAGGTTACGACAGGAGCTGCAGCTGCATACTGCCAAGCAGAAATCCTTGAACAAGCTATATTCAGCTCCTTCCCCAGCGCGCTACGTTATATCTTTACGACGTCTCATGGCCGACCGGGAAATTCCAGTTTCCTCGATAATTTCGGCTGGTCACGCCTCAACGAAATGCACACGTTTAAGCCGCGTATTCTCACGAAGAATTTCCCTCTCGTCGACGCTTTATGGAAGGCGAGAACTCGAACTTTGAACTCTATCGCAATTGATAAGTTTATCAATAGACGCATTCTTCACATAGCAAATAACTGTCTAAGAGGAATTGTAAATGACGTTTGAAGGAATTTTTATAATATTCACGGGAATGCCTAAAAAATATTCTAGCTCTTTGAGAATATTTCGTTTCAAATATCTTTCCAATTATTGTAATAATTTAATTTTATTATATTGTTTATTAGCCGATTTTTTTAGCCGATGGATAGCGATAGATTTTATCGAATATAACGAATTAGATAGTAATTCGAAGCGATAGCTCGATCGGGAAATTGGGTAACGAGGGTACATTTAGCACGATAGAGAAATCGAATTATGTCCCGGGGAGGCAAATTATCTTCGAATGCTTGTCGTTATTCGAACGGATAAAATCCTAAAATCTAATTTTATTTAGAATTAGTCAATTGAATTCCTAAAATAACGAAACATATAAATAAAATAGGACAGATTTTCCTCTTTTATCACTTCTATATATATATATATATATATATATATATGTATATATATATATATATATATATATATAAAATTTCTAAAAGATCGAGAAGAACAATACTAGTAAAATACATAAATCAAAATATCTCTATTTTTTTAAATAACAAATTACAGCGTAAAAAAGTACAATGGAAAATACAACTACTCGTGAAAAACTGTAGAATAAAATCTTCTTATAAAATTTTCAAAAAAAAAAATTTCGGAATAATATTTTCACATATTTTTTAAGCCTGAATAAATATCATCAAAAATTATTTGTCATACATCACCAAATTCATTTTAATAGCAGTAATCAATACGTATAACCAAACAAGTATAAAACATAGTTCACAATAAAAAAGTTGTTTTTAAAATAATTTTTGTTTCGTTCTTTCACTTTAAAACTTTAAAGGCTTTTAATTTTTTCTAAAACAAAACTGCATTCAATTTTATTGACATTTTATAGACTATAATCACTGAAAAAAACATTAGTTTGGAATTGTGGAAGAAACACAATTTTGAATAGAAATGTTTCAGTGGACATACCTCTATGTTCGAAATGATATTTCAAAAGATGTTGCTAGAAAATGTTATATATCGAGCAATTATCTTCTCGTCTGATAGTACTTTATGTAATATTTGTTTTCGAAAATATCGAAAATTCATCAATTAACTTTTCTCATACCACTGCACCTTAAAATATCAAGATAAATTGAGTGGCCTATACTGCCGTTGTTTTTTAAAGAGCCGACTAATTCGCGACATAAATTAATTGCCGTCCGCGCGCTACGCGATTCTTAATTAATTTCTGGATCCTAAATGATTTCTTGCCGCAGCTAATAGTGCCCAGTAACGACTGTAAAGGAACCAATTAAGAAGCCGAACGGTATTTCGCGTACGGGTGTGATTTAGGGAACAGCCGCGTGATGTATTCCACTTTTTGTCCTAATTAGAATACGTCTCTGCGAATCTCCCGGCCGTCGCCGTCAGTTCTGGGACTACGGTGCGATCGGAAGCAGAAACAGCACGGCGAGTTACAACCGACTGAAAACTTTCGGCCGCAAAATCGTACTGCATATTCATCGAGTAATACGATTTCGCCGGTTTCGAGCCTGCCTAGTGGTGGTGGTCGATTTTACGCTTTAACCCGCGAATAAATTCGACTTCGGGACATCATACCGGCACGGCGCAATGTGGCGCCGCGCCGCGAGAACTTCCTAGGATTTTTTGTTCCCTTTGTTCGCGGACTTGATTCGGATATTCCGACTGGATCCTGTCAGTGTAACTTTCAGACGAGGAGATGATGAAGGAGATGCGGGAAAAGGGAGGAGCCAACAGGGAAGTGTGCTCATCCGGGAGTAAACGGGAAGGAAAGATTCGTCGACTGAACTGGAGTCTCCTTTATATTCGTTTTTCTACAGAATTAAGTAATCCGCTTTTTGCAATCGATCAAAGTTTCTTTTCCGAGCCGAGAAGTTTTAATTAAAACGCATGAGGCGGTATCGAACGGATTAAAGTATCTGACACTTATATTTATATACCCTATTCCTGTTGATTCTATGCCTCGGAATTTTAAATTATCTTTGGGAGAAGCACATCTGAACCTGAAAAGTTAGTTTATTGATACATCTGTGTGGACTTCTTCCATTATTTCTCAAACGAAATCCCAGAGTAATTTTCACACTTTGCTAGCTTTCTAGATTGCGCAAAAAAAAAACATTTACAGCCAGCTAACCCGAAAGTTTTTAACAAAACACAATTTAAATATCCTTTTTAGCCGAAATACCGCAAGAAACGAGATAGAGGATAATTCAAAGGTGTTGTACCAAGGAAGTATGGCGAGGTGCCGTGAAACATTTGTACTTTCGCAGTAAGTAGAATATACGTGTTTCCAACTGCAGTCTGTTTCACGCGGCCAAAGCTGCGAATAAATTCGGCTATAGGCATTAGTCGCCTGGGCATTCCGTAAAAACTTTTTCACGGCACGCCAACAAGTTGCTTTGCCTCCTCAACTTGGGTAAAAATGGTACATCGATAACGACCGAATGCGGTCATACAAGAGCAAAAAGTATATATTTGCTCGTGCAAAATTTATTTCCGCCTCTTTTCACATTATATTCATACATAGAAAGGATGTATATATATATATATATATATATATATATATATATATATGTGTATATGGAACGTTCTCTGTCAAAAAGGCCACCCGCCTCTGCCCACTTCAATTTTTGAGATAAAATACTTTAAAAAGTCTTAAAATTTTCATTGAAATCTATTTTTTGATACCGTATGATCTTTTTGAAAATTTAAAAATGAAGCCAGAATTGCGACTAAAATGGAAAAAGCTATTGAAAAAATGAATGATATCGTGAATAAACGTGCAGAATGTGACGCAGTGAGTCTGATCCTTGTGTGTGTGTGGGGGGGGGGAGGGGGGGGAGTCCAAGTATAATCTGCGTATATGCGAATAATGCGAGTAGTGCTAAGCACGAGAAAATACATATTAATCGATCTGGAGCTGGATCAGATACCCATTACGTCATATTCTACATATTTATTCATTTTAATTTTTTCAATAGCTTTTTCCATTCCAATCACAATTCTATGTTCACCATTTTTGAATTTTCAAAAAGGCGGTATCAAAAAATAAACATTTCAACGAAAATTTTAAGACCTTTAAAAGTATTATCTCAAAAATTGAAGTGAGTAGGGGGATGGCCTTTTTGACAGAAAACGCCCTATATACATATATACCTACACACAAATTTTTTTATGTCTCTTTTATGGAAAAAGTTAAATATGTTACAATTTGTCAATAATTACAACATTTTCGATATATCTTATTACATTATGCAAAAGCATTTCAAAACTGTAGAATCAATTAACAAAATCGTTGATTGATTTGAAATTAATTCTTTTCTAATAAAATGTGGAAGTACCTAATAAAAATAAAATGTGCACCGCTGATAAATTAATTCATATTCTGCAATTGCTATTCTCGATCGATTTAATACTGTTATTATAATCTGAGACAAACGTAGACAAATGTGCTGAATAATGAATAATAAGAAACGAATAATAAATTATATAGCACGTGACGCCCGATAATACATCATTCCATGCGCCGCGTCGGAGTAACTTACATTTGTCCCGTTTGAATTACATTACAAAGTTGGGAATTTATAGACACCGCTAATGCTCGCGAGTCCTCACCACTGACCGCCCTTACCATTTTCCGACATATTGCGCTTTATTTATAACTTCGTTGACCGTCATTAGTATGCAAATTTCATACGTAATAGATTAAAATTTAAGTAACAGCTACTGCCAGTTTAATTATCACATATTATATGTTTTGCTCCATATATGTATGTACATCAAGAAAGAATTAAAAGTGATGATAATTTAGTCAAACAAATATTCTAAAAATTCAGCCTACAATAATTATCTAGAGAAGTAAGATAAAAAATTATAAAACTATTTAATAAACTTAAAATCTAAACATAGTAAATTTTAATTAGAATAACTAAGTGGTTTAATAATTACTTTTTCCTATTAATCTGTTAATAGCCAATACATCATTTTTAGAGTAAGAATTTTATTTGTATAAAATGGTTTAAAATAATAATTTTCGTTTCCATACTTTATTTTTTTCTTTTACAGCCAGTAAATTAGTAATTATTAAATAATTAATATTATTATAAGACTTTTAGAAATTAAAAAATAGGGGTTTAACTAAAATCGTTTTTTGTTAAATTTGTAATTCGAATTCAATTTCTAATTCAATCCTTTGTTCATAAGCTCTTGAAGATAGTCATGCGCAAATGGTAATTTCAATAACGGATTTTTAAACGTTGTCCATTAACCCGCATACCATTGCTACCTTCGTTGCTATTGTGCCCAGAATGAAGTCAGACAAGTGTAATTTCGCGGACTGGGACGGCGAGCTGCGTCAGCCGACTCTCTTTTCAATTTTCCGCCGTGCCGGCGGCGGAGACGGTTTTGCTTTAACCCGCGGATTAACCGGCGAGCGGTTGTCGTTTGCCGTACAGTAGCGAGTATATATTGCACGAGTTGGTATTTAATCTAATAACGTGGTTGAAACAGAACACTCTTGGTCTTTTCTTAGTATTGTATGCCGCACCTTCGAGATATTCTTATTCTACAAGACAAAGAATCGCGCTGCGCTTTTCTATTTCTGTACCTGACTAGATATGCAGTCTCTCATATTATTACATTTCCGTTTTATAATAAATTTTTGTCAATATACTATCAATCTCTTCGTAAAATTTTATTTGGAAATTGTAGTCGGGATATATATATATATATATATATATATACACATATATATTAAAAATATATAAATATTAACTTATTAAAGAATATATTATTTTAAGATAATGAAATAGTTGCTATTTCTAAGTATGCAATTGCTTCTAAAGACATCACATAAGCAAAGACATTATTATTCATAAAAAGAAATGTTTTATTATAAAACGGCTTTTATTATCGCTTTATTACAATTAAATAACGCAGAAAATTCATTAAAACATCGTATTCTATATATATTGCTTTCATTAAAGTCCAATATTAGACGCAATTTTATAAGCACTTTATAATGTAAATCCTTTGTATTATAGGTACTTACTGCTTGCAAATTATTTGCCTTTTGTTTTACAATATTATTATTAATTGTATTGTACGTACAATACCGTATAAAAATCTGAAAGCTTTCATTTAAACAAAAAATACAATGTATAATCAAAAGCATATAATTAGTATCTCTTTTCATATATATCTCTTCATATGTTAGTTTTGTAATTACTTCATTTGCTCCCAATTTGTTGCTTTATAAAATTACCATCGTATTCATTCACGTTTAAACATAACATATAAGTTTTGCACTTATCTAACATCTTCTTCTGATGTTTTAAAAATAGTTGTACTTAAAATAATTTACGGACAGAGATTTTCTGACATGCTCGTAACTCGTTTTCTGTGTGTTTTATTTTGCTATGTTATCAAATTTATTAACGAAAATTCCCTGTCAGCTTAATTAAAAATTTTTGACACTTATCTTTTTTTCATATTTAGGAAATTCTTATGTAAAATGATCGAAAATGTTCTTTAAATCGTAACTTCCACAGGCAATTTAAAAATGTTTTCTTCGCAAAAATGTCGTAGCAAATCAATCTTCCAATCTTTTTATCAGATGTGTTATTCTACACTTGCCGTAACGGCTCATTCGCGATGGTGTTCCTTGGGAATTGATTTTCTTCTCAAGGAGGGTCGAAAAACAATTCACTTTTTTCAATGTTCCAGACTAGCGGAAGACGTCAGCTGGTGGGTGACACCTTCCACCGACGGTTAAATTTGCTATGGTCATCACGCGTCCTGCCGCGAAAGTTTTTCCAGCGTTCGACAAGTTTCCGCCCTATAGTTTCGATTAAACTTTCCTAATTCTAACGTAAGACTAGAGTCCAGGAGCAAACTTTAGCACACGAAAATAACGATATGAAACGTTTGAACTTGTTGAAACTGATTGTACATACCGTCGCTCAGCATACAAAAGAGAAACATCTGACAAAAGTTTATAGCATGTTACCATAATATATAAAGTTTAGCTGCTAATAAATCGAATAGCTTAGCATTTTTTTGTTCGGTTATAGATCAAGAGGCATAGTAAGTCTAATAATGATGGAATTGACAAAATTCCAAAATCAAATATATTTTAATACCAAATTTAATAATTACTAGCACTACAAACGCGCGCTTCGCGCGCACTATTTAACGCTTCTTACTATAATTTACAATTACGTCAACCTCAATACACACAACTGTTAAAATGCAATGTCAGCCGCTTACGCGAAGTAAGCGCAGCGAAACAACCAATCAGCATCGCGGAAAA